>NC_068573.1:48836133-49200630 GCF_025698545.1 Gossypium raimondii
TTAGTAATTTAAATTATTATTATTTTGTTTTTATAAAAAGAAAATGACAATTATTACTGCTCTTAATTAAACCTATTTAAAGAGTAGGGTTTTTAAAAACATATTTTCTATCGATTTCACCTAAATATATTTATTCAATAGTAGAAATTTCTATTAAAATTTAATGATACTTATGTATAAACATTATTATAGAATAATTTTGTGGGTCCATGAAATTTAATGATACTAACTTTAATTTTTTCTATTTTTAAATTTGTATGATTTTATAAGAAGTTGCTGGTAAACTATTTTTAGGATGGGATTGGTTAAAGCAGGGTTCTACCTAAAATAGAAAATTATGCTTCTAGCCCATGATGTTTTATAACATTGAAGCATATAAATGTCAAATTTATAATTTGACCCTAAAAAGTTAAAATTTTGATTTACTCTTTCTAAAAACTACTTCAATTATTTATGTTAATACAATAATAAAATTGCGTTTGAACTCCTATAAAAATATATAATTTACTTAATCTCGACCCAAAATTTTCTTTTTGACTTGGCTCCAAGGATGAATTTGAATTCACCAACAAGAATTTTTGGGTTGGGAATTAAAATTAAAAAAAAAAAAAACTAAATATCACATCAAAATGCATAAACTCCATAAGAGAGATTAACCAAGCTTAGTACTGCAAAATAATAAAACTAAAATCCAAGAGTAAAAAAAGATTATACCATTTTTGCCTACCAGTTCTTTCATCTAAGCTGTCATGGCTTCCCAAAACCTTTTTAGTTTTCCGATAATACCATTCGCCGGCTTTCCGTCTCCGTCATCCTCCAACTTCTCCGGCAAGTTCTTCAACGAAGCACCAATGCGATTAAAAGCTTTATAAAGCTCAGGGTAAAGCTCATTCATGGAATCCTTAAATTTCTTCGACACATTAACTTTCTTCTTCTTCGACCCAACCGGAGCATCACCGTCGAATAACCCGATCCGAACCCGGCCGTTCCGATAAGCAACACAAGCTTTCAATATAACACTCGCATGGTCTCTAAAATGCGCGGCGATAAAATACTCGAAATTCCTCGCCGGTTTTTTCATCAAATACAGCATCGTTTTACAAGACAAAGCGAAAACATCGGCGTTGTAAGATTCCCAAGACCACGCCGGTTTAATCCCCGGTTCATTGTAATACGGTTTCTCGTTAAGAACCAGTCCTTGTAAAGAAAGCAAGACTTGTAAAATCGTCGATTCATCGGGACACCACCGTTCAGTCCCTTTACCGCCCCAAGTGTTCAATAAGCTTAAACAAACGTACCCACTATTGTACAAATTAGGGTTTAATCTCAAACCAAAAGAACGGTAATATACTTTGGGTGGATTGTTGGGATAATCGGAAGGGAACTGTAAATCGAAGAAGAAAAGCCCATTGTGATACGGTGTTTTTGAAGCTCCAATAATGGCGGCTCTTAAAAGATCAATCCTCCCTTCATAAACCCTAACGAAAATTGATGCTGGTAAGTTTTTTTCTAAGATTTCCCATTCTTTCATGATCCTTTTCATGGTGTTCCTGTTATTGATCATCATGGTTCCATGGCTGTTGCTCTTTTGGTTCGGCTTGGATTGATGATAATAATAATGATCTGAATAATCAACAACGCAATCGAATTGCTTGAACTTATTAACACCAACTTGCTCGTGCCCTGCAATTATGAACATGAAGAACATGCATACGATTTTAACCAAAATTTCTTCATAAAGAAAAGCCCTGAGTTTTAAGAGTGGAATGAATTGAAAGAGGTACCTAAAGCCATTTAGTTTTCAATGGCGTCAATGGCAACGACAGCGGCAGCGGCAGCGTCAGCGGCAGAGTGACACAGAGAGGTAAGAGTGAAGATGATAACTCAAAATCTCTCTTTCATGACTGAAAAAAGAAAATAATAGGTTAAGTTTAGGGTTTTCAAGAGTTTTAATAGAAGTTAATTTCTATGATTAGATATAATTATTATTTTTATATATATGGAATTTAAAAGTATATATGAAAATTGGAAAATTGGAAAATTGAAAAAAAAATGTGTTTATGGTTATTATTTGATATTTGGGTAATCTGCACGCAAGATCATTAAACTATTAAAATTTATATTTTAGAAACTCAATTTAAAAAAGTTACAAAATAGTCACTGATTTATTTGAATGTTTTTATTTAAGTCATTGGACTATTAAAATAATTGTTGTATGGCCTTATTTATTAGGATTATTTGCACAAATCGAAAGCTCTCCTTTCGTTTCTTTCCTACCGTTCTGTTTTTTTTTTTTCATAAAACAACTTTAAAAGTAATGAGTCTACAAACTAAAATTCAAACAATTTTTTTCAATCTCCAAAACTGAAAGTTAGATCGAGTTCAATCTAAAGTATGTTTTTCTGCTAGCAGATAGGTGTTGGTCTACCATATCGATCATTAAATCATCGCTTAGAGCTCGCTAGTTGGACCTTTTAAAAAAAAAAACTTAACATACTAATGACTTAAATAAAAACTTTTAGATAGTTCAATAACTTAAATGAATATTTCCAAATAATATTCAGTGATCATTTTGTAATTTTTTGAAGTTAAATGACCAAAAATATAAATTTACTAATAGTTTAATGAACTAAGATATAATTTACCCTTCAATTTTATGTCAAAATTTACTAGTAT
The DNA here is from genome assembly GCF_025698545.1 of Gossypium raimondii. Classification (NCBI taxonomy): domain Eukaryota; kingdom Viridiplantae; phylum Streptophyta; class Magnoliopsida; order Malvales; family Malvaceae; genus Gossypium; species Gossypium raimondii. The sequence continues at coordinate 48,838,810 of NC_068573.1, forward strand.
TTTAATAATACAAAATATAAAACTTACCATTATAAAATAAATCATCATTTTAGGAATTTTCATCAGTAGCTAAAAATCACACACAAAAAGCGAATTTCATTATTTTTCATTCATATTTAAATTATGATTTAAAAAATCAATAATCTACGTATATTTTAATTATATTTAATGATTTAAATCTTTAGGTTAATTACATAAAATAAAATCTACTATTTTATTAAATATAAACATGTAAAATTACGTCTAATATCATTGTTGATACGTTGATAAGGATAAGTTAATTTTAGTTATTATATCTAATTTTATTTTTTCAAAAAATAATTTTATATTTAAGTAATATTATCTACTTTACCTTCAAAGATTTATCCAAAGTTTTAAAGTATATAGTTAATTATTTTTAATTATTTAGTTAAATTTCTAATCTATTGGTTCAAATCTCTATCACAAAACATATTAGAATTTATCTTCCCTTTTGAATTTAATTAATTTTAAAAAACCCGATTGAGTCTTAACTTGATTAACATGAGTATTGTTGTCAATGTAGGAGGATATAAGTTTGAGTGGACTGAAGTTCATTATCCTTCTATTTACGGGTTGGGGAGGGGATATAGGTAGTTTTAAGCAATGTATCAAACGAATATAATCGAACTTATAATGAAATTGTTGAAAGAAAAACTAAATTTAAAAATTCCTAATGAATTTTGAATTCTTTCTCAAAATAAAGATTGATTATATTTTTATTATTATTTAGAATTTAATAAATAATTTGAAAATCTTATTATCCTACATATTTAAAAAATAAATTTAATTTCAGATTAGAAATTAATTTTAAACATAAGCTTATAAACAACCATTCCTCCTTCAATTTGTTTGAGCTTTTTATTTTATTTTAGGGTTAACTATCAAAATAGTCATTTTTGTTTCTCTTAGATTACATTTTAGTTACTTATGTTTGGAATGTTACGTTTAAGTCACTTACGTTAACATGTTGTAACATTTTAGTCACTGAGCCGTTAATCGTCGTTAACAGTGTAACGGTAAGCTGACGTGACACGTTAAATCATAATTTCAAACAAAAATTTTAGGTTAAATCATATAATTGGTCCCCCAAATTTTTTTTTGTTTTAAGCACTTTTTTTTCTTTTATATTCTTTTAACTTTCCCTTCTTCTTTTTTTTTTCATTCTCTTCTGCTTCTCCCTCTAATTTTCTCCCTTCTCCATCTCTTTTAACGTAAAAGAAAAAAAAATTCTCAAAACGAAAAAATATAGGGACCAATTGTATAATTTAACCTAAAATTTTCGTTTGAAATCATGATTTAACGTGCCACATCAGGTTACTGTTACACCGTTAATGACAATTAACACTCAGTGACTAAAATGTTACAAGACAATAACATAAGTGACCAAAACGTAATATTCCAAATATAAGTGACTAAAATGTAACCTGAAGGAAACAAAAGTGACTATTTTGATAGTTTATTCTTTATTTTATTTTGAATTTATGATTCGATATATTATTTTTCCTTGCTTGTTGAGGATTAGTGTTGGAAATGAATGGGTGAAAAAAATAATAGATTGGATTTTAAACCCTAATCATCGGGATGAACAGTTGAAGAATACACTAATTGTCGGATGTTCATCGGGGACATGAACTTCAGGCCTCCGTCCATCATGTGGCTCGCTACGATCACATTACTGGTTTCTGTCAAATGGAATGCATCCCAAAATACATATTTGGTTCGATTTGAACAAATTTTGGATAATGAAAAGCATGGGAGTAGACCCCCATGAACTCCGACTTTGTGACAACATGCATCGTCCGAGTTTTCAAATCCTGTGGAAAAACACAATAAAACAAGAATTCATATTTCAGTGTGGGATATGAATATTTGTTGAGGATGAATATCTTTACTTTTTTTTTAATGATTCAATCGAGATTTATCAGTTCTGATTTAACTCGAACTTGAATCAACTCAATTTAATCATAAAAACTCAACAACTTGAGTTGACTCTAATCCAAACTTGTAATGTTTATACTAAAAGATCTAAAAATTTTAAACCCAAAATAATTTAATTCAAATTTACTTGACTCTAATTCACATATGTATTTGAATTCCAAAAGGATTGCACCCATTTACTCATATGTGAATTTATAATATATACATTATTTTTTTAGAAAAATCTCGACAACATAAATGCCATATATATTCAGTCAGTGGTGAATTCAGGGGCTGGGAGGAGCTCAACTCTCTTTAAAATGGAAGTAAAATTGTACTTTAGCCTCTAAAAAGATAAAAATTTGATTTAATCTTTTAAGATTTATAAAGATATAGGCTATTAAAATGGTAAAATTGTATTTTTACTATCGTAAAAATATACAATTGAATTCTGACTTCCCAAAAATGTTTTCAGACTTCACCCCTGATACTCGTACCGTTTATGTTATTCACACTTGAATTTTTAAGTTATATATATGAAATTGTGCTCTCTTTATTTTATTTTTTTCACGTCTTTATATTTAATTAGTGTGAGTTTCAAATACAAATATTTAAAAAAAAACAAATAAATAAAGAGTTAAGAATAATATAAAGATAATGCGATACGCACCGTAAGATCGATGATTCTGGAGGATATCTTTAAGCATTGCATGAATATCTGCATAAACAAAGGTTGAAGCAGTGAGATTGGCAGTAAGATCCATAAGTAGCCTCTTCAATCTTTTGTTGTATGAACTGATATCCTCGTTAAACGAAGCAATGCAGCCTTTGGCATTTGGATTTTTGTCTCTTTCAAAAGGTGTGCACCCAAATCTTGGAATATTTGTCACAATAATTTTTCTAGCTTCCAAATAATAAAGTTTCTGCATAATTAAAAAAAAAAATCATTAAGATTTTCTAAGGTACATATATTAAATTTGTTGAGGATTTCACTCTTTAGGAAGTGTAGTATTGTTCGATTGGAACTGATGGCAACACTTTTAGTATTGTTTTCGGTAAAAGTTTTGTCTTATTACTTTGTCGAGAACTCATGTATTTAAAGAGACAACAGATTCACAAAGTGAAAGCATACAATGCCATATATGTATGTATGGTATAAAGGTTCAAATGGGTTAAATCACTACTTAGAGTCTAAATTTGGTAACTATTCTTATTTTGGGGCCTGAATTTTTTTGTCCAAGTTAGGCCATAAACTTAGTAATCATTCTCACATTGGGGCTTGAACTAGGCAATTGTTCTTATATTAGGGTTTTCAAAGAAATATCAGGGATTAACTTGAACCAAATAAAAAATTTAAACCCTAACGTGAGAACAATTGCCAAATTCAATGCCTAACTTAAAAAAAAAGTTGAAACCCCAATGTAGGAATAGTTGCCAAGTTGATGCTCCAAAAAGTAATTTAACCGATTCAAATCTCACCAAGCGCAAATCTGAGAATTTTTTAGTGAGTGAGTCACTCCTATTCTATAAAACCGGTACCATCTCCTTTTCAGGTACTTGGATACTTAGTAGAGTCGGAAAACAAAACCCATATCAAGAACAATAATGGTTCATTCAGAGATCCGTCAATTCTCAATGAACAATACTTAGCAACTTATTCTAATAGAATCGATTTCCCTTCAATATTAAGATTAAAATAGAATTTTTAAGATAATAATATTTACTCTAAGTTGAGATTCAAATTTCGAACTTAAAAACGACCCATCAGATATCATTTCTTTCCCCAAAAAGAAATCATTTGAACCAGTAACAACGATGAACAATGATTGATGTTTAAGCAGCCTTTTAGTCTCACGTCTGCCGATTATTGAGACAATTCTTGCCTTAGTTTCCTTGAAGTTACTGATTTGTTCATCTAAGCTAATACGCCCACCCTGTAATTAAAAAAAAACAATCATTGTTATCGAATTAGATCTTATAGCTGCTTTTTGCATCAAAATTTCAAGGTTAAATAATGCTATTAGTCCCTATGATATATTTAAATTGTGAAATTAGTTTATGTACTTTAATTTGGTAATTTCTAGTCCATGTATTTTTGAATTTTAAAATTTTAATTCTGGCCTCAATATAGATATTAAATTTATTAAGTTAAATTTTACTATTTCTAAAATATTATATAACAAATATATTATCAAATGTAAAATGACATATCAACTTATTATTATCACATAATACTTACAAAAAAAATCATATTAGGATAATAATTTGAATCAATAATGAAATTTTAAAATTCGAAAAATGCAATGACTAAAATTTACTAAATTAAAGTATAAGGGCTAATTCCACAATTTAAATATAATTCAATGACTAAAAATGTTACCCAGATTAATCCAGTGTCGTTCAAAATTCCAGAACCAGAAGATGCGTAATTTACACCTCTTAAAACGACGTCGCCTGTGGTATTAGGAGCCAAATATGGAGGCCTGAAATCTTTGGCACCCAAACGCTGTTCTGCCACAAACAAAGTTGAAACAAAAAAAAAATTCTCAATCTGTGTTGTTCGAAACACGGAATTCCAAAAAAATTTGTATTCCTCTTATGAGATATTATTCGCTTCGGCTCGAAAGCTTCACAGTTTCGTCTCATAAGTATAGTCGTAAGTTTCTCTCTCTCTATATATTAGATCTATCAAATGAACCGGTAGAGTTTGTCTTGAAATAGTTGAATTTAAATTTTAAAATTTTTCTATATTTTTGTTTTGGTGTTTGGATTTTTTCGTTCGAATTATCTTGAGTAGGATTTTTTAAAGTTTGGGTGATTTTAGATTCAAATTATTTTAGATTCTAATAATTCAGGTTTGATAATCAAGATTCCAAGTAATGGTGAATCGAGAAATTTTGTTAGTGAGGACCAAAATTTAATTATAATTTTTTATAGATCAAAATATAAGTTTATCTTATATTAATTTATAATTTCATCATTGTTGAAGGGACTAAACAATTTTTTTCATTTTTAAGAGGACTAAAGTATAATTTTACTATATATCAATTTATTTTTTTAGTTATAAGAGGACTGAATTGATTTTTTGGGAGGACAAAGTGCAATTTCACTATATATTAATTTATAGTTTCTTTATTTATAAAATGACATAATTAAATATTTTTCATTTTTGAGCCAAGATCCTTGTCTGCTCCTTTTAGATTGCCTCTGGTTTCAAGTTGAGCCATCTCGTGTTAGGATCATTTTAGAGTTGAGTCATTTTTAATTTGAATAAATTTTTTGGGGTTGGGTTAGGCTTGTTTTGGTTATTGTCTTTTAATGCTCAAATTAGATTGGGTCAAATTAGATTTGATTTAATTAGGTTGGATTTCAAGTATAGATAAAAACGGATCAATCATTCATATATATATATATCATGTGGTACACTTCAAGTTTTCTAAAATGGGACTAAATGTTACAATATTACAATTGTATTTTATTATTTCAATTTCAATCACGATAAACATGATACGATAAAAAATATTGAAGAAGAAGAAACTTGCCTAAGATATCAATCACCGTTCTACCGTTAGTGAATCTCCCAGAGAGACAGTTCTTGCAAAAGTCTATTCCATTTGGAAACATTGCCTTGGCTAATGTGTTGATGTAATTGTTGTTTCCGACATCAACTATGGAATCTCCGAATATGAAGATCGTCGGAATCTTCTCAGCTGACATAATATTGAACAAAAAGAAGATTAAAAACATAACTCGGGGAACCAAAAACATGTTCAACCATTTGATCCAAATTAATGTCGGACTCTGTGAAATCATCAATGTTTATGCATTTTTTCATTCCCCAAGAAAATTAAACGCATGATTGACCAAACATCTTTTGTAGCTAAAGCTACTTCGCTTTTTCTGAAAGCATAGCTAAAGCAACTTAGCTTAAGGTTAGTTAATGGTAGTTTTTTTAAGGACTATTAATCTCTGTATTATATTTAAGTGGTAGATTTAGTTTCTATGTTTTAGTTTTAATTTAATTATTTTTATGTTTTGTATTTTTCAATTTTAAAATTTCAATATTTATTAATTGTTTTACAAATGTAAATTCTATATCCTCACCTTCAAACCTTAAGTAACCCAAAACCCTAAAAAATAATTAAACCCTCATCCTTAAACTCTTATCCAATCCTAAATCCTAATAATAATTGAACACTAGTCGATTCCTAACCCTAAAAAGTGATTTCACCTAAACTTTAAATTTTAATCCCTAATATTATACATTAAATACTAAATCTTAAACCCCTAATCCTTTAAATATGTATGATTTAAAAGGCCAACACTATTATCAAGCAACTTCGCTTTTTCTTCTTCTTCTTTTTTACGCATAAAGAGAAGGGGATCCACTTACATAAATGCATAATTTTTTGTACGATTAATATTTTAACGATTCAACCGTTGAGTTTATCGATATAATTGTACTTGTCATGCATATAAAATTTTAAATTAATCCGATATCTTTATATGAAACAAATTTGGCATGCAAACTCTATATGAGTATCATATAAAATATGACGGTTAAATCATTATGACATTAATGGTAAATTTTCGAATCGATCCAATATCTTTATATGAAACAAATTTAACGTACATACTTTATATGAATAAAATATGAAATATGACGGTTAAATTATTAAAATATTAATGATAAAAAAATAAGAAATTATGAAACCATAACTTTGATTGTAGAATGGTATTTAAAAGTTTTAACAATTATTTTGATAAGTTTAGGGTTTAGGGTAAGATTCTTTCCCTTTTGAATTGACACTACTAATTTTTTTCATAGGACAATAGGATTTAAATTTATATTTTGTAAATTATTGATGAGAGCTCTATCCAGTGGCGAAGTTAGGAGATGGCAGGGGCTCTGGTCCTCTTTAAAATAGAAAAAAATTATTTAAGTTTTTTTATAGTTTATAAAAGTTTAAATTAATAATGGTAAAATTATACTTTGACCATCTTAAAAGGATAACAATTTGATTTGATCCTTTAAAATTATAATCATATAAGCTATAAAATGGTAAAATTATTTAAATATTGAACATATAATTAGTATACAAAATATTTTAAATTTCAAACAATTTTATTGACAAGATTGTAAATATATATGGTACCCAACAAACAAACATCATTGAAAATCCTATTTATTTACAAAATTCGCATTTTCTTAACAATACCAAAACACTAATAGAAAATAGGAAAACAAAAATTTAATTAATATTTAGTATAAAAGTTTAGTAACTAAAAAGCATTTTGCAGCTGTTTTTTCTTTTTATTTTGCTAATTATGGATAATTTTCATGGTTGCAACAAATATTATCACATTTTGGAATTAAAATCCTCCTCCAATTCTTCCGCCGCCGCCGCCGCCAACACTAAACCCACCACTTACACTACCTCCAAATTTTCCACCACCACTAGCTCTTCCACCTGCACCTCCTCCAGCTCCTCCACCTACGCCTCCTCTAGCACCACCACCTGCACCACCTTTGACTCCTCCTTGGACACCTGCACCAGCTCCACCTTTAGCACCACCACCACCACTAGCACCAGCACCAGCACCCCCACTAGCTCCACCTCCAGCACTAGCACTAGCACTAGCACCAGCACCAGCACCAGCACCCCCACTAGCTCCACCGCTAGCACCACCACCACCACCTAATCCACCCCCACCGCCGCCACCGAGCCCTCCTCCTGCACCCCCACCAGCTCCACCGCTAGCACCACCACCACCACCTAATCCACCCCCACCGCCGCCACCGAGCCCTCCTCCTGCACCCCCACCAGCTCCACCTCTAGCACCACCACCACCACTAATCCCTACTCCAAAACCGCCGCCACCGCCAAATCCTCCTTTGGCTCCCCCACCCCCACTAAAACCACCAAAAGTAAGCTCTCTCCTAGCACCACCATCCAAATCCTCCTCAAACTTTCGACACTCAACTATCCCTAAAACAAACATAAACATCAATGCAAGCACTCTCGATCTCTTGGAAATCATTTTTCCGACCATTTTCCAAAAAATAAAAAGTAAAACACTCTCAACTTTCAAATCTATCTGTTTGGGACAAAACTCTTAATCCATGCTTATATAGTATATTTTATACTATAAAAAGGTTTCCCATATCAACAGGTGTTGCTTTTTTTCCTTCACAATTTTCTTGGATTTGAATCAGTCATTGTCTAAGTTTTTGATTTAGCTTGGCGTGAATTAACCCTGTAATTAGACATGAAATTAAGTTCGGACACGTGGCTAAAATGTGAAGTAACATACCATGAAAAACCCAATATAAGTTACATGTTACATAGATTAATACATATGCACTAGCAAGTTGAACCTTAAATTTTTTTACACCTAAAATGTAATTTCACTATTAGGGGATTAAAAACAATAATTTTTCATTTTAGGGGGTCAAACCCCTGTCTCCTCCTCCCTTCTTTCCCGTGCACCGGATGTGTTAGGCAAAAGATAAATAAAGCACAAATAAACAAAGCATAAGTTACACTAATAGTCACCCAACTATTAGTATTTTTTTTTGGTTACCTATGTAACACCCCCTAACCCCAAACCATCATAGAAATAGGGTTACGAGGCATTACCGGACATATCTGATAATTTACAATAATTCTTAAATAAATATCAAACATATTAAGATAAAATCATAAATTCATATAAAAATTACAAATTGACTTTTTTTTATAAAAATTTCGGCAACATTTCTGCTTACTTTTACACTAAACCTCCTGCAAATAAAACCATAAATTTTTACAAACATAACCAATTCACCAATTCAACCAATTCATTTCACATTCTTATTTTCTATTCTAAATGCATTCTAATCAAACTCAATTAATTCAATATCAATTTAAATTTATCATTCAATTCAATCATGATACTTACTTCAGTTTGCTTATCATGCATATTAATTTAAATTTTAACAATTAATAATTAAATTCAATTATGGTAATACTAACATTTTAGCTATTTATATTCAAAACATAATAACGTTTATACACATCCTATGTACATGCCACATTCTAAAAGAAAATATACATCACCAAAATTTGTCAAGTCGGTCCGGTTTTGGATGTTTGGCTCAATACTTGACTTCTATAACTGCTGCACGGAAACAACCGTACGCTGAGTATTTTTATACTTAGTGGTATTACTATAAATTAAACTATTTAATAATAATAAAATTTCAAATATTGACCATAATCTTTATAAATCACTTAAAAACCAAATATTCATATTCATATATCATTCCATAACTTTTAAATATATATATATATATATATATATATTTTTTTTTTCATTCTAAATCAATTCATAATTTAACTCATACATTCTTTCTTGTATTTTTCTATAGTGACAAATCAACAATTTCATTTTCAAATTTTCATTTCAATTATTTACCCTATTAACAAAGCTCAGACTCTGACAGATACGCGGATTCCACCCAAACACACCAGATTATCCAACCTAAACACACCCGGAATTATTTAAATCCTCCATAACACACCAATGTATCATATCCTCCCTAACACACCAATAAGGCATTAAATGCCTCTTCGGATAAACCGAAGCATATAATAACATAATAATCTTCTCGGCCGAACTACAAATCTCCTCATCACATCACAAATCCTATGGCATGCCATTTGTATCCAATCTAGTCCGATAAGTTAATAGGGTATTATTTTACTTTTCAAACTTCGAATTCATTTCCACAACAATTTCAAATACTCAAACAATTCAAAACATCTATTATTTCAATTCACATATAATTCCATATTCACACATATTTTTACTTAATTTCAAATGTTATCACTTACCTTACTTTAAATGCCTCATGAATACAATTTCAATATAGCATTTATTAAATAGATTAAGTTATAGTAATACAAACCCGGAATACGCGTTTACTCCTCAACGATCTTTTCTTTTCCTTTGGATGCCGATGCCTCGTTTTCCTTGTTAGCTACGAAAATAATAATTATTTTCACTATTAATTACAATCATTAATAATAATAATAATAATAATAATTAAATTTTATTCAATTCCTACTTATTCCCAATTTAATTTTAACTAAGCTTACTTATTTTTTTTCTAACTTAATTCACACTCTATTTCTACTCAAATTTCTTCTAAACTCAAATTTATCTACTAATTTTTCAGCATTTTTTCACTAATTTCGAATTTTCCTCAATTTAATCCCTAAAATTCAAAACTTATAGTTTAGTTCACAATTTAATCCTTTTATCAACTCTAACTAGAAACTCTATCAAATAAACCCTCAATTCCCTCATTTATTCAACATAAACCCTAATTTAAGGCTTTTTATAACTTAATCCCAACTATGTAAAACTTACAACTTAGTTTACAAATCAATCTTTTTATCTATTCTAACTAGAAATTCTATCAACTAAACCCCTAATTTAACAACTTGTTCAAAATGAATCATGTTCAAAAACCTATGAACTTCCATAACCTCCACTTAATTTCAACAAAACTTTGTTTTAAAGCTTCTAAAACATCAAAATGAAGAGAAAAGGGCTAAATTTAGCTTACCAATTAACTTGAATCTTTAAAATCTCAATTTCCCCTTTTCTTTTTCTTTCCCTTTTTCTTCCCCTGTTTTTCGTCTCTTTCTCTGTTTCTATTCTGTTTTTCCTTTGTTTCTTTGTCTTTTTATTTTACTTACTTTACTTTATTTCTTTTATTATAACTAATAATATTAATAATAATAAAAATCTTTTACTTATTATTTAAGCATATATTTATTTTTATTACAAGTGTACCTATGTAATTATTATTGTTACACTTTTCTTAATCTTTACCATACATTTGTCTTTTATTTAATTTATATAATATAATACAATATATTATATTATATTATATAATAAAATAATATATATAAAACATAAAATTTAAGATTTTTATCACTTTTACCGTCCCATTTCTTATTAATGGCTTAATTGTCATTTTAATCCTTTTTATTTTTATTAATCTATAATTCAACTTTTACCCTAGATCAATTTAGTCCTTTTCTTAATTTCTCTTAATTAAACTAAATTCACCCAATTAATACCTAATTAAACACACAACTAATCTAGTAAATATTTCTAATAATTATTTTCGAACTCAATTTACTAAGACGGAGGCCCGATAATATACTTTTTTTCCGATGCTTGTGAATTTTGGGTCATTACAACCTAACCATGAAAGTTATAAAATAATCACCTAACTATTCAACTTTTTCTTTTTTGGCTGTCCAACTATGAAAAGTTACAAACTAGTCACTCAACTATTAGTAAAAAAAATTTGACCACTCAACTATGAAAAGTTACAAGCTGGTCACTCAACTATTAGTAAAAAAAATTTTGATCACCCAACTATGAAAAATTACAAAATGGTCACCCAACTATTCAATTTTGTCTTTTTTGTCACCAATTGCCTAATAGTGACAGCTTTTAAAATTATCACAATAACAACTTTAAATCTCAACACTTATACATTGTGTCAATTTAGTTTTGATTATAAATAAATCTAACTCTCAACATTTACACATTGTGTAATTTGGTCCTTTTTGCAATCTTGCTTTTCTTTGTAAAAATATTGGTTTTGAGGTTTTCAAAATTTTTACAAAAGTTTTATCGCTTACTCTCTTTTTCTTTTTCTTTTTTTCAGTTTTACTTTATTTTTAGTTTTTACTATTAAAAGTCATGTTGTACTTACTTTTCTTTAAAATTTTCATTTTAAATTATGTTACATAAGATTTAACATGTCATTTAATGGTTAAATTAATTGTTTTAATAATTGAAGGACCTAATTAATATAACATTGATAAAATAGGGATGTAATTAGAAGATTTTAAAATTTGAAAACTAATTTAAAATGAAAATGATAGTTTGAATAGTTTCGAGAAATTTTAAGTATATTTTGAACAATAATATAATATTTGAAGTTAAGTCAATTTCGATAACGTGAAACAAAAATTGCACTAACAATAATGTCGATACCAATCGAGTTAAGATTCTATCAAATTATTTTTCTTATTTTTGGTACGATCATCATCATGAGCATGATTTGTTTACTTCATTAAAATCGAAATCAACCAATAAAAATTGAATTGTTGAACTAAAAGTAAGTTAATGAACATATAATTATCATATTAATGAGTATACAATGTGTATTTCGTTGTTAAAGTAAAATATTTTAAATTACAAAAAAGTAAAATTATTGACAATCAAGTACCATTATTGAATTGATTTGAATTATAATTAATAGAAAACAAGTACATAAATCCTAGCAATGAAGGCGAAAAACAAAACGTGATTAATAGAATACAAAAGCATTTTGCGACTTTTGTTTGGGTAGAATAAACCAACATTAAGCTTAATTTCCACCTTCTTTTTAATTACTAATACTATAACATTGCCATATATGCTTACTAGCATGCCACTGATCGTATGGATAATTTGCATGGTTAGCACCATGTACCATGCCATTTTGACACTAAAATCCTCTTCCAATTCCTCCACCAGCACCACCACCGAATCCACCACCACCACCACCACCAAACCCACCACCACCACCACCACCGAATCCACCACCACCACCGAATCCACCACCTCCACCTCCACCCGCACCACCTCCAATTCCTCCTCCAACTCCACCACCTGCACCACCCCCACCACCAAGCCCTCCTCCAACACCGCCACCTGCTCCAGCACCACCACCAGCTCCAGCACCACCACCAGCTCCACCTCCTAAACCGGCACCACCGCCAAGCCCTCCTCCAGCACCCCCACCGGCTCCTCCTCCTAAACCACCACCAAGCCCTCCTCCAGCACCCCCACCGGCTCCTCCTCCTAAACCACCACCAAGCCCTCCTCCAGCACCACCACCAGCTCCACCTCCTAAACCGGCACCCCCGCCAAGCCCTCCTCCAGCACCACCACCTAATCCACCCCCACCGCCGCCACCGAACCCTCCTCCTGCACCCCCACCAGCTCCACCTCTAGCACCACCACCACCTCTAATCCCTACTCCAAAACCACCTCCAAAACCGCCGCCGCCGCCAAATCCTCCTTTGGCTATCCCACGCCCACCAAAACCACCAAAAGTAAGCTCTCTCCTAGCACCACCATCCAAATCCTCCTCAAACTTTCGACACTCAACTATCCCTAAAACAAACACAAACATCAATGCAAGCACTCTCAATCTCTTGGAAATCATTTTTCCGACCATTTTCCAAAAAATAAAAAGTAAAACACTCTCAACTTTCAAATCTATCTGTTTGGGACAAAACTCTTAATCTATGCTTATATAGTATATTTTATACTATAAAAAGGTTTCCCATATCAACAGGTGTTGCTTTTTTTCCTTCACAACTTTCTTGGATTTGAATTAGTCATTGTCTAAGTTTTAGATTTAGCTTGGCGTGAATTAACCCTGTAATTAGACATGAAATTAAGTTCGGACACTTGGCTAAAATGTGAAGTAACAAGCCATGAAAAACTCAATATAAATTGCATGTTACATAGATTAATACATATGCACTAGCAAGTTGAACCCTAAATTTTTTGACACCTAAAATGTAATTTCACTATTAGGGGATTAAAAACAATAATTTTTCATTTTAGGGGGTCAGACCCTTGTCTCCTCCTCCCTTCTTTCCCGTGCACCGGATGTGTTAGGCAAAAGATAAATAAAGCACAAATAAACAAAGCATAAGTTACACTAGTAGTCACCTAACTATTAGTATTTTTTTTTTTGTTACCTAACCATGAAAGTTATAAAATAATCACCTAACTATTCGACTTTTTCTTTTTTGGTTGTCCAACTATGAAAAGTTACAAGCTGGTCACTGAACTATTAGTAAAAAAAATTTTGATCACCCAACTATGAAAAATTACAAAATGATCACCCAACTATTCAATTTTGTCTTTTTTGTCACCATTGCCTAATAGTGACAGCTTTTAAAATTGTCACAATAACAACTTTAACTCTCAACATTTATACATTGTGTCAATTTAGTTTTGATTATAAATAAATCTAACTCTCAACATTTACACATTGTGTAATTTGGTCCTTTTTGCAATCTTGCTTTTCTTTGTAAAAATATTGGTTTTGAGGTTTTCAAAATTTTTACAAAAGTTTTATTGCTTACTCTCTTATTTTTTTTCAGTTTTACTTTATTTTTAGTTTTACTATTAAAAGTCATGCGGTATTTACTTTTCTTTAAAATTTTCATTTTAAATTATGTTACATAAGATTTAACATGTCATTTAATGGTTAAATTAATGGTTTTAATAACTGAAGGACCTAATTAATATAACATTGATAAAATAGGGATGTAATTAGAAGATTTTAAAATTTGAAAACTAATTTAAAATGAAAATGATAGTTTAATAGTTAGAGAAATTTTTAAGTATATTTTGAACAATAATATAATATTTGAAGTTAAGTCAATTTCGACAACGTGAAACAAAAATTGCACTAACAATAATGTCGATACCAATCGAGTTAAGACTCATCAAATTATTTTTCTTATTTTTGGTACTATCATCATCATGAGCATGATTTGTTTACTTCATTAAAATCGAAATCAACCAATAAAAATTGAATTGTTGAATTAAAAGTAAGTTAATGAACATATAATTATCATATTAATTAGTATACAATGTGTATTTCGTTGTTAAAGTAAAATATTTTAAATTACAAAAAAAGTAAAAATTATTGACAATCAACCATTATTGAATTGATTTGAATTATAATTAATAGAAAACAAGTACATAAATCCTAGTAATGAAGGCAGAAAAACAAAAACGTGATTAATAGAATACAAGAAGCATTTTGCAGCTTTTGTTTGGGTAGAATAAACCAGCATTAAGCTTAATTTCCACCTTCTTTTTAATTACTAATACTATAACATTGCCATATATGCTTACTAGCATGCCACTGATCGTATGGATAATTTGCATGGTTAGCACCATGTACCATGCACATTTTGACACTAAAATCCTCCTCCAATTCCTCCACCAGCACCACCACCGAATCCACCACCTCCACCTACACCTCCACCCGCACCACCTCCAATTCCTCCTCCAACTCCACCACCTGCACCACCCCCACCACCAAGCCCTCCTCCAAGACCGCCACCTGCTCCAGCACCACCACCAGCTCCACCTCCTAAACCGGCACCCCCGCCAAGCCCTCCTCCAGCACCCCCACCGGCTCCTCCTCCTAAACCACCACCAAGCCCTCCTCCAGCACCACCACCCGCTCCACCTCCTAAACCGGCACCCCCGCCAAGCCCTCCTCCAGCACCACCACCTAATCCACCCCCACCGCCGCCACCGAGCCCTCCTCCTGCACCCCCACCAGCTCCACCTCCTAAACCACCACCAAGCCCTCCTCCAGCACCACCACCAAAACCACCACCCAAATTCTCCTTCTCAAACTT
Organism: Gossypium raimondii; assembly: GCF_025698545.1. Classification (NCBI taxonomy): domain Eukaryota; kingdom Viridiplantae; phylum Streptophyta; class Magnoliopsida; order Malvales; family Malvaceae; genus Gossypium; species Gossypium raimondii. The sequence continues at coordinate 48,854,262 of NC_068573.1, forward strand.
TCTACACTCAGCTATCCCTATAGCAAACACAAACATCAATGCAAACACTCCTAATCTCTTGGAACTCACTTTCCCGGCCATTTTCCAAGAAAATAAAAAGTAAAACACTCAACTCTTAATTTCGATAAATGTTGAGCATATGAACTTAGCAAACAACCTCCTATATATATACATATATCATAAATGCAGGCAGTTGATTAGTTGAAGATTTTTAGATTTGCAAGCAAATATGCAAATATATTCTATAATGTATATCTACGTTTAACCTAATGGCTCAATTTTCAAATATCTTTGAAAAAAAAATTTATTACATCATTTGGTATTCGGGTTTTGTACTTTTTAACGTGAATATTTGACTTCTCTTTTCAATGTAATACATGTATTTTATAAAAGAAATACGTTTTGGTACTAACAGTAAACCATGTTAATTTTACTGTTTAATTTAAGTTTTGGGGTTGATATGATTAACATCATAATTAACTAATAATATTAACAATTAATTTTAAATCCTAAAATCAGAAAAATCACACCCATCATATTATATTTACAAATTAAACAAATTCACAATTAACACTTAATTATTTTATTATTTATTTCATGAAAATTCAAAACTAATAACATTAGTAATTGCATTTCATCAAATCAATCCTAAAATATGGATTAATATTTAAAAAATTAACACAATCACTTTTAAGTATCTAAATATTTTACTTTTATTAAATATAAATATATATATATATAAATACCCAAAAATTGTAAAATTCAAGTATAAAATGATGCATTAAATATAAAAGAAAAACCCTAATTTGGACGGTGACATAGCAATTAATATAGTCTCGTCTTCTCAACTACCTCTAGCCTTGGCTAATTTCGCTAATGCTTGCCAGAGCTAGGCTAGCACCCTAAAAAGTCTAGACGACTGATTGTACTCTCTGCCGATTTATATTTATAAATCATTTAAATTGGGATTTAAATTATGATCATAAACGCGTTTTTTGGTTATTATATTGTAGTTTATCATAATTATAGATTGTAATAAACATGGTTACGATCAATTTTGGTGAATACGTTATTTAAATTAACCATGATTGGAGTAGAGGATATTAAGACTTTAAAGAAATTTAAGCTCAAAACATAAGTTAATTTTAGAAATTATTATTAATGTAAGAAAATGTGAGTTTGAATGTATTACAGTGTATTATCTTCTTATTTATGGGTTAATGAGGGACTATAAAGAATTTTAAGTATTATGTCAAAAAAGAAAATATGATCAAAATTCATAATAAAATTACTCATACTCGAGTTAGTATGAGGAGTAGATGTAAAAAACCATGCAAGATGTCTCTCGAAATTAATAATTCAAATTTACGTTTTTTTAATATAAAAATTCTTATTTTAGCTTACAAAATTTTATAATAATCGAGCAGAATTGAAGCATTTACGCATACGGCATAGCCTAATTTTGCAATATTGACGTTGAGTGGTCGTGATATGGGACCCGATGAACATGTATGTGTACGAAGGTGAAGATGATGATGCTATGAACACATTTATAACTTCCTCCTGCAGCCTTTAATATTGCTATGAAATTTTTAAAAAAAAGTAAACCCATCCCATGTGATATGTTTTGCTTTTAAAAATGATATTATTATACTCCGCGGAAAATTGAATAGAAACTTAAAACTTGAATATTTAAAGATGTATGACCTTCGCATTAATCAATCCGTTGGCCCATGTGATATGTTTTAATTATTGTTCAATTTATATGGTTTCAATTTGAGTAGTCACTTCGAATTTAGTCAAAGTTTAATGTGACTATCATATATCGAATGATTCCAAATTAAAATGTACAGGTCAAATCTTACATAGCATAATTTAAAATGAGTTAAAAAATATTATTGCATAAATTTTAAAAAGTAAAATCTAAAAATAAAATAAAACAAGAGAGTGTGTGTCTTTTACGAGAGAGAGAGCAATAAGATTTTTCTAAAAGCTTGAAAACCCCAAAATTAATATTTACAATATTTAAAAATTATTTTAAACTATGCCGTATAAGATTTAACATCTAATTTAACAGTTAAATTAATGATTTTAGTAATGAAAGGACCTTATAGATATACCATTGATAGTTTAAAGATGTAATTAGAATGTTTTAAAGTTTGATGGCAATTTTAGAATGAAGGTTAAAATTTGGGGATATATGATGCAATTAACCCTAAAATTTAAGGAAAAATATATTTTTATACAATAAGCTTGATCAAGGGTTACCCGCTCAAGCTCAAAGGCTCTCAATATTTAAAAGCTTTTGACAAAAATATTAAACCGAAAATAGATCTATTTAAAATATTGATAATAATATTCAAGGTGCTCGACTCATTTTTCAAATTTCTTAATATGTTAATTTTATATATATGTGATGTAATTCATATCCTACAAAAAATAAAAATATAATATTATAATGTAAGTATTAAAATAAGTTGTTTCAAATTTAAAAATATATATGTGATGTAATTTGAAATTTAATATTCATATTACAAACCGTTTAGAGGTTTGAGAACTATATATGTATGGTGTTGATACCATACATACATGACCTCGATTTAACCAGGTCATTATCACCACTAATATTAGACAATATTTGTAAGATTATTTCATTAATTTAAAATTTTATTTTATAAAATATTAAAGATTAAAATTAAAAAATATAAATTTTGATTTGATTTACTATTATTACCTTATGAATAAAAATAAAATTATAAAATTTGAATCAAATCAATTTAAGACCCAATAAATGTAAATCGAAAATGGGCCTCAAGGAACTCAAACCCTTATTATTGGATCAGCAAAATTCTTATATTCAAGAAATGGGCTTGAAGAGAGGTTGGATTTTAATTTATCATAATTTGATCTTCTACTTTAATTATGCCGGGTTAAATTAAAGGTATTTATGGGTTGGTGGCTCACTCGACCCTATTTGTTTTCCTTTTGGATGGACTTTTATCTCTAGCTAGCTCGGCTCAACCCATTTTAATGTTTAAAAATAATAAAAATATAGAAAATTATATTAATATTTTTATTTTTATAATTAAATTTAAATAACAATAATTTTCATTATTTTTGAACAGTGAAACGAGTCATTTGGGCAAGATGAACTTGGGTTTAAAAATTTTTAGAATTTGACATCGGCCCAACATGTGAGCACCTCTAATCCAAATTGATAACAATATTTTAAGTGATTATGTATAACCTTTTTATAGAACAACATGAAATATTCAATTAACATGTAAATTTATTATTTATTAAATATAATTAATTAAATTTTCGCATAACTTTGATTGTATGACCAAAATTCAAATAACAACAAATATTTATATATTTTAATTTTAAATGGAATAACAAAAGTAAGTTTCAAGTTGTCTATATTTTATGTCGATGTGGAGTTGCATATAAATGCGCTGGCATGGCATCCAAATGATAATAAATCCATTCCAAGCTTTGTAACTAAACAGCACACTTACATTATAATATTTTCACACAAAATATTATTTAATTTCACAAATTACTATAATTTTTTTATAATTAAATACAATATTACTCAACTACGCAAATTACTACAATATTCATAACCACTTAAATATACAAATTATCACAACATTCGTAATGTTACCTGAAAGCACATCACTAAATACACTAATTAACATAATATCATACAATTACACAATAGATACTTATGTTAAATTAGATATAGTAACTTATGTATTCATATCGCATTTGTTTTAACTTCGCATATTATAATCATATTTAAAACAAATTTACATATTTATATAATAATATTATTTTAATTATACAGTCAGCAGGGGCGAAACTAAGGGGTGTGGCAGGGCCCTGGCCCGTAAAATGGAAAATTTTTCATTAGGCCATTTAAATATTTTAGTAAAGGTAAAATTATACTTTGGTCCCCTTAAAAATATAAAAATTTGATTTAATTGTTTAAAAATTATATAGGCTATTAAAATGGTGAAATTACATTTTTGTTATTGTAAAAATTACAATTTAATTTCGGCCCCTAAAAAAATTTCCTGATTTCGCCCCGGACAATCAGCCCTTTCTACAATAGCTACCTACTATAATAGCATTTCACTATAATAATCAAATTTTTAGAAGAATCGATTTTTATGTTTTATTTTAACATTTTATAACAACTTTTTACTTATAACAACATACATAGTTATAAAGTATATTTTTTTATTAAATTAGTTCTTTATAACAACATATGGTCTAAATTCTTTGATAAGCTTATAATGATTATCTCTTTATAATAATATAGTGTTATAAATATATAACTACCATTTCTCTATAATAGTTAAAATCTGATCAGATAAATAAAGTTGTTATAGAGAGGGGTCGTGATTATATTTTAATATTTACGTCTGAATCAGTCAGCCGCCATGAGCAGTGCCCAGTGTCATGTCCTCCACTGGCAAATGTTGTGGAACCTCCACAAAGTGTGTTAAAAGATGGATTAACCAATAATATATTAACCTTAGCCTCTTCATATCAGCTAATATTAATATTGTTTGGTGAGAGAAATGGAAGTGTACAAAACAGGAAAGGACAAAGATAATATGAAGTAAAATAAAGGTGTAACGAAAAATTCAGCCCTAACATTTATCTCTTTTTATCAAAACAGCCTTAGTTTTTTTTTTCTCTTTTTGTACTTTAATTTTCAATTTTCAAATTTTAGTTAATTTCAAAGGCAGTAACATCGTAATTAGTGTGGCAATTCAAATATACTTCATGTAAAATTTTAAAATACATAAAATTCAAAACATAATTTAATTAAAATTTGAAAGTTGAAGATTAAAATAATTTTAAAAGGAAAAAAGAGAGTAAAATATCATTATAGGGGAAAAGTGAGAAATAAATGGAATTCATTGTAATAGTCGATGTTGACTCAAATTTCCACTCACATTTATTAACTATGAAATTAAAATGAAACCCATAGACCAGCTGTATTTAATAGAGTTGTTTCTTAACCACTAAAGCCTAAGCCTTTTGTCAAAAATAAAATGGAGACATCAGAAGTAGGTGACTTTTAATTTTTTTCAAAAAGAATGATTAGTACAAATAGTAGAGGATTTCTTCATTTTATAATTAGATATAAGTTATATGCTATTTAGTATTTTAATTTTAATGTTGAATTAGGCACTTGAATTTTGTTTTATCTCAATTAAATACCTTTTTTTTTACTAAAGCACACATGTCAAATATTAATCAAGTCATATTGCCATCTAATCTAAATACCATATTAAACAGTAAACCCGAACCCAAATATTAAATTGGAACAATAAAGATTTTAATACCAAATTGAACACTAATACCGAATTCAAGTACTAAATGGAATAATAACCCTATAATAAACAATGCAAGAAGACATTGATCTCTTCACTCTATTTTACTCCATTGTAGATATATATATTCTGTATTATATACAACTTTCATTAGTGGTTCTAACATGCTTTACATAATTTTTTTATAGAAAAAGAATCACAAGTTGACATGAATCTAATCACACAGCACTGTCAAACAGATTTTTTTGAAGATTTTTATGATGTCAGATTATAACAGACATCTCACAACTCAGGGCAAAAACTCACTCACATAGTGCCAACAATTGTCTAGGTTTCGTCTTTTTTTTGTCTGGCCTGATTTTCGGGGTCTCAACGCCGTAAAAGTCTCAGGGTAGCAAAGGAACTGCCTTTGGCTCTGCTTTTTTTGCTTGAAGGCAATAGGATGGAATCGATAAAAGTCGTAAATTTGATTCACCAGTCCCTTTGAGAACCGTCTCCGGCTGAATTACGAGCTTGCTGAAGTTGGATCATGTATTGTCTTTGAAGATCTCTAAGCTTGTCCAACAGTTCATGGAACGTTGGTCGGCATTGTGGATCACTGGGTTGGAAAAGTTGTGGTTGCACATATTAGGTCACGATTGCAAATTATACAGACTAAAGCATTCGAAAATATGTAAACATTATAAGGAGAAAAAGCACCGTTGCCAGCAACTTTCAATTATAGAAGACCACCGCGGATCTACTTCTTTTGGAATCTCTAGCCGTTGATTCATGAACCCCACAGCTCCAATTACCTGTGAATATACTAAAAGAACTTTTGTTCGTATATGCAGAGCCGTGAAGACGAATGAGTTAATCCTTTTAAATGAAAAGGGTACCTGCATTGAGTTGAGATTATCCCAAGGTATCTTCTCGGTAGCAAGCTCCCATAAAATGACTCCAAAACTATATATATCGGACCTAAGTTGGAAAGAAAAAGAAATGCAAAGTTATTGGCCAGAGAAAAGGTGAATGTGATGGAATGGGGTTGCGGGATTTAGGAAAGGGGGTGACATACTTCTCATCAGAGGGTTCATTACGAAGAACTTCTGGTGCCATCCATTGAGGCTGCAAGAAATGGTGTACTTATGAGTGGTTTAAATATTTCTGATGAAGCAAATGAAATTTTCGGTAAAATACCGTTCCCTTCCCAGTCTTTGTCGTGAGATATGTTTCGTGCTTGAGACGTGACAAACCAAAATCTCCAACCTATTTTATATCGAATAAATGAAAAAGCATCCTCAAAACCGAGAAGTAAACTATAACTGGATTTGCATTTAGAAAGGGAGTACATAACTAGAGGCAAACCTTCACGATCCAGTTCTTATCAACTAGAAGATTTGATGACTTCAAATCACGATGAATGATAGGTGGATTGCAATGATGAAGATAATTCATTCCCCGTGCCTGTTGAAGCTCAATTAATAAGGTGAATTGACATAGGGAAGGGATAATCCAGTAATGCATGCAAGGATGAAAGAAAACCGAATACATGATGGCACTATATATGCATAAAAAACGGGGAGTCATAGAGAAACTGGAAAAAAAATGAAAATGAAAATTAAAAAGCTAAAACTCATAATACTCACAACATCCAGTGCCATATGAACACGCCGTCTCCAATCGAGTTTGGTAGTATTTCTCTGTAGTAATCGAAACAAACTCCCACTGCAACAAAGAAACGTAAACATAAGGATTCCACAGAGCCATAAATATGCAATGTGAAAGTTACGAAAAAAGGAAGAGAACAAACCGTGGAAGGAATTCTGTGACAATGCAGAGACGTTCTGGCGAAGTCACAGCTCCCATGAACAACAGAACATTCGGATGCCTCAGTCTTTTCATCAGAGATACCTTCAAAGCAAAAGTAAAACCGTGAACACCGTTCCAAAGAGGAACTCACTCGAAATAATAACAAATGCAGTGGCTTCGGACTCAGCGAATGCAAAGTTAGGATGGCGCATGTATCATGTGATTTTACGGTTACCACCGAAAAGAAACTGTATTTATGAATAAAGCACACCTCCTGTCTAAAGGAATCTATCACGTCATCTGAATATTCCTGCTTCGAGAATACCTTGACGGCAACGTCCTGCAATAACATGAATACGGTCAATTAACACAAATAATCATACGAGCATGCTCTTTAATAATACCAATGAATAACTAATGAGTACAAGAATGAATGCATTGCAATGCATTCGCAACTTCCATGAATTGGTATTTAACCACAAGTGTCCCGAAACAAATCATGGTACTCCTAAACCAAAATTTCAAGTTATATTCATCCATAATGCAAATGTAAATCCTATCAAAAGTGAAGGCTTTGAAAGAAGCAAGAGAACGTACTGATCCATACCACAGACCATGATACACGGTTCCACAAGAACCTGCAAATGAAAGCAAAGGTACATAAAGTATTAAACTTATACATATTAAAGAAAAAAAACAGCACAAACAAGGTAAACACGACAGTGCTTTGAGTCAATGACCAAGTTCACCGGCCATTGACAATTCCTTCACTCGAAAGCAATTACCTTGCCCAATTTGCTCTCCGATTGTCAAATCTTCCCACAAGATTTCGTAATCTAAACAATCAGTGTCGAGATCAACTCTATTAACAGCACTACTGCTGGTACTACCACAGCTGCTGGCACTGCTTGTGCTGTTAACATTAGCAGACGACCAAGAACCTGATGCTGCCTCGTTATTGACAGATTTGTTACTCTCATTAACATGTCCTTCACTTTTCGTACCAGAATATGGAGCCTTCGGTTGAAACGTTTCATTCTCTTGATCGGTACTCAACCAAGGCCATACAAAACGTGTAGTCCTTGTCTCGGGTCCTTCTCGATCATTCCCTTTCCAAGGCCATGTTATCCCTTTTTTACCCATTAAGGTCATAATCTTTAGGATTGCGGGTTTTCCTTCATTCTCATCACCAAAATCTCTAGAGGTTCTAGCCGGCGATTTCTCATCAAAAGGCGAAAACACACCAAAAGCAGATGGGTGTAAATCTCCCCTAGGCGTACTAGCTCCACTGGAATTTGCATCTTCTTTATGATCAGAAAGAACAGCATCGGACAAACCATGATCAGAATAATGACTATCTCCACTTCCCCCTTCAGGATCGGAACAATTCTCTCCCGTCCTAATCTTCGATTTCACTTTGTTGCTCACCTTGGACGCCTGCATTTCGTAACAATCAAACCAATACACCAAACTACAACAAAAGTAAATAGACACGAGACATAAGGAACTAATACCAAATTCGTTATTTTCGACGCGATTGCAGCTTGTAACGGCTGCTGAGGATCAAGACCGAGTTTAGCCGAGACTGCGTTTTTAGACCAGCTAAAAGCCGAATCACCATCGGCTTGCTTTTCAGCTGCCAATGCAACTTTCATGTCTTGAAAAGGCCGAGTATCGGTCGAAACACAAATGATTCCAACCAAAGAACCATCATCATCATAAAATGGAGTATTGGTTGCAACAGCTGAAAATCTTTCCCCCATTTTGTTCTTAACAGGGAATTGCCCAGTCCAGCTTTCCCCCATCATAACACGATGAACTATACCATGAGCTACAGAAAAGTCCCTATGATCAACGAGAAGCTCAATGGCATCTTGCCCTAAAGCCTCTGCTGCTGAATACCCATAAAGTTTTTCAGCAGTTCGATTCCTGAAAAAAGAAACCCAATGCAAAAATGATAATGCTAGACTTGTTCATTGAATTAGATTTGAGAATTTGAACTTTGGAACTGAATAATTGAAAAAAAAGAGAGAGAGAGAGAAAGAAAACCCTTTTTCTTTTACTTGCCAATAAATTATACGGCCACTAAGATCATATATATGAACAGATTGACCCATAGACTGTAATATCTTTAAATACTGGCTGTTAGTGAAATTAACGGCAGCTGGTCCGGTATTCCCACTTTTTCTTCCACCACCTCCGCCGCCGCCGCCGCTGCCGCCATTTAAGGTGTCATTGCTTCTGCTCTCTCTTTGCAACGGCGAGGAATGTCGAAATGGACCCGAAGTTTTCTTCCAATAAGCAACAGCCGTCGCTGTCCCTCCCGCCGAAGCAGCCGCTGCGTTCCCGGGTAATCGAGGGCGCTGAGGGGAAATAGAGTGGGATCTTTGACGAGTCGAATCAAGCCTTGACTCACCGCCGGATTGCTTTAACTTCGACATTTCTTGCTTGAGATTCGCATGTCCCACTTCTAGTTCTTGAATCTTTCTCAATAGTTCCTCCGCCGGCGGCGTTTCCATTTTATACGCTGTTCCCTTTTACTTTCTTTTCGTTTATCCTCTAAAAAAAACCAATCAAAATTCAAAGCTTTGATACGATAAATGAAGATTTTCACAATAATTTCTCCGTAGAAGCTTTCGTCTCTTTTAAGAGGTCCAAGACTCAAAAAGACAACAACTTTTTTGTTATTGGTCTAATTCTAAATTTCAATCCTCCATTTTATAAAAATTTATACACTGGTCCTTTAATTTAATTTATCAAACTTTAATTTCATACTATATGAAAACCGATAAAAGTACCATGGATGCCCATGTATTAGAATTCAGTTTACATTTTCCCTTTTACTTAAAAATAAATAAATTAATCCTCGTATGTTATATCAAATAGTAAATTGATATTTTTCATTAAAATTTTCATTCTTTTTATTTTTAAAAGCGGTATGATGAATAACCAAATGATCAATTTTAACAGAATAACTGATTTATTTTTAATAGAAAAGTAAAATGCAAACAAAAGTCTCCATGTTACTTTTACCTACTATAACTTGAAAGTTAGTACAATTGAATAACATTCTTAAACCTTCTCGTTAAATCATTAACTCTAGAATTATTGACTTAACAATTTATATACCCAAAAAAGAAGAAGTAAAAATCAGTAGCTCAACAATTTATATATAATAAATTAACAAAAACTCAATACTTACGGTACGACGATTATGTTCTCATAAATTAAAATAAAGAGACTGAATTTTTTATTTTAATAAAATAGAGGGATAAAATTCAAAATTATACCTTTTTCTATTTTGATTTAAATACAAAATGACAAGGGATTTGCTTTCCACGCGCTACTAATTCACGTCGTACTTATTAGCCTATAAAAGTGGTAGCTTTTTCTTTTTATCCAATCAGTGTCGCGCGTTTATAAACGGGCATTTAGTGCTTCCCCTTTTAGACAAATTTCGGCTTTTTTTTTTTACAATCTTTAATTTTCAGAAATTTGTCCGGCTTTCAATTTTTTTTCTAGAGATAAACGTGATAATTTCTTCGTCCTATTATTTTTCACATTACACTGGATTTAAAAACATGACCACGAAAATCAAAGTCATAATTTTTTATGGAGTCAAAATTAAGTTAAATATATTTTCTTTGAGAATTAAAATAATTTTATTATATTATTTTAATTTTTATAAAATTTAAGATTAAATTAAAATTTTAATATTTTTAAAAATTAAATAAAAATTTACTATATATTAAATTATAATTTTATAAAATTTAAGATTAAATTAAAATTTTAATATTTTTAAAAAATTAAATAAAAATTTACTATATATTAAATTATAATTTTTATAAAATTTAAAAATTTAAAATGCGATTTTTCAAGGGATATAGCCCTTGCTTACTCCCTAGGTCCCTTGCACAAGTGCAATGGTAAAAGATTTGGGTTTGATTTTTCTTTTGAAAGTTTATATTAATGGTACAATCAAAATGCAATATTTGGACAACCCTTACCCATCAAAGAAATATTATAACATATTTATTTTTTAATTTTTTAATTATAATTATATTTATATTTATATTTATATAAAAAACTCAATATGTACCCAAAAAATTTATTTTTGAAAAAGTAAAAATCACAATAGAAATTATAAATAATACATCATTGAAATAACTATAGCTAAAATCAATTATTAGAATTAGTTAACCAACTTCCTTTTATAGTTCCAAGTTGAAGTCCACAATTTTGTTAGCCAATTAAAAGTAAAAGTTGGGTGGCTGTTTGTCTAAATCAAGAAAGTATGCTTTCAACTTTTCCTTTGAGTGAAGTATTATTATTTTTAGTATTATTAAATTATTAATAAGTTGAATTTTAAAATGTTAAAAACGTCATTATTTGAAATTTTTATTTATAACACTGAAATAAAAATATTTAAATAATTTGATAATCATTTTGTAATTTTTAAAATTAAGTAGCCAAACCATAAATCTACTAATAATTTAATGATTTTGAATATAATTTACTTTTTTGAAATAACTGTTTTTTTCCGAATTTGAGGCTTAATATCAAAGAAATTTTATTTCAATAAAAATTTAAATTTAATATCAACTTAAATTTCATTTCAAAATAACTTTTGATAACTTGTCTTATTAATTATTATTTGGTCTTCCCTCCTTTCTAAAAACTTCTAAATATGTGAACTTTTTTTATCTGAGAATATTTAAAATAAATTATCCATTCCAAAAGTATAGTTTTATTTTCTAAATAAAACTTTTATTAAATTTAGTAATGTGTATATTATATATATGAAGGAGTTTGTTGAATATATTGAAGATACGTGATAGGTTGACAAAGTTAAATAATGGGAGCAAGATTAGAAAATAACAAATTTATTTGGGGTTACTGTTTTTGCATTGTCTATAAAGCGATAAGGTTGATGGGCATAAGCATTCCAATTTTTAAAGCTTGGGGGGGGGGGGGTCAGTTTCAGCTTTGGAAGCTAGTGGCAAGTTGTTGCCTTCTAATATATATATATTAAAAATAATAATTGTACAAAGCGTTGTTATTTTTGTCCATATAATTTTTTTTGGATAATTTAGACCTAAGGTTACTAAACTATTAGTAAATTTATATTTTAGTCACTTAACTTTAAAAAGTTATAAAATAATCACTAAATTATTCGAATATTTTCATTTAATTCACTGAGTTACTTAAAATTTTTTATTCAAGTCAAGGTTTTTTTTTAAGTTATAGCCAGTGAGCTTCAAGAGACAATTCGACGGTTGGTATGATAGACCAGAACCCATCGACAAATGGAAGAACATACTTTAGATTTGAGTTGATTTAACAGTTAGTGTCGGAGATTGAAGAAGAAAGTTATTTGAATTTTGATTCGTAAATTCGTGACATTCAAAGTTTTTGTAAAAAAAATTAACTTTAGAAGAAAAGGGGATGAGTGCTTTTAATTGGTACAGGGTAGTGGAAACCGAAAATGTCATGCAATATAATTTTAACATCTAAGTACTGGAATGAACACTTTCAAAAAATTTAATACTTATTTTATAACATTTTAAAGTTTAATGACTAAAATATAAATTTACTAATAATTTAGTCACCTTAATTTATTTTACACATATTATTTTTTACTTTAATCGGTGGTTACTAATAATGGACACAAGTGGTGGGAGATTTCCACCTCACCCATACATTAGTTTTTTTTTCCCTATTTTTAAGAGTATATTTGGATGGGTTATATGATTAGTTTTGGTGTACTTGAAAATAACAATAGATTGGACATTAAATTAGTGAAATATCTATTTGGGTTGAAATGTAAGGGTGGTCGTAGAGGAAAAAAAATATTAGGGACATTAAATTATTTTAATATAAATTAAATTTTATAATATTTTTTATAAAAACTAATTGTAATTAAAAATTAGTGAATACTTGAAAAATAAACTTGTTTGGGTCACTTATCATCTCGAGTATAAATGATAAAAATTCAAACCCTGTATTATCACGATTAAGAAATAAACAATAATAAAAATAAAATAATAAAAATATATTTAAATTAATATAAAATTTAAATAATAATTTATAGATGAAACTTTATTTTTATTTTTTGGTGAATGATGAAACTTTATTTTAAACTACCATAAAGATAAACCAATAAAAGTTTTACCACATAGTAAATACAAAAGATTTTTCAAATTATTACTTTGTTTACTCATCTTTTAAATAAAACCACCATTCAAAAATTTAAATCTTCCAACTTAATCATTTATTAGTTTTAAGATTTATTTTTAAATTATAGTTTAAAATTATTTAAGTAAAATTAAAAAATATTAAATACATGAATACCTTAGTAATAAAATTTATTATTTAAAAATGTATTTTATTATTCTTTAATTAAATTGATTTTCATTTATCTCATTATATCGATTAATATAAATATAGATAATTAAAATAATGTCAAATTTATTGACCAAGGAATATGCATGCATGCATCAAATTTGTGCTATTTAATGCTAACATTTATGGAATTATATTTTTTGTAAACAGATAAAATAAAATAAAATTTGATGGCGTGATATAGGCAATGCTTATGCTTTTTAGGTTCATTCGTTGTCAACGTTTTTTTCTTCTCAATCATTCAATGATTTTTTCATGGTCCAAAATGCAACAAGTTCATGTAGGTAGTGGGTGCCTAGTATCTCCCTCCATCACACAAAAACAATAACAAAAATAGAAAAAGTGTTTTTTTTTTTTTTTTTTGCGTTGGTCCATATAATAATAAGTTTATGACATATTTTTCAGTTACCTATGGCATCTTTGATAGATTAAGAAGAAATGAGGTTTGTAAATAATTTATTCGATCAATCAAAAAGTCAGAAATATATTTTAAAAATATTGAGAGAACAATGATTAAGGTACGAATTAAATAATATAATAATTGTCTACATTGATCGTGTGTCTAAAATATATTTAAGGAGAATGTCTATAGGCTACATGTCCTCTATTGATTTGTGGATTTTCATCAAGTTTTATAGTTTGAGATTCCTTCATTAAACTAACAATGTGACATGATGAGACATGGTTGCAATGTGTGTGAGTAAAAGATGAGATAGTTTTTTTGAGCAATGCCTATAAGCTTTATAACTAACAAGGTCTGCTATATTGTTGTGGCATGTCTCGTAGCAAGACGTATTCCATAGTTGGAAATACTAAATTAAGTTGAACTTAAAGCAGGATAGGTTGAGCATGATTGAGTCTAAGCTTAAACCATTTTTAAATTAGCCTAATTTTTATTCAAATTCATTTTTTTTAATTTAATATTTTTATCTAAATTATTTTAAATTTAAAATAGATCTCTAAGCTTAAGTGAGTAGTCCAAATAGGTCTAATTAGAGGAATTAACACTATAATTATGATTTTTTTTAAAAAGTAGCATGAAAATTTCTTATTTGTGTGACATTGGCCCATATTTATTGTCCCATTTTGAAAATCTGTATTTTTTTTATATAAAATTTTTACTTTTTTATGATTATTTTATTTAGTCATCATTGAACCGATGATTTAATCGGTTCAACACTCGCTCAATAAAAAAGACTGTTAGCAAGCCTAGCCCATTATCATAATCCTTTTATGAGCGTATTTATCCAAGCCTATCCCGAGTGTTTTGTTGTCGATCGAGCTTACAAAGCACTTTGTACGCTCGATTCTACCTAACAAATTCTCGCCTTTGTTTTTGGCACCGCGCCAAAATACATCCCCCCAAAAAAGAAGTTTCACAAATTCTCAAAATTCCCTCCCAAATCATTTGTAACAAACTCCGCAGTCCGCCGCCGTTCAGTCTCCGGCTTCTCTAGAAATTATACGATGGCTTTCTCCGATGGAGCTTCGCTAATGGAAACCGATAACCATAAAAAACTAGAAGGCGAAGGAGAAGACGAAGAAGAAGATCCGTTTCTCGCATTTATCGAGTACGCCTGGTCGGTCATATCTCCTGAAGAAGACGAAGATCCGAGTGGAAATGAAGAAGGTTATAATGGAGCGGGGTGGAGCTGGATTGCGTCTCGGATCCTCAAAACTTGTATTTCTTACTCGAGTGGAGTCACTGCTGCTATTTTGCTCTCCGATCTTTCTCAGGTAATGTACTCTCGCTGTGCGGTTTTATCGGTTTTACTGATTTGCTTAGTTTAGGACGTGCTATTTCGAGATATTTGACTGTTTAACTTGCTTATGAATGTCTAGAATGGTTTAATAAGAGTTCGTAGTCTCAATTCTCTTCTGTTTACTTTGATATTTCCAGTTAAATTTACCAATCTCATTTTGAGCTATTTCATTGCTTATTTTTTCTGAGAAAATATCTAGAATGATCTATTAGAGTTCATAGTCTCAATTCTGTTTCTTTGATATATCCGGTTGAAATTATCGAGCTATTTCACTGTTTATTTTTCTTTAAAAGAATCTAGAATGATCGATTAGAGTTCATAGTCTCAATTCTCTTCTGTTCACTTCAGTATTTTTAGTTATTTTAGTTTATTACCGCGTTCAAGAAAAAAGAATCGGCATTCTCAGAAGTTCGTATTTGCAATCGTGGTTTATTTTTGATTTTTTAAATATATTCTATTATTCTGTTTGTTTTATTAGATCTCTAATCTACTGATTGTTTCCCAGGCGTGGAGTGAGCAACGCAGGGTAGGCGGTTCAAAGAAAAGGCCAGAGATTATAGATCAGATGAAAAGGAAACATAGGAGAGCAAAGCTTCCTAACACAGTTACAATCGACTCAATATACGAGAAGAATTTCTTGTCCTTGAGTAGTGTTTTGGAAGCTGTGGTTGTGGATGCTCATGTTCTTCCGGGTTGATATACAGATTGAGCTCTATGTTGATGATTCTGATGGGTAATTATGCCTTTGTGTCGTTGTTTTCGTTGCTAAAGTTGTATCTTTTTGTTTTAGGTACGAACATTTACATGCTTACTTTGGGGGATTATTGGAGTTCCAATACCATTGATCTTTATCTTCACCGAAGGTAATCAAACTACTCGTTTGGACATATGCATTCTTACCCATGTATGTATGTATGTTTCTCCAACCCTTCATTTTTCTTGAAGTAGCCCTTGACACCCTTGTCTGCTGGATACTTGAATACGTGTATAAGGATATGACTAAGGTCCCTTAAAATACATAGAAAAATTCAACATATCCTTTTTGTAACATACTCGTTTCCAACTCTTTCAATTGAGCCTGTGTGACATTGCTAAGTACAGCTTTTTTCTACTGCAAAATGGAAGTGATAAACCATTCTAGAATGATGGAAAGGATAAAGCTGTTGTCTTTGTATTCCACCAATAAGTTTGTGATGTTATCTCTTTGTAGATACTATGACTTGGTTGATCCTCCGAATGGGATTTTGAAGAAAGCGAGGGAGATTTTCCTTACAGGTTGCTATCTTCGAACTGCCAAAGAAGGATGTGGTAGCCCACGGTTGTTGCCAACAGAATATCTTGTGATATTATTGGATGAGGTAACTTGCTATGTATGATCAATTACTTTCAATGAAAATGTAAGGTCAAAGCATGCCGAAATTCTCAATAATTCCTGATATTAAATACGTTTCCTTGCTTTCAACATTTCTTTTTCTCCACTTGCAGGAATATAACAAGTTCTCTTTTGTTTTTTTTGCAGGATCTGGATGACGATGCAATCTTGATAGGAGCCCAGTTTTGCTCAGATTCTTTCTCTTCCATTTCTCATGCTGGAGTCAAGAATGGTGTTTCATATTCGCTGTACGCTAGGTTGGATATATAATTTCTATTCTTCTTTGTTTGGTTTTGGCAGTATCCTAAGTTTAGTGCTGTAATAGGTTTGACTTAATTCCTATCTGTTTTGGGATTTTCTTTCCTTTTTTTTTCGCCAAAGCAATCTCTAACAAATGAAGTATGATTGCATCATGCTAATTGCTCTAATATTTCATCCACGGATTTTAAATTATAGCAATTGTTTCTGTGAGATGTCCATTTATTTTTCTTCTTCTTTTGTAGGATTGAATCTATCACTTCACTGGAAATTCTGGAACAATGTGGAGGTTTACAGAGGAAGCAAATCACTCTTGTTGATAATGATGGAGTAAAACTAAGATTTCTCTTGTGGAATGAGCAGGTAATCCTAGCCAATCTTTTCAGGTAATTCTTGCATTGGAAACTACATTTGTGTTTCTTCTCTCTCTTGTTTTGGCATTTAAGGTATGAGAGTCTGACACAATCCCTTGCAGTGTTGGAAGCATGCTCGCCCTGGATAGACCATATATTGCTATTGCAGCAGAGAGTGCCCTTGAAACAAGTGATGAGTTTTGTCTAGAGTATGGAACTGCAACACAATTATACTTGGTGCCTTTTGTTCAACATGAGGAACAAGTGAGTTAAAATTTATCAAGTGAATTGTTTTATTGCCATTTGAAATATACAGTTAGTTTATATTTACCTCAGGTATGCCTATCATCCACACAAAATCGAACTCAAGGATCAAAGTTGCATGCTGCAGCTGATCCTACACAAGGTCCCAAAGTTTCTCAAGTGAGCTTGCCCTGTGATTCCCAAGGGTCAATTGACTTCAGTAATTATCCTTTTCAGGTAAGTTCATTTATAATCCTGCATTTCATTCTACTTATATTTCAGAAACCTCAAAAGGTTGTCTTTTTACGCTCAAAAATTGGTATAAGGTCATTTGAATTCCTTTTGTTGCAGCTTAATTTTGCAGTTAATTACACTAATACTATTTCTCCAAAATTTTCTAAGTTCTGCAGTTATTTGTAGCTGATCTCCATGGCAAGATGACCGGTATCAGCCTTTATGGAGTGGTTAGAGATGTTTTTCGAGAAAGAGAAACTGCAGGAGTTATTTTTTTATTGAAACTCGAGGATTCGACTGGATCAATTTGGGCAAAGCTACATTTTTCTCAATCTTGGTACCATAAGTTAACTTTAACTTTATGGATTATAGCACTCATTATATTCTCTGCTTTTTTTGGCTTGATAATCATGATACACTTCTCAGGTCATTAGGACGAGTAAGCGTTGGTCACACAGCATATATTTCTGGCTTGACGTGCTCTAAGACAAAACAAGATCGGTAAGCATTGATTTGAGTTTTATCAATACACCTTAATAATGTCTATTCAGTTAAGTGGTAGCTTGAACCTTGTACATTTATGTTTCTCATTTTCGTGGTCTGAAGTTCATGGTGAGTTTTCCACTTGCATAAGGTTTTAAAAGCACTTTGTGAACATCTGATGACGTGGGTGCTTGTTTTGCTTAACAGCTTTGAACTATCATGGTGTGAGACAGATGATGGAGCTTCTTTTATCAACCTCAGTTGCTTACCAGCATTAGTAAACTCATCTTGTCTTCACAAGTTATCACGCCTTTCTGACCTCTCCAGCAGGAGGAATTCAATGCATGTATGGATCAAATGCTTTCTAAACAGTTATTTATGAATACCATTTCAACTCTCTAATGCTTTCTAACAGTTCCCTACCAATGTTGTTCCGACTTTTCATTTTTTTTTAAGTATCCATATTTGAAGCATGTGTGGTATGTGTATGAGATGTGACTCTTAAAGTACCCCCAAATATATGATCTTTTTTAAAATGTTGAATACACTCATATGGAACACATACCTATATCCAACACTGACACTTGAGTCCGAGTATCACAGCCAAGTTTATCCAAGTAACTTTTTCTTTGAAAAAATGGAAATGACCAATTTCAATCATTAGCACCTCGCAGGCAGGCATGTTTTAATTTTCAAAACCTAATTTTCCATGTGCTAACCCTTTTTCTTTTCCTGTCTCCAACATATGTTCAGATATGTCGAGTTTGGATTGACCAAGTTGATCATTGTCATGTTACTACAAGATTCTCACATGCTCCTTGTGGGCATTTTGTCAAAGAGATGCCAAGCGGAGCAGTTGAATGCAGTTTCTGTCACTGTGATTGTGATAGTGAAGTTGTCATGCGTGCTTTCTACCTGAAACTCACCCTTGCCGACAAGAACACTAAAATTTTTGCTTGGTGTACTGGTCAAACTGCTATGGAGTTACTGCAAATATCACCCGATGAATTCTACGAGCTGTCTGAGGTAAGCAGTTACTAGTTTTGGGGATATAATCATGATTAGCATCAAACTGCTAAAATTTTCAAGTTCATTTAATAATATTAAGGAATAGGTAAGGGCTATGCAGAAGTCAGTTATAACTGGATTACCTGACTGATTGTTGTTGGTCCGTTAAATTAGGGCAGTTAGATTGATTATAATCCCAGTCTGTTGGCTAAGTAGGTCCGGTTTGAAGTTTGTGTAATGACTAATGAATTGATTGACTTTAAACCCTAACCAATTATCCATACTACTCAACTCGATTAATTGAAATAACCAAGATACACGATTGAACCGACTGAAGTAAGTTGACTCGGTTATTTTTTGGTTATGAAGCTAAGCTTGATTGGTTTCGATTAATTTCCATTTGATGGTTGGTTCTGTCGATTTTCAATTTATTTTAGTCGAATTGACCAACTGCATAGTCCTCGAAATAGGGGATTCATTGAAGCCAGGGTTGGGATTGGGATACACTTCAAATCTTTTAACACTTATTATTCATAGGTATGCAAATACTGTGTTATTGTGAATGAAGTCCATTTGTTAAAATGATGAACTTATGTTGGTTTTACTTTCGAAGACATAAATGTGATAAACGATGAACGTACGGTTTTCAATATTCAGTGCATTTACCATCTTAAATTTGCAATTTTGATGGATCCTATAAATTTCAGGACGAGCAAGTTATGTATCCTTCTTCACTGGAGAATGAGAGGTTCATTGTTGCATTAGTGAATTGCAAGCGGCAGGCAGTGCACGGATCTCGCGACAGTCAAACCCCGGAGGCTGATGCAGTTTCATGGGAGATCACCCGGGCACTCAAGTGTGAATAGAGTTTTAATATTGGAAGCTCAGGTTCTCCTTTTATACTGCTACATGGCTTTGATCAATATGCGCAGTAATATATAAATATATATTAAATGTATGTGTGTGTGCAATTTCATGGTAACTTGAATTTGGGGATTACATTTTGGAAGTCTTATTCTCACCATCAGTATCTATTTTACTAAAATGTTGTAATGCATTTATCTACGTTAATTCGATTTTGGTTTCTATAATGTAATCAATATATGTATATCATGATAAGGGTATGGGTATATTTCTATAATTATCTTCTAAATATATAGGAAAACTTAGAAAAAATCAACTTACCCTTGTTTGACACAATTATATCCTACACATTCGAGTCCAAGTAGTATAGGTATTAAACTTGTCAATTCAGGTTTTTAAATTGGGTCAATTTTGATTGAATTTTATGTTCTGGTGATCCAAATTTTTAATAATTATTTGAATTTTTTGATTTGGTCATCTTAAGTTATTTCTTCAATTTATTTCGGGTTTATTTTCTTTTGAGATTCAGTAATTTTAGATTTAATTTTCATTCATTTCTAATTTAAGTATTTTTATGATTAAGTCAAGTTTTTAGATAAAATTTTTAAGTTTGGGTTAGAATTGACTAATCTAGTCATTTATAATCTTCATTAGCAATATTGATTTAACATTACAGGAAGATCAGGAAGGGGTAGATAACTTGCTCTTGTAGAAACCAAAGCCAGCAGCAGGTCATGACGCTTTACTCTTAGAGAATAATTTTATTTTACAAAAAGTAAAATAAACCAAGTGCAGACAATGTCTACTTTATTCTAATGCTAAACAATTGAGCTGGTAAATAGTACTTTTTCCCCTTTTGGCAATAAAGCTAATAAATAGTACTAGCATATAGTAATTTTGTTTTTAATTTGAGTTTAAGTTTGATCAATTTTAATAAATTTGCCCTTCTCTTATTTTTAATTCGTGATCTCTTTTACGCAAATATATATAATTGCTTACTTTTACTCTTTTTTTTTGCATTAATTATTACGTATGTTCCTTCTAATTTAGGAAAAAGATTTGAATATTTCATGTTGGACACATGAATATAGTACTTGTCCTTTATTGGCTTCTACTTCTGCAAAGCTAGGACATACATATTGGTATAATGCTATTCATATATGTTATTCAGAGGACATTGCAACAACCCGTTTACGCACTTAAAAAATTCTTTAATTTTTCCTTAAGCAATCAGTTTAGCTTTTTTTGGCAGTAATAGCTTTTTACTTGCAACAAAGCTGTAACAAGGAAGACTACTTATGCTTTGTGCAGGAGTTTCTATGATGGGCTGGAAATGCCTTTTCAGAGTGCATTACTTAAAAAAATCATGTATTGAACAGATTCTCTTACTTTCTTTTATTTATTTTTCTTGGTATAACGAAGCCTTCCTTGAAAATACAAACAGTTTTGGCTGGATAGTAAAGCTATCATTAAACTTTAATATTTCAGATTCAAGTGGTATCTTAAATAAATGTATGAGTTTTCTGATTATAGTTAGTTATATGTAACGATTGATTATTGATTTGAATTCTATTAGGTTTAATATATAATTTGACATTATTTAAATGTAGTATCTGTATTATTTTTAGTTTAATATGATATTTATATTTAACAAAAATTATAAAGGTAACAATATCAACTTTTAATGTTTAATTGAATTTTAGGGTTTATTTGATGAAAGTTAATTGTTAATATTATTAGGTTTGAATTTTTATGTTTTTATTAATAAAATAAATTTAGTGTTAATTGTAAATTTGTTTAATTTTACGTCAAATACAATCGATAGTATGATTTAATTTGAGTTTTATGATTGATTTAATGAAAGTTATGAATTCTCATTAAATTAATTCTAAAATCAAATTAAATACTAAAAATTAGCATATTTTTATGTATCAAAATATATAACTTTTGTCAACTACAAATATCAAATTGAATAAAAAATAACATAAATATTGTATTAGAAAAATTATACACATGATAATATTTCTAATTTTGCTCTTTACCAATCTTCCCAAGTCATCTTGGATTCCTTCAAGTTTAAAGATATATATAGCTGCTTACCCTCCTATCACCATCAAAATCTGACTCAAGTGATCATAAATTAAGATGGCAAGGGTTCAATTGGTTGTTTGCTATTAGGTTAAGCTAATTCCCCAGTGCTAGGGAGGGAGCTGTTTTATAGTGTATTCAGTATTCTTTTGCTAAATTTATTGGCTCCACAAACAGGTATACTACGCTCATATATACCCGTACATATGAAAAACACTCTTAGTGGCTATTTTTGTTTAAAAATTTTCAAATTGGGTATTCTTTATAATATATATATATATATATATATATATATATATATATATATATATATGTATGTATAGCTTTCAAATTCTTCTGTAAAACTTGTACACAATGCATTAAGGTTATATGGGTGATGCACCCTAGAGATAAATGATACACTTATGCTTGAAACCTATTTGGATTTGGTTTGAAAAACTCAAATTTGGCTTGATTGCTGTTTAGCTTGAACTTATTAAGAGGGTTGAATTCCAAGTTTATTACTTGATTGAGTAGCTTGCAAGCATATAAATGATCTAGTTTGAAGTTGAGTGTGGGAATCAAGTTCATTTTTATTAGATAAATGAGTTTAATTGAGTAATTTCGGTTTTTAGTTTCAACCGAGCTAGAACTTTGGAAATGAATTTAAAAGAAGAAATTCATGGGAAAAATTATTCTAAACCCAGCTCCTTTAATGATGATGATAATGCCATTGCAGGTTGTAATGAAAAACCTTTATTTGCTTGTTTAAAGCTTGTTGTTTCAGTTACAGATGGCTACATCAATGTCGGAACCTACAGATGTCCTACAACATGTCGCCATCGAAATCCCGAAAGGGTCTTATGATTCTCTTGTAATTCCCCTCAAAGAAAAAATGGAAACCATGACTACTGCGAGCTGCATTTTCAAAGTCGATGAGAAACTGCGAGAGATCGATGAAAAACATTATCTCCCTCAAACTGTCTCCATCGGTATTTTCCATCACGGTCGGGACAATACGAAATTCATGGAAGAACACAAATGGCGGTACCTGTATTCGCTCCTGAATCGGAAATCTCACCTTGAAGCTACATTGGACAAGTGTGTAAAGTCTTTAAGAGAGTTGGAGCATAAGGCAAGGCTGTGCTACAAAGATCTCAAACAGGACGAGGTTCCGAGTGACAAATTTGTTGAGATCATGTTAGCTGATGCCGGTTTCTTAATTGAACTCTTCCTCAAGTACGCGATAAAGGGTCTAAAACGTCGCGGCGATTACGTGTTCAACATGTCCGGGTTGTTGTACGAGTTGAGGTGCGACATGTTACTGCTGGAAAATCAGATCCCTTATTTCATCCTTCAACGGCTGTTTGAAATCGTCCCGATTCCAAACCATTGCAAACTGTCCCTCACCGAACTCGCATTCCGGTTCTTCAGAGACATGATCCCAGGAGATCACAGACTTCATTTGGCGAAATTCGGACAAGAAGGTAATCATTTTCTCGACTTAATCCGCCATTGTTTCCTCCCAACGGTTCCGAGAATCAAAGCAAAACAACAAGAAGTTAGAGGTTTGCCTTATAAGGCAAGTAAGCTCAAAGATGCTGGAATTAAACTCAAGAAGGCAACAACAGAGGATTTACTAGATATAAAATTCGCCAAAGGAGTACTCGAAATTCCGCCTATCAATGTCCATCAATACACCGAAACCCTACTCCGAAACCTCATCACCATTGAACAATCCGGTCCCGGGACCACTAATCACATCTCATCCTACGTATTTCTGATGAAAACCCTTCTCCCCGAAAACAAAGATGTGAAACTAGTGAAAAGAAAGCAAATTCTTACAAACTATGATGTGAGTGATAAGAAACAGGTCGAGACATTGTTTCATCGTCTTTGTGAAGAGATGAAAGTAATGGAGAATGCCGATGACGAGTTCTATTACAATGGGCTTTGCGAGCAAGTGAAAGAGTATAAAAGGAGCAGTTGGCAGCCTCGCTTGAAGACGATGCCGCCACCGTTGAAACCTGGTTATCTTCAACGGCCCTTGCCTCGTATCGTGATCGTCCTTCTTGTTTTGTTCATTGTCCTTGTCTTTGTTGGTGCTTTGTTCTCTATAATCTCGTTTTTTAGACACAAATTGTAGGACAAGAATTGGAGCATGAGTGTTTGGTTTGGTTTTGTTTTGAATCGATAAAAACATTGCACTAATTTTCAATTCCATTTGAAATCAGAAAGGTTAAATTTTTATTTTGTTTGTAAGATATTTAACACGGTTCATCTAATCATCGACTCAATATTTTCTGTCAAAATTTGCATTATCAACTCTTTTTTACAATGTTCCTAATGATTTGCTTCTAAAATTGATATAAAGGAGAGAGCAGACAATCAATTAGTTCGGTTATAAAATTTGAAAATTAATTTATCCGACCAACCTCATACTTGGTCTTAATTGATCTAACCAAACTTAGCACCAATCACTCAAGTTGGTTAAGTTTATTAAATCGAATTTTTATTATATAATAAAATATACTTAAAAAGTTTCTAAAAATATATATTCCTAGAAGTCAATTAAGTTAGCCATTTTGTTTCGATGATCGATAGGGTAGAATAGTAGCCATTCACAAACAGAACATATCTTAAATTCAGGAACTATGATAGTTGATGTAAAAATTAGAGGAAAAATTATTTAAATTTTAGTTTGCAAATTTATTATTTTCAAAACTGTTGTATGAAAATATTAAACCATCAAGAAAAGGGAAAGGAAAGATTTGGGTACCATGAATAGAAAAGTTATATCAATAATTTTACCCAATAACTTCAATAAAAATTTTGAAATTCATTCATCGACACGTAAGCTAATAATTTAGTCACCTTATGAAAATTCATAATTGATCATTGACAACCTATTTTAACCGCTTCAAACACTAAATTTGATTGAAGGGCTTAACATTTGCTTCCCTTAAGTATTGATTACATGAGTTTATTGATGACAAAATTTGACTGAAGATACCAACAATATCAATAATTGATTTAGAGTTTTTAAACGAAAAAAAAACAAATAAATTTAACATTTATTATATACTTTTTTATAATATTGCATTTTAAAACCAAATTTATAATTGTATTGGTCATGCTTACATAAGATAATTGATTGATTAAACACACCATTAATTACAAAAAGCTGAATATTATACTTTCAAATTAATCCCATGCTAAGATTTAAACAAATATACTGATAGATTTCTTTCTTCCTTATTGAGCTGATGTTGCTAGAACTATGAACCATCCATGAAAACAGCACCATGTCCACTAGATTTGATGTATTTCTTGAACAAAAGAACCAAAATAGCAATGGTAAGTCCGACGGCAGCCCACGTAAATAAGCGGTCATCAACAACGGATCGTTGAACCCTTATCTCCGGCCTTCGTAGTGGTTGGTTACTTAGTCCCTCACCAGGGATCTCTCTCACTAGCCTCATGGCAACAGGATATGGATAAGCATTGGCGGGAGCCACAGGTGGTTCTTCGACAACCCTTTCATTTAATGTTGGATTAGGGATTCCGGGATTCCCGGCACCCACAGTAACGGAATCTTGCTGATTGGCCTCTGCCTCGGCTTCAGTTTTGGCTTCGGTAGGGTGTTCTTCTGAGGATTTTGAAGGACTATGTTGAGGAACACTGGGAGTCTTGCTTAACATATATTCATGTATCTGTGCCATGAAAAAAAAAGCTTCATTAGTAAAGAGCCAAAATCAAAGAATGTAATCGGTAGTCGAAGCAGAAACATACCTCATCGATAAGTTTCTGACGTTCTGGATTCCCGTATTTAGGTGGTGATTCACGAGATTTGACAGCAAGGGTACGCCGCTCTTCCTTAGTATAATCTAGAGAACCTAACGCACCGTTTGGGCTGGTGGGCATGAATGCAATCAATGCCACTAGAGCAGTCCGCACTATCAACACCAACAACCAAATTAGCCCAACTTTTATCCGTGTATTCCGACACTTACCCGTATCCAAAAAACACACACCCAATACACAGAAACAAAGCTTCATCAAACTGTAACAAATGTTAACATATCAAAAAACTAGAGCAGTCCTAACTATCAACACCAACAACCAAATTAGCCCAACTTCTATCAGACACTTACCCGTATCCAAACACACACACCCAATACAAAGTAACATAGCTTCATCAAACAGTAACAAATGCTAACATATCAATTCACTAGTGCCACTATCATTGATTTTGAGTAGCTTCATCAAACAGCAGTGGAATAAACATTACAACATCAGAAAAAGTTGTTCGTTTTCTGGGTTCGGGACAACAATTTATATCAAAATTCGCATTGTGTTTGCCTTGAAAAAGAGATATGGTACTCACCACTCCAAGATGGTTGCCAATGCTCCGGGTGGTGATTCGATATACTCAAGCAAATCTTAGTCTGCGTTTCAAAACGTCCATTTGGCTGAAAATTTGAGCAGATTACATCAAATTAGATAATTTACCAAAACTGGAACCTATATACATGTATATATGTATATGTAAAGGAAGCCCTTACGGTGAGCAACATAAATGAAGGGGGCTTAAATGGATACTCAGCAGGCAATTGAATCCTTCCATGATAAATCCCTCCTTCAAATTCAGAATCCCTTGGACCCCTAATTGCAAATTGCCATTCAAATATATTCTCCTGCAAAAGGAAAAAAAAACCAAAAATTTATCATCACAATTCTCAATAATCTCTTAAACCAACAAACAATTTGTTTCTTAATTTCACCCCAAATCAAACATTTTCCTAAGATATTCATTTTAGTCCCCTGTTCCATCGACAAACCCGAATTATAAAAGCAGTGAAAATTATTTAAACCCCCCCCCTAAATTTTAGAGAAATTTACCTCGAGTGGTAGGCTCATGAAATCATCGGAAGGATTGGATTGCAATTCCTTAACCTCTTGTAAGATCCTCTTCACCGCCGGATTCTTGAGGTTATACTTGTCTTCAGCCATTAGATCGCCGATCTGAATTCCGATTGTACAACCGCCACCAGCGCCGCCGCTATCACCTCCGTATATAAATACGTAAAATTTTGTTTCGAGTGTCTCTCTATAAAAAGGGATAAGAATTTGAGAAAAAGAAGGAGAAGAAGTGCTTCGGACTTTGGGAATTTAATGGTTGACTTGACTTAACACGTCATTGGCTACAGATTTCACCGTGTGGCATAGTTTTATTGGATGAGTGGCAATAGTTAGTTTTGTTGCACTTTTTTTTCTTTTTTCTTTTTGATCAAGTTTTGTTGCACTCTTAGTTCGGTTAGATCCAAGTTCTTTTGTACCGTGGGATACTCGCGTGATACTCGTTTCTTAGGGTAAATTGCACTGATAGTCACCCAACTATTGTTAACTTTCTTTTCTGGTCCCCAACTATTCTATTTTTTCTTTTTCAGTCATTGGCAGCTAAATGGTTAACAGAAATATAATCCAACATCTTTTAAAATTAGAATAATAATAACTTTAACCCTTAAAATTTTTACATTATGTCAATTTAATTTTGATTCTATAAAAATTAACCTTCAATGATCTTTTTTTTGCAGTTTTCTTTTCTTTGTGACCCTTTCACTACAAAGCTTAAAAAACAAATTTATCAACTAAATTTGATTGAAAATATATAAAAATGAAAACACCCCAAAATTTAATATAATATTAATATAATAATTTTCATCTTTTCTCATTCTTTTAAAATTAATCCTCAATGTCACAAATAAAAGTAAAACTGCAAAAAAGCCAAATTAATGTTGAGGGTTAATTTTTTTGGAATCAAGACTAAATTGGCACAATATATAAATGTTGAGGGTTAAATTTGTTATTATACCAATTTTAAAAGTTGCCACGTTAGTCATTTAATTGCTGACTTGGCCAACATCATAGTTGATGAGAAATTGAATTTTCTCCAATAATACTGAGAAAAATGGCAATGGAAACGAATTGAAAAGACAAAATAATGTAAATTTACATTGCTGTTAGTCTCAAAGGTCACTAATGATTTTGAGTCTTTTTCTTGCAGGCTGCATTGTAATATGTCCTTCTCATGTGTTAATCAAGGTTTAATTTAATGTCTGTTTACTATATGTTCTTTTATTTTTGTCATTCTCAAAATGCTTTATAACTAAACTTTTGTGTCTTGTTTTGTTTATCTTATTTGATTAAATTCCTCAACAATGATATCAAAAATTGTTTGCTTTATGAATTTAATCTAATATCAGTGTATATAGTTATTCAAATTGCTGAAATTTTTGTTAAGAACATATGATTTGATCTGTACCATGTCGAATGATGTTTTGTTGTCTTTCGTTGGTGGGTTCCCTGACAAGCGAAGTGTTTGTAATAATGTTTGTGAGAATTTTTATGGAGCAGCCATTGATGGATGCTATGGATTGCTAAACAACTATGGCAATGAATTCGAACGACTGCATACGGGAAGGAAAACTGAGGAAGTGGATGACGTAACCGTGTTAAAAAATGGGGTTGAGGGGAACTTGTCGACCGAAGATGTCATGAGAGTTGCAGGTAAGATGTTTATCCATTCATCGAGGCGAAGTATTGATCTTTCGTTTTCAGGACTTACCCTTAAGGAAACGCAGGATGTTGAGCTTGCTTTGCTACTCCTAGCTGCTGCGGAGAAAGTAGGGTATCGAGAATTCGAGTGTACGAGCATGTTGGTGAAAGAATGCGAGTTCATGTCGTCGAGGATTGGGAATCTGGTTCAACAAGTAGTTTATTATTTCTCCAAAGCTCTTTGAGAGAAGATCGAGATAGATACGGGAAAGGGTTCGGGAAGTAAATCGGTGTTTAACTTCGATGAATTGATGATGAGGCCTAATCCAGCTATATTAGCATGCCATGGAGAATTATACCATTTGTAGGGATTCAAGCCATTGTGGAACATGTTTCAAAGGCAAAAAAGGTTCACATAATTGATCTTGGAATCAAAACTGGGGTGCAATGGACGGTTCTAATGCAAG
The DNA here is from genome assembly GCF_025698545.1 of Gossypium raimondii. NCBI lineage: Eukaryota > Viridiplantae > Streptophyta > Magnoliopsida > Malvales > Malvaceae > Gossypium > Gossypium raimondii. Next base: position 48,883,476 of record NC_068573.1, read on the forward strand.
CTCTCGTGTCTCGGTACGAGTGTCCGATTGAGATTCTTAAAGTAACCACGGTTGCAACTAACGGGAAACGGTTAATCGAGGGTACCGGTAAGTGGCTATTAAGCTTTGCTCAAAGTTTGGGATTACCCTTTTCTTTTAAGGTGGTTGTGGTCTCAGACATGTTGGATCTCAAAGAAAATCTCTTCGAAGTCGATGTTGGAGAAACGGTTGCTGTCTATGCCGCAACAACTCTTAGGAGCATGCTTGTAATGCCGAACCGGTTTCGAACATATAATGAGAGTGATTAAACTTATTAACCCTTGTTTGATGGTGGTACCTGAAATCAAGGCCAATCAAAACTCCCCGATGTTCGCGAACCGTTTCGTTGAAGCTCTTTTCTTCTTCAGTGTGTACTTTGATTGCCTTGTGACATGCATGAAACGGAACTGCGTAAACAGAGAGATTGTAGAATCGGTGTACTTTGCAGAGGGGATTAGGAACATGGTAGCTGCTGAAGGCGAGGAAAGGAGGGTCCGGCACGTGAAGTTCGATGTTTGGAGGGCGTTTTTCGTTCGGTATGGAATGGAGGAGGTGGAATTAAGTATGTCATCTTTGTACCAAGCATGTCTTGTTCTAAAAACTTTTGCGTGCGGAAGATTTTGCACACTCGATATGAATGGGAAATGCTTGCTCGTTAGATGGAAGGGAACTCCGGTGCATTCGATTTCGGTATGGAAGTTTCTTTAAACTCTGGATTTAATGTCTTAAACATTACCATTCCTTGGTGTTTTCATTTAACTGTTCAACAGTGGAAGTGTTATCAAAATTCATCAGCTGCAAGTCTTATCAAAATTGCAAGATCAAGCTTCAACAAGATTTCATCCATGCATGGAATCCTTTGATGATTATCTCTCGGAGCTCAACGAGTCCTTCAACGGCAGATGCTATAATCTTTCGGGTGACAAGATCAAAGACGTAAGCTCATGATCCTTTTATAGCTTCAGCTAAAAAGGTTAATGCCTGGCAACCGGATCATGCGAGAAAGTTCCACAACCTATGCAAGTTCGTATCTTCCGATGCTGGCACCGCGATCCAACGAATCATCTATTATTTCAGTAAAGGTCTCCGGGAGAAAATCAGCGGGGTAACCGATGGTAATAAACCATCACACCACCCTGATGAAACAGTTGTGAATATCTATTTTAAGTTACCATTCATTCATGAAACACAGTTTACCGGTTTACAAGCGATCATTGAAAGCATTTCGTGCTCGAAAAAAGTCCATCGACTTGGCCATCCGAAGCAGAGCACAAGGCATATCCTTGATGCAAGCACTAGCAACACGCGAAAATCCCCCAATCGAGCGTCTCAAAATAACAGCCATCGGCACAACATTACGGACCAAGATGGAGCAAACAGGTAAAAGGCTGTCATGTTTTGCACAGGCTTTAAACATACCCTTTTCTTTCAACACCGTAATGGTAACACACCTTAAAGACATAAACCAAGACATGTTCGACATAACCGAAGACGAAACCGTCGTTATAAGCTCCCGTTTCTTGCTCTAACACACTAACACCAACCATGCAGCTTGGAATCCATACTCAAAGTGTTCAAGGACTTGAATCCATGCATGTGTGAATCGATTCGATTATAAATTTATAACCGGAATTAAATTACTTTGATAACCTAAATAACCAAAAAAATTTCAAATTTCAAATTAATTTGACGATTCAAATTAATCTAAGTCGAGCAATTGAAAAAAATCTACCAATTCAAAATGCTTACACGTGTGTTCCAGAGTTGACACGTACGAAAACCTTTGATTTTGCATGTGTGACACTTGGGGGAAACCAAGGGAAAAAGCCGGCCTTTAAAACACAGTTCAAGAAGCAGCAATTTTGTAGAAATTGGTTACACAGTGGCATACAAATGCAGGCAAAGATCACCGTGACGGAGACATGGCTGAGGAAGCACCGCCACTTGTACGACGGAGCCACCAGACATCCTTTTATCCGCAGCATTCGAGATGGGAACATCGATATCTCCGCCTTCAAAACATGGCTGGTTCTTGTTTTCTGATCCTAAATTTCTTGCTATTTTATGCTTAAATTGCTTGTAGCTCCAGAAATATTTTGGGTTTTTTTATATGAAAACTTGATTGTTTTGGATTCATATAATTTCAGGGGCAGGATTACATATTTGTTAGAGCTTTTGTGCCGTTTGTAGCAAGTGTTTTGACTAAAGCTTATAAAGGATCAGATGATGGTAACGGTGATGTAGAAGTGATATTAGGAGGTGTAGCTGCTTTACATGATGAGATTTCCTGGTTTAAGAAAGAAGCTTTTAAGTGGGGTGTTCAGCTCTCAAGTATTGCTCCTCAGAAAGCAAATCAAGAATACTGCCGGTAATTTCATGTGTGTGTTTACCAAGTGTTTGTTGTTTTGATTGCCTCAGGAATGTGGATGATTGGGACCTATGTTGTTCTTGATTTGGTGCAAGTGTTGTATACGGGTATATATTTCTATATGTTCGATTTTGAGTGTCTTCTTCCATGAATTTTAAGGATCTTTGGTGGGCCGTATCTCAATGAGGGTATATATATCCGATTTCGAGTATGTTCTTCCTTGAATTTTAAGCATCTTTGGAGGGTCACATCTCAATATACGAACACAAGTCTCGATTTCCGGATCAATATAGATTAGGACAGCTAATTGCTAGGTGGTCATGTTACTCGGACTTCGATGGGTTTGAATAGTTGCTTGCTTGGTGTAACGTGTCAACCTTTTTTCGGGTCATTGTTACGGGTTCATGTCCTATGTTATTTCAGATCAAATATAAATATTAAGATCCTTGATTAAGTATTTTCTTAGCTTTCTTCTTAGTTTCCAGTTGCTTGGTCAACTAGTTTGAAAGCTTTAAAGCCGCATACCAGTTTGGTGTAAGATCGAGTTCGGATTGATCATGAAACTCGAATTGCTATAATCTTGGCTTGTTGGTTTATTTAAAAAGCTAGGGCCAAGCCTTGTATGGTCGCTCTATTCTGGCAATAGCGGCATAGATTTGTCGATAGCATTGAGCTGTGCATAAATGTTCTTTGCATTTCTGGGCTGTGCCCGTCGAACTTGTAGCATCATACATTTGACTTTACATGGTATTGCAGATTTCTTGAGAGCTTAATAAGCCCAGAAGTCGAATACACCGTCACGGCTGTAGCTTTTTGGGCGATCGAAACCATCTATCAGGAGAGTTTCGCACACTGCTTAGAAGATGACAGTAAAACCCCTCCAGAACTCAAGGAAACTTGCCAAAGATGGGGCAATGAAAGCTTCGGAGAGTACTGTAATTCCCTCCGGAATATTGTCGATCGACAGCTAGAAAAAGCGTCTGATGATGTCATCACAAAAGCTGAAGCGACACTCCTGCGTGTTCTTGAACACGAAGTTGATTTCTGGAACATGAGCCATAGAAGAACCTGAATCTACGAGACTGAGCTGCATGGTTTACCTTTCGCAGAACTTGATATATCATAAGCACCAATATTACAAAGTTGCGTGCATATATAGTTAAATCAATGGTTTGGTATATACATAAACGTACCTAGAAGTTATGGACTCTGTTTCTTTTCCGCCTATATATGAAGTTGTATATATGTGATGGTTTTTCAGAATTGGATTAGGTAACCTTACCAAAGGTTTTCAGATTAGTGGAGCTAAGGTTTTCAAAATTGGTGGAATCAAGTTTTTCCGTTTTTGTTTCCTGCATTACTCTTTGGTGATTGAAGAAAAAAAATTGAATATATTTACGCCTATATAATAATTTCTATAAATTTTATAATAAAACAATAATATGCATCATTTGTAATTTGTAATTATTAATACTAACATTTTATACTTTTAATTAATGAATGGAACTTCTTATTACCTTTCTGTCTTTTCCTGAGTAAACAATATGAATACAATGGATTTAATCACAATAAATAGATAAAATGAAGGCTAAATTTGTCCTATGAATAATGAATGTCGTGGTAAACGAAGGGACTAAAAAATCTTTTTATTTTTAAAATTATTAATAAATATTTTTAACCATACAAAATGTTTAAATGAAATAACAATCGAACTTGAGATTAGTAAACATTCGTACATAAATACTTTACTACTTCTATAAATAATTCATTTATAAATATTTATAATATAAATTTAATATAAGTGAAATAATTTTATTTATTAATATGTTTTTTTTCATAAAGCCCAGCCCAATTCTTAGAATCCTAGGCCTCTTTTTTAATCAAACCCATTAATTAAAGAGTTCTAATAAAACTGCTTTAAACCTCTCTCTGTAACCTAGCTAGAAGAACCAAGCATTCATTAATGCCCGCTCTCTGCAACTGAAAACTTGAACAATTCTCTTTTAAAGGTCTGGTCTCAGCTCAAACACTTTGGTAAGAACTAAACTTCCCCAATTTTTCATTTTTAAAAAGAATTATTATCCTTTTTGGGTTTGATTCCTACTGTTTCCTTTTTACTATGATTTTTAGTATTGTTTAGGGTTCTAACCTTCAAGCAAAATGGATTATTTTTCATTGCTGGATTTAGTGAATTTCCAGGGTTCTTTTGCATATATGTTTCTGGCTGAATTTTTTTAGTTACTTTACCCCATTTTTGTTTGTTGGGTTAATAGCTTGATAATGATGTAATTAGAGGTTGGTTTGAACAGAAAAATGGAAAAAAACCCTAAACCCTAAATTATGTTTTTCCCCACATGATTTGGCATTAGTGAGATGGAATTTGAATTTACTGTGTTTTTGACCTGTTGGTATTAGAAATAGGTCAATGTCTTTGTACTTTTACAGCATTTAAGATTTAGTCTCTATGCTTTAGAAGTTAAAAGTTAAATCCTCTTGCTTTTTCAATTTAAAAATTCTAATCCAGTCATTAACACCGTTAGTATGCCACATGATATGAGGGCAGCCTAATTAATGTGCCAAGTAGGCAATTTTTGACAAAAAATACTAAAGATGTTAATGATTGGACTGGGATTGTTAAATAGAAATAGTAAGCGGACTTTAACTTTTTATGTTTTGGGACTAAATCTCTAATTTTGTCAAAGTACAATTATTGGTGGCGTATTTTAACCTTAGAAAATTTTGCAGCATTGAGAATTGTGAATGTTGTTTGAAGGGGGGTTTTTTTTTTTTTAAATGTTTGCAGAGTGGGAAGTAAAAGGATGTTGACAGCTGATTCGGGTTCTGTGTTAAGGTTAGTGGAGATAGAAGGAAGAGGAAGGGCTCTCGTTGCATCGCAACCATTGAAGGCGGGGCAAATCGTTCTCCAGGATTCTCCTATCGTTGTTTACTCCGCTTTTCCGTTGGTTAAACCTCAATCTTCGGCATCTTATTGTGATAATTGCTTTAGGATACTCTCCTCATCGGCAAATGTAGTGCCGTGTCCATTATGTTCTCATCATCTCTTTTGCGGTCCAAATTGCCTAACCGCGGCAACAGCTTCCTCTCATTCACCTTGGGTCTGCCAGGCTCTTAGTCGTCTTCGGGATTGCCCTTCTCTTTTTTCTCAACCTCTCGAACAGCAAGTGCAAGCTCGGTTTCTTATAGCTGCATATAATCTAGCCCTTGTTTCCCCTTCGGATTTCCAGGTTTTGCTTTCTCTTCAAGGTCAATATTCCCCTTCCGATGCTCCTGCTGCCGAATTCCTACATTCCCTCATTTTGTCGGTCTGTCCTCCGCCTTCGTTACCGATTTCTATCGAACTCACAGCTGCTTTATTGGCAAAAGATAAGCTCAATGCTTTTGGCTTGATGGAACCTATCTCTCTACAACAAGACGGAGAGAGGTCCGTCCGTGCTTACGGGATCTATCCCAAAGCATCTTTCTTCAACCATGATTGTCTTCCAAATGCTTGCAGATTCGATTACCTCGACTCAGCTCCGGCCCAGAACACCGACATGATTGTTAGGATGATTCATGATGTCCCTGTAGGTAGAGAGATTTGCTTGAGTTATTTCCCCGTCAATCTCAACTACTCCGCCCGACAGAAGAGATTGACCGAGGATTATGGCTTTACCTGCAATTGTGACCGTTGCAAAGTTGAGGCTAATTGGTCCGATAATGAAGCTGACGTTATAGATGATAACGGGACCGTCGAAGAGAATGAGGATGAGGAGATCATGGAAGAGGACAACGATGAACAAATGGTAGCCTCTGAAGGGGATGAAGTAGGAGAAGCCGATTTCCCCCATGCTTATTTCTTTGTGAGATACATGTGTAATCGCGAAAACTGTTGGGGCACGCTCGCGCCGTTGCCCCCATCCAATGATGTTCAGTCTAAAGTATTGGAATGTAATGTCTGTGGCAACCACAAGAGTGAAGAAGATATGTGTTGAACTTTAGGACAAAGGTATTCTTTTTCCATTGGAGGAAATGCTCTTATCACAACAATGTTGGCTTTCTTCCATAGTTGCAGTTCTGTGTTTTTATGTGCTTGTTTTCACGGTAATTCATTTAAGTAGTAAATTTTAATTTTGTTAATTTTTTTTATTAATATGGGATTCAATTTATCAACTTAATAGTAGAGCGATTGATTTGAACCGATTCCTATAGTACAGAAGTTTCTACAGCTTTTATCAAGGTCTTGTTGTTCTGGTACTGTCTTGGGCGCGTCTTGTCGATTTCGAGAAAATAAGTACAGGCGTTATTGACCAATATCGCAAACCTCCTCCTGATGGTCATCTGCTTTCTACTTTCCGAGGAAACAACATTCAGGGAGCCTTGACCAGCATGTTCGAGTACAGTGAATCAAACATTGCATAATCAACTGATCAACTGAGCTGAACTTCGGATTCATTCTGTATTGAACTTTGATCCATGCATTCAACAAAATCTCTCGTTTGTCAAGGATGAATTCTTGATTCAAATTGTTCGAAAAAAGAATAATAGCTGGAAACTCGTAAAATCATAAATTCAAAGAGAAGATAAGCTTGCCGGGAACTCGAAAAATCCAGAGACACATGTTCAAGCTACAATGATTTCATAAAGGGATTCCACAACTACTGGGAACTATTGTCACTTGTAAACATCGGAAAAAGGAAAGAAGACATATACGGAGTTATTTCCGAAGGCTCAATCACTGGCATCCAGCAACGAACAGGCTGGATGTCAATGCCTTCAACTCTTCCTCCGTTTGCTCCTATCAATGGAATCCGAATCAGAAGGCTTCGAAGATGAGCTATATACCTTCTACTATGCCTCCCCCTCTGCTTCTTCCTCCTCTCTTGCCTTCTCTCTTCCTCGGACTTGGATGATGATGAATTGTAATCCGTACTACTCTCGGCTGAAGAAGAATCTGATGAGGCACCAGTATCAGTCCTGAAAACTGAAGCCTCACTATCAGAATCGGACCCAGAATCTCGCCGATGCTTCCTCTTGCTTTTCTTAGACCTATTACCGTCATTCCTATCCTTAACATCCAGGTTATCCAAATTATACGAGATTGAAAGTTTCATCCTCAATTTCGGATTCTTAAGCTGCTACGTGCGCGAGGGTTGTGACATATAGACTCGTTCATTCTTACTTTCGTATGTCCAATGTCCGGCTTGAAAACACTTTTGGCACTGCTAAGCACCTATCGTAGACATTGTCGTATTGTCTTTCCTTTCACCTAATCGAAACGCCTTTTCGGTACTCATCAAATACATGTGCCGTTTTGCTTCCCTTTTCTCTTGCCATCTGCGCAGTCCCTCTTCTTTTTGCCCGTAAGAATTAACATTACGGGCTGCAGCTGCCGCCGCCCTTTCAGCTTGAACACGACCTTTTGCAGCTGTAATTGCTGTGGCCTTGATTCTTTCGGCCGCGACTTGAGTTTTTCTTCTTGTTTACCGGACATCTTATCAAAATGACAAAAAGAAAAAAACCGGTATATATATATATATATGTGTGTATATCAACTCAACCTAAATCCTTCAGCACATTCAAATTTTCCAGTTTCTTCATTTAAAACATATAATGCTAACTAAATTACTAAAAAGAATTCCATTTTTTACAACAAATTCTCTATTTTTACAGATAAATAGATGGCCAATCTTGAAAGAAATTAGATTATTTCACTTGTACATTGGATGAAGGCATAATTTCCTTATTTAAACAAATAGCGCCAAACAAATTAATTGAAAGACCCAATATTCACAACAAAATCCCAACATTTAACTATAAATTAAAATATGAAAAATAAATCAAAATTCAGCAGAGACACTAAAAGAAGATAATTTTGCATAATTTGCCAACTAACAACCAAGAAATTATAGGTAAAGAAGCGAAATTTCTTCAAAACAACGAAAATTGGGGAAAATTTTTGGACGTACAAAACAATAGCAAACACCAACTTCAAAACACGAATGATTGAAAATAAAATGTACATCTGCGATTTAATTCATATTGAATCCTAAACTGAACATCGTTTTGCAAAAAACAAAAAAAAGAAGAAGAGATTAATCAAGAAATTAATTGAAGCTTACCGGGAATTCTTCAAGTAGGGGAGGATGCAAGAAAGAAGAAAAGAGGGAAATTTGATAATTATTTGAGAGCGGGGTTTTTTCGTCTTTAACAACTATACTTTTTTATAAATAGAAATTAAAAGAAAAGTATTGTGCTTTTTTTTCATCTAGGTAATATGAAGTTTAAATTTCTACTTAATTTTGTTCGCTTTACTTGTGATCTAATCTTTAATGAAAAAGTTTATATAAGACATTTTTAAAATAAGAATTAAAATATTATGTAAAGAAGATTTTCTTTTGTATTATAGATGTCGGTTGTGAAATATATTTTTTTCTCAAATTTAAATTCTTTTAAAAAACTAAAATTAAATTATAGATTTTATGATAATAAAAATATTTATTTTAATAACGTATATTATATTATATTATAAAACTGCATATTATATTTTAAAGTTTTATGAATTATACTTTTGAAATTAAGAATTAAAATTAATATTAATATTACAATGCTCCATGCTTAATTAATCATAAATAAATTATGAGATGAAAATTAAAGACTTGAAATAAAAACCTTTTATTATATAAAAGAAGAACCTGAAATTTTCACAACAAAACCTACTTTTTCTTTTCTGCCATTGAAAATTCAAATAATAATAATAATAATAACAATAATAAACTGATTAAATAATTTTATCAAATGTTTTTGATAAAATTCCATTTAGAAAGAAACATGATATGAGCAAAATAAGAGAACACCACACATTTCATGGTCATATAGTCTTAAGCTGTGAAACGACTTTAAATACTGAGACAACCAGTTTTTTCTTGATGTCTTTATTAAAGACACAAAAGGTTTTAAAACACTCCTGTCAGAAGATTGGCCGCCGTCGAAAGGGCGGCTCCAGTGATGGCGCATTGCAACACGTGTTCTTGGCAAGGTTTCTCACATGTGAGTGCCACTGTCATCCCTGTAAGTGCCCCCGCAACCGCACTGTTTTTCTGCATACACACAATATCGGCCACCAACAAGGGCGTCGATGTCAACTACTATGAATTGTTAAAAAAGCGATACCCAATCCATTTTCTTGCAAGTAAAGAAGTTGATCATACCCAATCATGAGCGCCACGAGCCTCTTGTAAGCCGTATGTGATTCCCGAATATAAGCCGGCAGCCAGGCCTGCAATGTACAATTTTGGATTGGTGGACAATTTAAGATCAATTAGTACTTTTGAAACTAAGCCAATAAAGTATTCGCAAATCAACCTTTTATAAAACAGTAGCAAGCAAATGCCTATTGGGACTTGCAAGAACTAGAACTCACCCCATTGTAGGGATTCCTTTCCAGTGCTCTTCACCTGTATAAGATTGTAACAAGTAATAAGTTGGCAATATACATATGCATATGTGAGTGCGCACGCGTATATATATAATATGCTATTTTGTCTAGAATTTTCAGTTTTCTCACACTTATATGAGACAAGTACCTCAGTGCAGAGGTATTTGGACAAGGAGATGCAATGGTCCAAGCACATGCACATGAAAAATGGCTCATCGTGTTTACATATAAGAAGTATGACCCTTCTATGAAAAGGGTATGGAACAAGTATCCCAACACAGAGCATTTGGACATGAAGATGCAATGCTCCGGTTACATGAAAAACGGTGCACCAGTGTTTGGATATGGAGATGGATACGTATTGGTAATTGGTAAAGGACATGTAAGAACACGGATAGAAGAACTATAGGCACTTAAGCAAGACACATACTTATATCTAACACTTAAACCGAGAGACATATTTGCATCTAGTTAACACTCAATCCGAGTCCGTAACATATAAGATAGTCCACTGCTGAGATTGAGCTTAGCTGAAGAAGTCCCAGGCTAGATAATTGAATCAGTAACTCGAAGAAAACCTGCCTTTTGTTTTTAGGCAGCATATATATATAGAATAAATTAAACATTTCATTCAGTATACAATGCATTAGGTCCATTATGAAAAAAAAATTGATGATGTCGTTAGGGAAATTTAGGAACTCACCATTGCTTCGAGCGATTTTCGATTGGTTTCTCCTGCGATCCACATATAACCAGCAATCAATGCCCAAAATAATCTTAAACTTGACACTCTCCAAATTCGAAAACGGAAGATTTAACTGGTACGGAACGATATACCATATTTTAATAGCAAGCAAAGTATTTGATGAAATACCTCTGAGATAAGGAAATGGATTCTTCTTATTGTTCTTAGCACTGATATCAGTGGAACTACTTCTTGGTTTAGTTCCTGCTACCAAATTACTATTAAATTTCTAAAAAAACTAAAGCAAACAATCCATCAATAACAGCTTAATTAAGAAATTAATTTAAAAAAAGAGAGAGACATGCTTGCCTTCAAGAGCTAGATAACAACCCTCTCTGGCAACACCTTTAATGGCTCCAATCTACAATTTAAATTAGACCACCACCATCACCAAAAAAAATCATATTCTCATTGGTTTTGTTTTAAAAAAAAAAAAGGCATAACCATATGCATACGTACGCCAGCAGCTTTGACAAAGCTCTCAGCAATGCGATTAAGGAGAGGGTGACCGAGATCGAAGAAGCCTCCTTTGTCGAAGCTACGTAATTCATCGAGCAATGACCTAGTCTCTAAACTAGTGGCCATGGCTAGTTTGTGCGTGTGTTTTAAGTCGATAATAAGAAGTTGGTTGCAGGGATGTTATGGCAGAGAGAGATAAGAGTAAGAAGATTTTGCAGGGATGTTATGGCGGAGAGAGATAAGAGTAAGAAAGAAAAGTAGAGAGAGTCAAGAGGTGAAAGGACATGTGTTCCTCAGAGCTTGCATGTCTCCTGCATGGGAAGCTGATTAGCGGGTCTTCGTGGCCATTTCCCTTTTTCGCCACCTATTGTAGCCGATAACCTCTAGCCACAGCCTAATGTTGTTTTTACTTTAATTTAGATTTAAATTCAGTCCATAGGTTAATTTCAGAGAATTTTTTTCCTTTTTCGCACTTGAGATAAAAATAAATTATTACAAATTTGAATCATTCATGGATATGATCAGTTCAGGATATTTTAAATCATCCATTCAAGTTAATTCCTTTATTTTTTGGAAAAGAAGTTAATTTCACTTATTCACATTATTTCAAACTTAATTAAATTTGAATTGGAGCGCATCAATCGTTTTAATCAATTCGTATACTTTCTCAAAAATATTATCCCTAAATAACCAGACATAGTCGGACCAAATCAAAGTACAACTTGAGCTCTTTTTTTGTTCATTTTTTACTCGAGCTTAATTCTAGTCAAATTTTATTATTATTTAAAATTTGAACTATTAAAGAATTATTTTGTACTTAATTTTTTATATATTAAGAATTAAAGTTACATATAAATAACTACAAAACCAAACAGACCCAAATTGAAAATACTAGCAACCAAGGTAAAGTCTCAATCCATTAAATCTCCCAGAAAAGAAATTAGAAAGCAAAGAGAAGAGAGGAGTAAAAAAGAACAAAGTAATTAATTAAAGTTTAAGCTTGAAATTGAAAACAACGAGCATAAAATTGGTAACAAATTTGGACTCTTTTATGATTTTAATAAAGAAAAAGAAATACCCTATTTTCAACAGTAAAACAAAAAAACGGTTATAATAATTTACAAATGCTCTATAAATAATGAGGTTTTAAAACTACAATTAAAGAAAATTTGGACCGTCCCTAACCCATCATCCTAAAGTATAACACAGTCAGCCACACACCCACCACAAAACTGAACAACAATGGGGCAAAATATTACTACCCCTATTCTATCAGTTTTTTTCATCATAAAGGCTTTTTCTAAATACCACGTGGATAGATTCAAAGAAGAAAAGAAAATGGATAAAATGGGTAATGTCTTCACAAATGCAAACAGTTGAAGGCAGCTTCACAGCATCAGAAAAGGCATTGTAGACTTAATTGGGCATGATTTCGAGTATTTTTTTTGGAGTCTTTCCCGGGTGGTAGCACTATACACGATCGTCCTCCTCCGACAACTCATCTGCTTTCTCGGAATCCAAGTTCACTTTTTTTTCTCTTTGGTTGGCCCAAGGCTGGTTTAATCACTAAGCACATCCTTGAATAAAAACAAACCATTATTATGGGATCTGTATAGCTCATGATCCATTTACAGCCATTTCGGGTGATGATTTTGGCGGTATCAACGGGGAGTCTTCTCCAGTCAATTGTCTGTTGTCTGAACAGTTTCTAGGAGATCCTTTGTCTCTATGGTTGTCCTCTTCTGAACTATTGTCGTCCGGACTACTAGATTCCTTCTCTAGATGATTTTCCTCACCTGAGCCTTCGTTTCCCTCAGCTGATCGAGTGGATAAATGTATGGTGTTTGCGGTTTTCTTACTAGGCAAGACTGCTTGGCTTAACGTTGAACATAAAGCTGCAAATACACTCTCTCTCGATTTAGCGCTTTTCCCCAAACGTTGCTTCTTGGATAGCTCATGCTCCTTTTCCTTGGGATTCAGCTTCCGCTTTGACCTAATGGACTCCAACATTCCCTCATCTTCCTCCGAGGTTTCAGTCTGCTTCCTCGGAGGCGGTGGCTTATAGTCTTCATCATCTTCATCGTCCTCATAGTCAACCAGTCCACCAGATCTCGGGCTACAAAATTATATAAATTACGAACCTAAAACACACTGAAATGCATTTTTAGTTATCTATTGGATGAGACCGTGAAAATACCTTAATGATGAGCGGTTGGCCTCAACTCCATTGGATGAAACAGGCTGAGGCTGAACTTTCCTAGGATGAGATGCCGAGGTTGTATCATCTTCATCACTGTATGCATTCACATTCAATCATTAAAAGGGGAAACAAAATGGTTTAGAGAAGTGTTAACTCATCTAATGATGAAAGCATACCTGTCCTCGTTGAAATAATCTTCCTCCTCTTTCTCCAAAGCACGCTCATCAATTCGTTTTCTTGGGTCTGGTGCATTAACATCCATTTTAGTTCCACAATTCTCCAAGCACTGCAAACAGACAAGTCACATGAACAGAAGTTCTATATCTAAAAATCTTGGTTGTAAAATTGGTCGGCAACAGGAATACCTGCTCATATTTAATTTTCAATGAGTGAATAGAAGCCAAATTCTCAAACTTAACCAACTGATTCCAAAACGAATCAACAATATACTTAACCAATAATTTCATGTTTTCCTGCACGAAACAAAGTTATTAGAAGACAGAATCTTCCAGAAACGTATAATATCCAAATATAGTGCGGAAGTAACATGCACCTTGCGGATATATTCAAAAAGCTCTAAAATGGCAGAGTTCAGCACATTGTATCGATTTCCATTAGCAACGAAAGCACCTATAACTGGTTTAAGAAGGTTGTTCTTAACAATATGATTTATCAGATGTTCATCCTGCAAGATGACAGCATAATTTAACTAGTTAAAACACGTAACAGACTCAATCAACCAACCAGAAAAAGTGCTTATCTGCAATTGTTTTAGAGAGCAAACTAGTATAACAAATTATTTATAAAAAAAAAAATTTGATTTTCCTTATTTATAAATAAGGGGGGAAATAACCAGACTTAAGAAACTGCAAGCGCATAAAAAATGAAAAAAGAAATAATAAAAATAACAGGTATAGCAAGCAAGCCTAGCGAGTGAAAAAGGGATTTAGAAAGGAGATAAAATATGTCCATTCTTCCCCAGAATAATTTTATACACTTCCGAGTTGGATATCAATGTTGCAAACAAACATAACAGTTTAATAGTTAAACAAGTGAGCCGTCTTAAATGACACCAATGGCAGGAGATCTGCCATAATCCAGCAAACCACTTTAGACATATTCCAGTAAGTGCTGCACATGGTAAGCATTTATTATATTTTAATTGTCTAGGACTCTAGACATCAAGCCTATGTAAGACAAGTGTCTGATACAAATACTACAGGAAAATATGAAAAGCTATAGCAACATACACATCCCTCCATATCTTAAGAGATGTGTCTCTTTATGCAACTAAAGTTCACACGTCATTCACATAGAAAACAGCTTCAGCTTAATTTCATTTTTCTCTTCAATGACATTTCTGATTCTGAAGGTGTCAAGGTTCCGATGCCATATGATATTTTTATTTAAAGCCTATACTGAATAAACTTACATGACTAGTGAGAATGGTGCGAACAAAGCGAACTGCAGCAACTACTAAGTACTTTTCCCTTCTCCGAGTCAATAACAAAACTTTTTCTATAACATTGTTAAGGATAAAATTACACCTGCAAACAATGAAGATAAGGTAATTAACATCTTCAGTTAATAAGCCCAATTTTACATTAATAGAACACGTATCCTAAAGATTACTTTATTCTATAAGGATGGTGCAAAACACAGAAGCACAGCAATTCGCATATGCTTGAGAGAATTTCAGGCTTTGCGCTATTTTGACTTTCAACTTTTCCGGCATTTCTTGCCAAGTTACTGGTTGACTGGTCAGCCTCATCAGAAGGACATGATAATATTATGACATCAATTAGCTCGCCCAAATGCTTCTCATAAAAAATATCAGTAATTGAATCTCTCTGCAACAGAACAGTACACAGTCAAGTACTTGCATGAAAGAACTTGGAAGTAGCAAGCAAAACCCGCATGGAGAAAGAGAAATTAAATCTTACGTGAAGTTTAAGTGACAAATTTCCAACAATCAGCAGACATATATATAATAAATCACAAATCAACATCCAAAATTTTTACACCTGCATAAATAAACTCCAAACTGTTGTGGACACCAAATGGGAAGATAACACAGATACAAGGTATGAAAATCACATGAGAAGGATACGTATATGATATTAAAATCACATGACAAGCATTCTTCAGCCGTGATTTCTAGCATCTTATATCATAACAATCACTCAGTTATCAACAAAACAAAGAAGATCAGCTAAAGTTTTGATTGGGATCGTTAGACATGATAGGAAAAACAGACACAAGCAAATTTATCAATATTTAGCTTAATCAATAACTATATCTCTATGCATGAAGATCCAAATTCAGGTTATTTGCAACTTTGTTGTCTTGCAAGTTGCAACCATGCCTGAATTCAAATTTGAAAAATGTTTTTGCTTCTTTAACTGCAATAAGAACAGCACCACACTCTTAGGGTTGAGCGTTCGATCGAATCGAATAAAAAAATTTCGAGTTAATCGAGTTGACGAATCATATTTTATCATCCTAATTTGATTTGAAATTTTTTCGAATCGAGTCGAGTGAGATGGAATTCGAATCGAATATATTTGTTCGAGTTAAATTTTAAAAAATAATTTTAGGTCCTTGTAACCACTGTCGCCCATCATAATAAAATTTGTCCACCTTTATCAAATTTTTTATTAACTTTCATCACCTCATAATTTATTTATTAATTTTTTATATACTGATTAGTTTCTTTGCTTGCTTAGTTGTTTCAATTATCTTGATTCTTTGTCACTATGTATTTTGGAATTAAAAATATATTAAATGTAAAAATATAATTTTTAATAAAAGTTATTTTAAAATAAAATGTGAAAATTGATGCCAATATAAAATTTTAACACGAATATTTTATAGCATAATTAATAATTCAATTTTAATATAAATATTCAATATGACTAAACAATTCAATAATATAAATAATATAAAATGTGAAATTTAATTTAATAATATAAATAGTAGATATAAATAAAATTATTACTATTTATGTTTAGTGATTTTTTTTGGATAATTTTGATTTTTTATTTGAGAGTAAAGGGTGAGAAGTAAAAGTTTAGGGGGAAAATAAAAAGTTTTGGGAAATAAAAGTTTGAGGGAAAGTAAATAGGGGGGAGTAAAATTTTGGAGGGAAATATTAAAAAAAAATTGGAGGGGGGAGGGTTTGGGGTAGATGGGAGGTGGGATGGAAGGGAATAAAAGTTTTAGGGAAAAAGTGAGAGGGAGTAAAAATTTTGGGAGAAAATAAAAGGTTTTGGGAGTTTTTGGGAGTAAAATTCTGAGAAAAAGTAAATCGGAGAGTAAAATTTCAGTGGGAAATGGATTTTGGGTAAATTGGGGGGTTGGGAGGGGAGGGGAGTAAAAGTTTTGAGGGAAAAATAAAAAGATTTGGGAGTTTAGGGTAAAAATGTAAAATATTATAGTTTGATATTCGAAATATTCGAATTATTTAAGTTATTCGAATTCGAAAACTCAACTCGATTAAAACTCGAAATTTGAAAAAAAAATTCGAGTTGATTCGAATAACTCGATTCGTTTAACTCGAAATTTGAATTTTTTTTCGATTTTTTCGAGTCGAATCGAGTTTTGCTCACCCCTACACACTCTTGTGCAGTAAAGCAAGACAAGGGCTAGAAAGAGGTTAAGCTAGATCCAAAAGTCATGATCTTAAACTATGAAGAGTAGAAGAAAAGGATCCAGGTAATATGCCCCAGTTATTTGGGTATTTAGGTTGAGCATAAGTCTATAAAATTTCCCATCTACCAAAATATAAAACTTGCACGGAGAAATCAAGAATCAAAGGTAGGCACCTGAGCTCCTGATAATGTGAATGAATCCAGTAAACTACGAAGAATTTCAAGAAACTGGCAGTGCATATCCTCCCCAAAATCTGTTACCATCCCTTTAACCTGCAAGTGTACAACTACATTAGTTCTTTTAATTCTCTCTCCCTATATACAGGCAAGCATATACCATGGTGAGGAAGATCTGTTGAGTTCATCCCATTCTTTTATTTCCACATAACTTTTTACCATATTACCAATAAACTCGAACAGAACACATACCAAAAGTCCAAAAAGTGGAATTCCTTCCTGGCGAACAACATAAGACCGCAGAAGGTTTGCATCCTGATTCAAGAACAGTATGAGAATGTCTGTCCTGCAACCAGTATGGAGACCTCCTGTTAGGCCTTCCTTCATTATAACTTAAGGAAACTAAACATTTATACGCAAAGCAAGGAAAGAAAATATAAAAGACTGAAGAAAAATATTATAATATGCCCCCATTACCCAGTTAGTACAAGCTTTTTATCTGGACTCTGCAGAACATCAGTGATGATATCAAAAATACCTTCATTGATAAGATCCCTAAAATGATTGAATAATGGAAACTTCAGCCATAAGATGCAGAAAAAAAAATTGTTTAGATGATATTTCCAGAGAAACTTTAGCTTTCAGAATGAAGATACATCATGAAAACAACACTTATACCAGATTCTAACTTGTAGAAAACAATACCTAAATAGTCGAAGCTGCTGCACCACTTGAAGGCTCTTGCTTAAACTACAAAATTCGTGCAGGAAATATACCTATTGAAAGAATAAGCTGAAGAATTATCGCAGGCACAAATCAAACAGACTAAACCATACTTCAAACCCATGAAAAGAACCTTGAACAACAAATATTCATATACCAAATGAAAAATAAAACAATAAAACTTCAGACCAATGTCAACAGTTACCAAATTTTTCTTTGATTCAGCAGATGTGGTGGGTGATCTCAACCTAGCAAACAATTCCTGAATGAAGGTGCTATCATCCTTCAATATAGAAATAACCTACAACAAATTATTGCAATTAGTGCAAAAGAAAACAAAAGGGCACATGTATTTAACAACAGACACTAAAAATCTTACAATAGAATTGTTTGAATGAATTATAGAATTGAGACTGGCAGCTGTGGCCTCATCTAATACCCTTGCCAAAACAACATCCTGAAAGAAACAATCAAAAGCAAGAGTTACATGATTAAAGACGAGAGTGAGACTCATAAATAAAGTTTTTAACATGCATACCTTCAAATAACCAACTCTGTATGTCTGGTGTATCTTTGACAGGGCGAGGGGATTTTTAATTGGAATAGCCTGTAAAAATCAAATATCATAAAATGAACTCTTTTTAAAAGATCCTGGATTTTCTTCCTGATCTAAATTTCTTCCAAGTCTAAACCTCCATCATTTCATTAAGACACATTCAAGAATACAATACCTCCTTAAAAACAACATGTTCTTTCAGAAAAAGCCGGTAGTGTTGCACCTGAGGAACATCAGCATCATCTGCATACAAGGAAGAAAGTGTCTTCAGTCTTAATGAAACCATGGTATAAACTATCAAGCAAATAATCAATTCTGGGGCATGTAGACAAGAACATCATATGAACACTAAGCAGAAAATCCAGAATTTAACAAAATGCAACAGATACTAAATGGCGAACCAACATGCAGCTCAGAAAAGTAACCAATTTTGAAGCAACAAACACAGGTTTAAACAAGCTTCACCTAATTACCAATGAAAGATGGATTGCTCTGCCTAAAGATTCATGTAAAAATTTACTTGAATTATCAATCACTTGCAAAAGCTGACATTTATTCCTCAATAACAACATAAAATTTAAATTGAATTAAAAAATAACACAAAGAACCATGCACTTGAAAAGAGAAAGCAAACAAACAGGAAACATACGAACTCTCAGAAAACCCCAAAATATAACAAAGTTATTTGCATAAAGAAGTATCGTGCCAATAATATAAGTAAATTTTCAAATTAGACATTGAATTCAATCAACAATAGTCACCAATAATAAATCCACGAACAAACAGTATAGGACTTACATTCAAGAGAACCGATAATATCCATGATTAATTCATCCCCAAATATTTTCTCGAAAACTTGAGGACTATTAAGCAAAACTGTAAAACAGCCAACAACATAAATCACATATCCATGAATCACTTGTAAAATATAAGCTTTTATAACAAAGAAATAAGAGCATCCAAGTTAGAAAGAGTACTAACTTATCCCCTTAATTATTTTGAATATCATGTGAAGACCATCTATATTTTCCAAGTCTTCACAGATTCTGAATAGCTCCATCAGCTTCTGGAAGAAATCTTGCTGCATACTCAATTCAGCAGGTCTAAAAATATTAAGAAACTAACATGGATGGAAAATCAACACGAGGGTATTAAGCTATAGAGTTAAAACAGAAACAATAAAAAAAAACCAGGAAGCAAAGTAACAAACGATAAAGCCATGACATCATAGGGAAAATATAAAAGAACAAGTACTCGAGCTCGTCGTAACATATTGAAGAAAGATATTTAATCTCTCTCCATATGACGGAAGATCAACGAGCTGACAACCTCAGAAAGGTGAGAAACCAGTGGAAAACCAAATCCTCAGTTCATAACACAGCAACAATTGAGAATATGACAGATATACCAATATTAAGATAGATAGAAGAGCAGTAGTTGATTACAGAATACTAAACTACATAATATCTATATATAGAAAAAATTAACAAAAGAAACCGTTAGCAAGAACAAAGTTCAAGAAAAGCATACATCATTCAATATAAGTTCCGTCAGCCGCATCTGATCGGCAATGCCACTCTCAGTCACAGTCTGCAGGACAAAAATGATCACCTTAATGCATAATCATATAAACAGGCATTGCCTGAGCAGGCTAAATCCGAAAACCTTTCCAAGAAAACTTAATCCAGGCTAGAAATCATGGGGCTATATTAGAAATAATTATTAAATAAGGTAAAATAAGATGATCGAAAAACATGAGAGCATAAAAACCATTAACTTCATTAAAAATAAAGGAAAGAAAAAATGAGGAAGAAAAGCATTATCAAATGTTTTTGAGAAGAAACCCTCAAAATTACAGCAAGCAACAAAAATAACCCTAAATAAAATGCAATCAAGAGGACTCGGTTATTCATTATAACCTTCAGGATTATGGGAAGAGTGGAAAGCTCCACGGCTGGCAACTCCCTCAACTCACTATTCATTGTGTGAAATATCTCGTCTGCAGTAATCATATATGAGAAACCATTATCCATTATTGTATTTCAAAATTGCACAAATGATATGTTGAACACATGTCTGAAAAAAAAACAATCTTCAGTGGACTAGAGGCAGAAGATGTTAGCCACTTGACAAATGAAGCACATTTAATTAAGATTGTCCTATCTCTAAGGCAGAAGCTAAATATATTATTACATTAACCAAAATAACTGCTAACATATTTAAAGATTTTCTGGAATTTTAGTCTTCATTTGGACAAGAGTCACTAAGAAAGTTAAAACATTTACAAGGATGCAATGTTTGATTACTCTAGGGAGTAAGCTTTAATAGCTTCAATCGGATTTAAAGGTACTTACTGTTAAGAGAACTGAAATGCATATTTCTTTGCACATTGCAAATGTGGTCCCTGCAATAGAATAAAAAGATAAACAGATAGGAGTTGAAAGGCTGAGGCCATAAACTTCCAACAGAGAGAGAGAACAGTAAGAAAAGGGGATGTAAAGATAGAGATTGAAAACACTCAACAAGGAATAACCAAAAAAACAGTTACTTACCATATGTAAGAGCATCCCGTGTTCTCCTGAAAACTAAGTGCCAATTCTGTAGAATATTCTGAGTCTCTCCATGATATGATTGTATCTGAAGATAAATGCATATATAATTCAATCAAACTGAAATATTCAAAAATGGCAAAGATCCAGTTATGAACAGCATATTTGCTATTAGTCAAGGCAGATATATACCTTCTTGCTTTCTGTAAATGTCATCAGGGCTGATGCGGTGTAAAAGCAATGTCTCGTTGTCTTCTTCATCAAAAACAAATAAAGCCAGCTCTTCTGATCTCTGAAGTATAGCATATAGCATTCATTTAAAAGAGAATTTTGCCTAAAGAGTTTATTTTCAAAAGTAAATCCAGACTGAAAAAAGAGAACTATAGAAGCAGCTAAAAGATTTGAACAGACCTCCAAATAATCAACAGTGACATGCCCAGTTCCTTGATCATCCCATTTACCATCCTCATTCAAACGATAGACCTTTACTCGCTGAATTTGCATATAAGGAATTTGACCCCAACATAAAGGAAGAGGAGTTAGATATCTCAAAACTCATGCTAGATTCAAAGAAATAAACAATGCAGACAGAAAATGCATTGACATGAAGTTAGACTTTGAGCAGCTATTTGGTCCGTTGTCATACTAACAACCAAAAATAACTTTTATGACCCCCCCCCCCAATTTCCCAGCTAATTATTTTCCTATCATAACATTTGGCAGCCTATATGCTTCCATTCACCACATGGTGTTTCTATTGATGATGATGCTGTTTTTGCATTCTAGATTTGATAACTCACCCATAGAGCAACACCCTCACCATAACACAGAAATTTCTAGCAAATGCTACTAAGATCATACTTCCAATGCCTACTCAGGAAAATGTAAACAATTACTAAAATAAATAGCATGTTAGTAATGACGACTGCTTGAAAATAATTACTTAAAAAGGGTTCATTAAATATAATTTAACCATTATTTGACGACTAAAACACCCCCTTGTCCACATTCCGTACATATATTAAACAACATAATCACAAAAAAAATTGAAAAAGCTGAAAAAATACTAACTTAAGACCAATTTATCTAACTTCACAAGAAGAGAATTGTCTGGTACCCCACTTAAAGCCAATTTCACTTCACCGCACGCCTCAAACAAAAACCTAAGTCATATTTAACTAATAAAACTGTGGAACAAGGGGAGTAAAAATAAAAGGAAGGGCACCTCTACCTACAAAACCAAAAACAAATTTAAATTCATTGGAAGATAGTAACTTTAACTTACTATGTAAATTAACACCTAACTTATCTTATGCAAGCGAACTAACAAAAATAAGACCGATCTTATGGCTCCCAAAAGACTTTCTGAAAGAATAAAAAAAACAGCGAGAAATAAGCTGACCTGCATCGAATTGGAGTTCCCTTGCGATTTCTCTTGAGCGCCCATCGTAGCTTCTCGCTCTCCTATTTCAGAACTTTACGAATCCCCAAATAACCACGAGAAGTCGTAAAAATTGGGGGAAAAAACGAGGTTGAAATTGAGATAGATTGGGGAAAAACCTTGAATTAGGGTTTTTTTTGGTAAACGATAAGAGAGAAAAAGCGCGGGCTCTTGAAAAAAATTACGCGGGAGAGATTAAGGTTCTTTCTAGAAGGAAATCAATAGAAAACCCTAACCGCCATTAACGAAGCTGAATAAACCTTCGTCTCTCTCTTTTTTTTTCAATTTGTCTATTTTTTTTTTCTCTTCAATTTTCTGCGCAAGTGCCTGTCACTTCCCCCCCGACCTTCATAAGTGAAAGAAAACAAAAATAATAATAACGCTTAATTATGTCCTAGTCCCTATAAGCTTCAAGCTTTTGAAATTTAATCCCTCTATCTTTTAATTTATAATTTAATTTCTTTACTTAATTGATTTAAAAATAAAATTAAATCAATAAATTTTTAAATTTTTTGATTAAATTTAAATATATTTATTAATTAAAAATTATTTTTTTAAATCATATCCTTCCAATGCTAAAATTTCACATAATAGCGAATAAGGCATTGGTTTATCGGTTAAGGAAGAAGTCTTCAATTGAACCCATCATGTGCATATGCCACATGTAGGTTTTACCATGTTCTTTACGGTCCAATTTTGTCTAATTCTTTATTTGATACGTATTGTATTGGTTGAATTTTATATTATAATTAATTATACATATATTTACATTATACTCATAATTATACTGTATTTATATTAATAAAAATTTAAATAATAATAAACTGTCACGTACTCATATTCAACGTGAGTGAAAAAATCAAAATCATGAAATCAGAAAATGTAGGGATTAAATTTTAAATTTTTAAAAAATATAGGGACTGGTAGGAGAATTGAACTTAATAACAATCTACTGCAACAAATGGGGTTCTAATTAAAGGGCTTTGTTTTCATTTTAATTACGGCTTTCGCCATTGATCCTTCGGTTCTCTGCTATATCCACGCGCTTTCTTTCGTCCATCCAATAAAAAACACACAGAGATTCCCTAAACACGTGTTATTTTAATACCCAATCATTACTCGACACGTAATACCATAGTACAGAAGATGCAAAATATCTCTTTAATAACGTCACCTTCTTAATTTAGTTTGGACTGAGTTTTCTTTTTAATTTGAATAGTTTTAAAAAATCGATTTAATTCAATTTATTTTTCTATTACTTTTAAGTTTTAGATTTTTGGATTTATTTTAATAAAATTATATCTTATTTTATCAAATAAATAATAAATATTTCTTATATTTTATTTTTATTTTTATTTTTAAGAAAATGTTTTTATATGAAACTTTTTGACTTATTTTTACTATTTTAAATATAAAATATTTACTTTTTCATGATAAAGAGTTAAATTTAATTACAAATTAAATAAAAATAAAATACGGTTAAATTCCATGATGATGCTTTTTTTTAATTGTATTTCAAAACTATACAAGTATTTCAGTTCGGATTGATTTTTATTTTCATGTTGATGAGCAATTAGTGACTTCGATCAATTAAAATGAAAATTGAATTCCTTGATTAATCGTACATTTTATCTGATTAATCGATAGATTTAAATTTTAACTATCTTAATTGAATCAACTTAATATAGATCACTTCAATTCACTAATTATTTTTCTATTTTCTCCTTTCAACCTTCAAGTGTAAAAATAATAATAAACAATAATAAAATGATTATTTTGATCACGTATTTATAATAAAAAGATTTGTCTAGAGAATAATTAAATTATGAATTTGAATATCTATTCAAATTTTGTGGGTTCGAACATTGAAAAAATTTTAAAACCATCTAAAATACGAGCTCAAGGTTCGAATCCATCCTTTCTATTTTATAATTATATTATTTCAATTCATATATCTTGTAATTTAAAATACTTATTTTTAAATTTATAGTAATATGTAGTACTATATGTAAGCATTAAACACGATGTTAAGTTCCATATATATATATGGTTTTAATAAAGGAAAATATATAATTATTAAAATTAAAATTAAAATAATTTAAATATTTTTCAAAAACAAATCCATAATTTATGGCTGGCCTGAAATAGCTTGGGTTAGTTACATATAAATAAAGTTATTATTTGTCTTTGTAGATAAAAAATTATTTATTGTTATCTACTAAATTTATATCTTTGAGTAGGTTTTTATTTTTGTAGATTTAGACAACTATCCAAAAAATCAAGTTTCCGAACTAGAAGACTTAAGGTGTCGAGCACTGCGAGTAAAAGGTTTCTCAACTCGAGACCCCACCTCCTTGCAAGCATCATCATGGTTGAAATAGTCGGGAATAGAAAATCACGCATAGTTGAGATGAATGCTAGGCAAAAGTCTCTATCAACTGGATGTAACTAGATATAGCAACAACTCGGAGGTGTAGCTGAGGGGTTGGCAGGAGCCTACTGTTAAGCCATTTAAATTTTTCAGTAAAAGTAAACTTACACTTTAACCCCTTAAAAATGATAAAAATTTAATTTAATCATTTAAAATTTATAAAAATATATGCTACTAAAATAATGAAATTGTATTTTTACTATCATAAAAATTACAATTTAATTTCGAACCCCCTAACAAAATTTAATGGCTTCGCCCTTACAACAATATAAAATGGAAAAAAAATCAATACAATCATCTTCCTATTCCAACAAAATTTTTATATCTATCAAATCAAAATTCAATTTCACATTATTTCTTTAGGGACTTTATATTTTTATTCATAGCATCATTTTATAAGAGGTTTTAATTTATTTAATTTAGTCCATAATGGTACAAAGTTTTCTAATAAGTTCAATTTACTCTTTAATTTAGTCTTTATCACCATCAAAGCCTAATAACTATCAATTCCTTCAAATTAAGCCCAAAATCACCAATTTATTTCTAATGGTAATTTTCTAAAACTTAATAATTGAACAAATTGATAATAAGCTAGTTAATCAAGCACTTGTAATCATAAATTTATGAAAATTACAAGAAAAATGACTTAACTAACTTACAAATTGATGGTCGAGTGCAAGCTTTAAAAAATGGTGATTTTCTTTGTTTTTGACGGTTGAGCAGTTGAAGAAGAAGATGATATGTTGTCATCTCCACTAAGTTAACTTATATTCTTAGATTATATTATAATTAATCTTAATCAATTAGTTAATTAAGAAATTATTATGATTATTTTAATTATAATTAAATCTTAATGGAATTAACCATCATCATCTACCAATTCATATTAAATAATGGTTAAATAATCATTTTAACCGCTATCTAAGTTTCTTAATCAAAATTCAATAACGTTTGAATTTTATAAATTAATTTCTGAACTTTAATTAATTATTTTTTAATTAAATTACTTAATTGAATTTCAATATATGTTGATAATAATTTCATTAATCTTTATATTTCATCTTTACGGATTCAATTTATAGAAATTAGATTTTAAAATCGTATTTTTCGACATCACGATCTTTACCGTAGCCGTAGCCGTAGCCATAAGGCTATTGTTATTAAGTTTATTCTTTTTTAAATCGTCATGTGCTCTCTTTTCTAATCGCTTTGTTATTTAATCTTGTTTCTTAATTCTTTTTTGAAGCAATAAAATGATTGTGGTGATCGCGTTAATTATTTACTCCTACGTTGCTGCTGCAGCTTATGTGGTTGTTAGCTAACAACATTTCATACGGACTTTTGCTCAGGATTCATCCCCGCTGGTGTCTGATTTCTTGCCTTCGATTATTCCATTCGTGCAGATGTTTGTGGTGGGTTGGGATCCTATGTTGAGAATCTTTTAACTGTCTACGGCCGGCACCTCGATTCTTCTTCCTGCAAACACTTTCCGCCATCATCATTCAGTGCGTGTCTATATCATGCACCAGGTGTTCCTGACACATGGTTTGCTGAGATCAACGAACATGACGTTCTGTGTACTGATGCTAATGCTGGTATATGTGGTAATTCTCTAAAAATGAATCTTTCAGAGAAACTATGACTATAACAGCTTGAATCTTAATTTACTTTGGAAACTTTAGGTTCAGCAGCTCGAATTTTTCAATTTAATGTTTTCGAAGTCAAGATTCAATCTATTCCGGTTTAGGTTCTCCAAATATTTACAATTTTAGAAAATTACAGCATATACCACCGTTAGCAGCAGTACACAGCGCGATGTTCGTCGATATTAGCAAACCATTGGTCGGGAACACTTACCGCCTCATCAAAGTTGAGAACGAGCAGCAGAACAGTGCAGGATCGGACAGATGACAAACTTGGATACACACCGGATAATTCTGGAGGAAGGTGCTTCCACGGAGAAGAATCAGGGTGCCAAGCATGGAGAGTAAAAAGTTTTTCGGTCAGGACCCCAACCCACAGCAAACATCACCGCGGATGGGATGGTGGACGATAGGGGTGTTTAAAATTCGGTTAAAATCAAATTAACCGATTAAATCGATCTAAATCGGTTAATTGGTTGGTTAATATTTTTTTGAAAGTTTGTTTATTGTTTAATTCGGTTCGAACCAAATTAAACAAACTTAATAATTAATAATACAATTTTTTATAGTTTTATTTCGATTAATTCAGCCAAATGAATATTATCAAATTATTTATTTAATATATTTTATACTTTTGGTTTAATCAAAACAACATATTAAAATACAATGGTTCTAATACTTATCTACATTAAAATAAAAAGGATACATTTATCAATACGATAATGATAACATTGCACTCAACCTATAAATAGTCTAAAAATGTATTGTTGGAATAGGACTAAATCATCGGCTGAATCGAGAATTAATTGATATATGAGTCTGAGCAATGGATTAGACTAACCTTTGAATGGACCACTTAGAATCAATAAAAAACGGAAACTAAAACAAAAAAATTGACCAATGAACTAAGATATAAATTTATAAATTTTTTTATGAATTTTTATTTTTATTTAATTATTATTGGACCGAAGATTGAACCAGTGATCTGGCTGGTTCTAGCGTCAAAACATTGTAAAAAGATTAAATTTCAAAGTAATAGAGGGATTAAAATCAGAATTAACTCATAAATTTCAACATATTAGAGGGATTAAAACTATAATTAAACCAAAAATAAGGTGGTTTATCAACCCAGGCTTTGATAAATCCGCCTCCCTCTCCTAACTCTTCTTGCCAACGGACTTAACAAAGCAGAACACATTCCTCACTGTCTCTATATTTCTCCTCAGATCTCTCTTTTTTTCTTTCACCCAAATAAAGCATTCCCTCTTTTTTCTCTCCATTTCTCTCTCATTTTTCCTCTTGCCAAACAGGTTTAAAAAAACAAGAAAATGCATTCTATTTGCTTTCAAGCTACTGGAGTTCCTAGATCGAATTACATTTTCGATTCTTGTTCTCCTGCTTTAGCTATATCCAAGCCGATCAATCTCCGTTTCTGCGGACTTAGAAAGGAAGCCTTCGGTTTCTCTGGTTTGACTCACTCGAGTTCTGGCCGAGTTCGTTTCTCGAGTCGTGGACATTCTAAGAAAGTCTCTGCTTCCGCTGAAAGCAACGGAAGTCCTCCTAAATCGTTCGATTATGATTTGATTATCATCGGTGCCGGCGTCGGTGGACATGGAGCTGCGTTGCATGCCGTCGAGAAGGTAGTTTGATCCTTTGTTTTTTTTTTTCACTTAAATTTGAAACTATTTATCCTTGTAGTTTCAGCTGAAACTTACTGAGATCATTTTTCTGTCTTTTTTCTAGAAGTGGATAATTATTCAAACTTGGCTTTCTTATTCTGTCATTTAATTTTTACTTCAGAATCTAAAGAAGCTTCCTAGTTTTTAGTTATTAATCGTTGGCTTAATTGCGTTAAGTGAAGATCAATGGTGGATTTCCTTGTGAATGTATTGTTTATAACGGTCTTTCAAGCAATTAATACTCGCTTTTAGAAGACATTGATTTCGTTTGAGTGTAATTATTCTGTAGTAATATGCGGTTTCTACTCAATGTTTGAAATAGAATTTTATTTTTTCTGCTTTGCTTTTTGCAGGGATTGAAAACTGCTATTATCGAAGGAGATGTGGTGGGAGGAACGTGTGTGAACAGAGGTTGTGTTCCTTCGAAAGCTCTCTTGGCTGTGAGTGGTAAAATGCGTGAACTTCAGAGTGAGCATCACATGAAGGCTTTGGGTTTGCAGGTAATAGGATTGAATTGTTGTGATCGGTTATTTGAGAACTTAAGCCGAAGCACACAACATTAGTTTGAAAGAAATTAGCATTTGCATTTAAAATTAGTTTCTAGGTTCAGCATGTGTTTATGGTGCAACTAAATGACTAACATATATCTCTGCTGCTGACCAACAAGATTCCATGTCATGAAGTTTCTTAAGCTATAATATGGCGAACTGTGGTTTCTTGACTATTTTCACATTCTGTAATAACCTCTTATCATTTCCTTTTCTCCTGATCTTCATGTTACACATGGTAGGTGTCTGCTGCTGGGTACGACAGACAGGGAGTTGCTGACCATGCAAATAATCTTGCTTCGAAGATTCGAAGCAATTTGACTAACTCAATGAAGGCGCTTGGAGTAGACATATTGACCGGTGTTGGTACCATTGTGGTAAAGCCTAGCATATATATCCTGTAACAAAATGTGTATTCTGCAGTTTTCTGTAATCTCTGGTATCCTTACATTTTGTATGTGTACTCAGGGTCCTCAAAAAGTGAAATATGGGAAGGTTGGTTTTCCTGATAACATAGTAACTGCAAAGAATATAATCATTGCCACGGGTTCTGTCCCCTTTGTTCCCAAGGGCATTGAAGTTGATGGTATGAGATTTTTTCATTTTCTTCTCTTTAATCTGTCTCTATGGTCTACTTTTTCATTAAATGTTTGATCAAAAGAAATCTGGGTGTTCAAGACTGCTCAGGCACTTGTTAAGAGTTTTACTACCCATGATACTCCTTTTATTGTCTCTATGGAGCAATTTGCATGAGATTTTTGGATGGTCATATGTCATATAACAAAGACATGTGCATCAGTTTTATTAAGTGAAATGTGGGTATAAAGTTTAGATAACAAACTCCTAGTTATTCAATTACAGTCAAACCGATGGAAATTTGCATCTGCTAAATATACATGGTAGTTTGAGTTTATCAACCAGCCGGAAATAAACTTTTTGAGTTCAACATTTATAGAAGGATGTGATCATATAGCAATGATTTTCTGTTTTATTAGTATTCTAGGATTTTTTCTAATCATTCAGTGATAACCTGCAGGGAAGACTGTTATTACCAGTGACCATGCCCTGAAATTGGAGTCTGTTCCTGATTGGATTGCGATTGTAGGAAGTGGTTATATTGGTCTTGAATTCAGTGATGTATACACTGCACTTGGAAGTGAGGTGACACCATGTTCTTTTTTCTTCTTCTTATTTTATATGAAATGAATGTAGGAATCTTGCTTTGAGGATTAAAATACTGTAAATTTACGTTATGTTTCATATTAAGTTTCCACACCATCTGTTTTATCCTAGTTACAGACCTTCATTATGTTTTATCCTAATTCCTAAGTTACTGCAATATGTCCTTGTTCTTTTATTCCAAGGCAACAAAGTTTACATAACAGGTTTATGCAGGTCACCTTTATTGAAGCTCTAGATCAACTTATGCCTGGATTTGATCCTGAGATCGGTAAGCTGGCTCAAAGGGTGTTGATCAACCCTAGGAAAATTGACTATCATACAGGAGTATTTGCAACAAAGGTAATATATTGTTTAGATTTGTGTGTACTTTGGGTGGCTGTTAGATTAATCGATGACTGAGTTTCCTTGGTTTTTATTTAGATCACTCCTGCAAAGGATGGAAAACCTGTCATTATTGAGCTTATTGATGCCAAGACCAAGGAGCCCAAGGACACCTTGGAGGTATGTCCATTGTACACTTTTCAATGGAAACTCCGGTATCTGCCTTTTCTTGTTTGCTAGTTATAGCAGCATATTTCCTCTGTAGACAATGCCATCATGCACAAAAATTGTCGGCTTATGATGCTTTTCCTGTTTCTTAAGTAGCATACCTGCTTGGCCTTACTCAATGGCATCTGTTAAAGTGACATTTTTCCCCGTTCTACTCCAGGTAGATGCAGCCTTAATTGCAACCGGAAGGGCACCATTCACCAATGGTCTCGGCTTGGAGAATGTAGGTCTTCTTGATGAATACTGTAATATGAAACTGTCCACTAAAAGGAAATGGATTAAAACTTTCGTATTCTTTTTTTTTCCAGGTTAATGTAGTAACACAAAGGGGTTTCGTGCCTGTTGATGAGAGGATGCGAGTAATTGACACAAACGGCAATCTGGTTAGTTTTAAACTTTGTTCCGGCTATATATTCTCCCACACAACTCCTAGTTAATGCTAATCTTGCATTTGAGTGTTAGGTTCCTCATTTGTACTGCATTGGTGATGCAAACGGAAAAATGATGCTTGCTCATGCAGCAAGTGCACAAGGAATTTCAGGTAAGTGCCTGCTAACTTTATTCTTTACTAATTCAAGACAATATTTTCGTTTAGATCCACCTCATTTTTTCTTCCCTTAAAACTATCTTATCAGTGGTGGAACAAGTGACAGGACGAGATCATGTGCTTAATCACCTTAGCATCCCCGCAGCCTGCTTCACTCACCCTGAAATAAGTATGGTTGGGTTAACAGAGGTAAGCCTTACAAACACCCTTGTTCTTTTTATTCATTATCAAGTTTAAATTGCTGGATAAAAGATTGTGTGCATGGTGTTCAAATTTTGACATGCTTTTAATTCACAGCCTCAAGCAAGGGAGAAAGCCCAGAAGGAAGGATTTGAAGTAGGCGTTGCCAAAACAAGTTTCAAGGCTAACACGAAGGCACTTGCCGAAAATGAAGGGGAGGGACTTGCTAAGGTTATTTCTCTTCACACTTGTCTAAACCAATAAGCAAAATTGACTTGTTTTCTTTTAGTCCATGAGGTTCTCCGTCTGTTGTAGAAAAGTTGGTCTCCCGATTTTACAAAAAATGCTTGAAACAAATATCTTATCAAACTCTTAAAAACGATAAAAAAAACACGGTTTCTCCGCATCCTTTTCTTTTCTCTTAAACATCATCGTTGTCTATCAGTACAGTTGCTAACTTCTACCCATGTTATATATCCATGCAGTTGATATACAGACCTGACAATGGCGAGATACTCGGAGTTCATATATTTGGCTTACATGCAGCAGACCTCATACATGAAGCATCAAATGCCATAGCTTTAGGAACACGTATCCAGGTTTGTCTTCGGTACAAAAACCAACTCATTTTTTTAACCACATTCGATCTTGTAATTAAGACCCTTTCCTCCCATCACGCAGGACATAAAATTCGCCGTTCACGCTCATCCAACACTTTCTGAAGTTCTGGACGAACTATTTAAATCAGCCAAAGTGAGTTTCTGATATATATTTTTCCCGTTAACCGTTTTCAATTTCACGGCAAGTTCATATTTTCCCCACATTCCAACCAGGTTAAAGCTGCTGCTTTGAGCCACGGTCCAGTAAGTGAACCGGTTGCAGTCTAAACCCTTAATCGACACTTTTCGGATTAAAAAAAAAGGTATAAAATTTTTGAAGAACTTTGCTTGTATTAGGGACTATCAAGAAACATCACGGAGGAATTTACTTATAAATCTAAGATGATCGTTGTGCCCGAAGCTTTTTACAACATAGTCTCGTCGTTTGTTAAGTTATTTTCAAAAGCAATGCAGATATAGCTGTGCCGATATTTTTATTTATCCATTTTGGAAAACTGTATTCCTTGATGTTCGTGAAATAAATTATACTTAAATTTTTTATTTCATTTTGAAAGGATTTTTGCATTTACAATTTATTTGAATATCATGTCTTTGCAAATTAATTCTAGACTTCTTAACATTTGATTTAACCTAATGCCTGCATTCATGCCATCAACAAATGAAATGCACAATTCTACCAAATGGTTCTAAATCTAATTTGTGTCGGTGAACAAATGAAATGCTTTGAAAAGCTGGTGGTCAAGCTATTGTTTTGCTTCAATTGGTTTTTTTTTTTCTTTCAGTTGATTTGTATTGATTTTTAAATTCACTGATTCAATGATTTTCGTCATTCAATACTCTAATCAATTTCTAGTTCAATTCAAATAATTATATCGAGAAATCAACAAAAACTGTTTTGCTTCATGGACCGCGACTAACCATAAATGTCAATTCTTTATATTACAATGTACGATGCACAAGATATAAGTTGAATTAGAGTTGCTGGTTGCAATGGTAATAAGATATATTGTAGTAAGAGGGTGTGAGTTTAAATCTTAAAGATACATCGTTAGATGAAAAATTTACTAATTCAATAAGATAATAATGAAAAGAATTAATTTTATGTAAATATTATTAGAAAAAGCAACCATATAACCTTAATCATGAAAAATACCTTAATCATAAAATTCAAATTAGCGATTACAACTCACAATTCATTAACTCAAATCATTTTTCAAATTGATTCTAAAATTCAAACAACTCTATCTAATTTGAAATTTATTTTTTCAAAATCAATTCAACCTAATTTCAAATTTCTTAACTATGTTATTAAGTCAAACTGATTAATTCCCAATCCTATCAATACAATACATCATAGTCATTCATTTTATTAAAAATACATCTTAATTGATTTTTGCTTGATTCGACTGGTTTTTACTCCGATTCAATCTCTCTCCAATTTTATAATATTGGTTAAACTGATCTTCAATTTTCGACTCAACAACTTCAACCGACGCCCCTATTTAGAAATGAAATTTATATATCCACTAAAATTGAAGTGTAAACCAAACATCATGATCATCCACAGCTAAAAGAACCCAAATTCCAATGCCAATTCAATGAATTGGGACTTTTAACATTAAAAAGAAAACAGTAGATAAACTCGAAACATGTTCTCAATATTGATAAGCTCAAAGCTTCAAATATTTTATAACAAAGATAATCATCAAAATAGTGCTTATGTTGAAAAAAACAAAGCCCTAATCTCCATTGAAACAAACAAAACAACCATAATTAGAAAACCCTAACCCAGGCTAGAATTTTCTTTTACCCCACTAAAAGCCTACTCTTCTTCATTGGCTGATTCTCCATTCTTCTTGTTGTGTTTCCTTGCATACCTTTGGTTCCTCAAGAACTTAGGATCCATCTATAAATGAAAAAAAAATACAATCTTTTATTAAAAAATTTGAAGGAAATCAAGCAAATTTCACATAAATCGATTAAAAAAAGCTAAATACATACCCCTTTGGTGGAAGTGTGGCGGTGCCTCTTGGGTTTCTTGATTCCATTCTTGTGAGCCTTGTAAGATTGGTTGTGAGCCGTGTGATTCTTTGACTTCGCCATTACTGCAAAACCCCAAATCCAAAAACAAAGAAGATGGTGTTAACTTGATTTTTGTAGACAAATTAATGCTTTTATTTTTTCACATTAAATTGCAATAAGAAGCTTACCAGAGTAAAGAGAAGCTGCGGCACTCACTGGGCTTTTTGAATGGTGAAAAGAAATAAAAGTAATAAATTTTTGCCCCTTTTATTTGGAAAAAAGATTTGAAACCCTAGTTTTTTATGTTTAATAACGAAATTGCCCTCAATTTTTTGGGCTTATTTTTTATGTTTATTAAGCTTTTCATTTGAAGCCCAAACATTATAGGCCGATACAAATATTGAAGCAATTCAATCTTCCTCCTACCGGTTGAATTAATTGGACCAAATCGGATTCTAATGACCATGCCTGTAATCAGGGGTCGGCCCTTCCCTAGAATGGGAAAAATTCACAGTAGTCCCTTTAAATTTTATAAAATTATAATTTAGTAAATGATTAAAATACATTTCAGTCATTTAAAATGATAAATTTTTAATTTAATCCTTTAAAAATTATAAAATTACATTTTAATTCTTATAAAATTACATAACACAATTTTATCCCAAAATTAACTTCTAGCTTTGCCCCCACCTATAATCCTTTCTATATCATTATAATATTAAGAAAAGAAGAAAGATAAAATTGATAAGATTTAAACTTGTACGCAAATTGAACAAAGTTTTGCTTGAAAGTTTTGCTTGTTGATAGAATCTTATTCTAGTTGTCATTTCTCACTTATGTTTATTATATTAATCCCTAACCTTTTTTTGCATATTTAAAATCCAGCCCTCCACTTTTGACAACATAAATTCGTTTTTAATAAACTATTTTTTGAAAAAAAAGGAAAGATAAGATAGGAATTGATGAAAATAAGCAGACAAGACTCAAGAGTCAAGAGTGCCATTTCTGTACGTCACTTAATTCCTTTTTTTAAGGATAAGAATGTTCTATTTATTAATTATTATATAATTATTATTTTTTATGTGACTATTATTGAAATCTCAATTCCCCAAATTTCAATTCAAAACATTTAGTTTTATCAACTTCCACCTAATTGAAAGGAAAATGATGATCCCGTCTAAATTGATTTAGTTCTATAAAGGGTTAATAACACCTTATGTCCTCAATTTATGGTTTGAATTTTAATTTAATTTCTGAAGTTTGAAATGTTTTAATTGAGTTCTTAAAATGTAAATATTGTATTAATCAAATTCTTTCATCAACTAAACATTAGTTTGAAAGTTAAGTGCCAACTCGAATGTGGTATGAAACATATTTAAAACACGTAAATCAAAATTTTAAAATATATATATCAATTACATAGGGGATGTTTAACCCTAAAATAAAAGTTGAATAAGTTAATTCAATCTCATCCTAAAATTGTTCAGATTTTCTAGGGTAGTTAAAGACCCAATGTTGGTCCCATTTAGAACCAATCGTTAGCCATTCTTTTGCATGCAAATTGTCAAGTGTCACGTTTGGGGTGTCAATTTAAAACCTAATTATTTAAACCCCACAATATCCATAAAATACATGTTGCTTTGAATTATGTTTTTGGGATATTAGAGTTTGATTTTAGCAAGAAAACAGCTGGGATTGGCTGCCAATGTCTGCAAACCCATACCTTCACATCACCTATTATCTCACAAATATTTTATACAAATTTTAAATGTTATTTTATAGTTTCATTATTTTTAAATGGATTTTTTATCAAAATATAATTTATTATTGATTAATTTGTAAATTTATTATTTTAAAAGGACCAAACTAAAATAAATTATTTTTAGAAAGACTAAAATCCTACCACCCCGCAGCTTCACAGAATATTCACAATATGAGTTTAAAAAACTATGTAAAAATATGGCAAAATACCATTAAAAGCCATTTTAAAAAAAAATTATTGAAATGGGCCTGGTAAATAATTAATTACCGGAATGATCCAATTCCTCGAAAGTGCGTCCACGTCATCTCGTTGTCAGGGGACGTTGCAGGAAAACGCTTCTTCAAGGAAGCGCTTTGTCTACGTGGGCAGAAAGCACGCCCTCAAGAACGCGTTTTCTTGCCACGTCAACGCTCCCTTGGGGATGTGTTTTGCCCACGCGTGAACGGTAGCAACAACTGCTTTTTTGACCGTTGATGTCCCCCCAACAGTAAAAAAAAAAAAAAAAACTATAAAAATCCCCCTTTCATTTTTTTTCACAACATAATCCTTTCTCTCAATTTCTCTCTAGTATTCTCTCAATTTCCTCTCAAATTCTTATTTTAAAAAGCTTTAATTTTTTAATTATTTTTAAAAAAGTTTTGAATTTTTTTTAAATCGTAAAAATTTGTACGAATTTAGCAATGGCCGGAGAATTAATTCGTCTTGATGACAAGCACATATCCGTCGAACAAATGAAAATCGTAAGTGTTAAATTTAATTTTTAAATATTATTTAAGATTTTTTTATTTATGCAATTTTAAATAATTATTATTTATTTTATTATTTTTTATAAAAGTCTGTTGATCGGATATTGCAATGCTATATCCGTAATATGCATGGTCCTCCATCACCGTTGGTAGAGAATTACCTGCAGGAAGCAGGTTTTTGGCACGTGGCGACGATAGACCAGGGATGCAAATTGGACCCGAAACTTATCAGTGCGTTGATTAAGAGGTAGAGACCTGAGACGCACATATTCCATCTTTCATGTGGAGAGTGTACTATCACTTTGGAATATGTGAATTTGCAATTGGGATTACCGGTGGACGAGTACGCAGTCACCGGATCTGTTCAATCTGGTGATTGGGGAGCGGTATGCTATGAGCTTTTGGGCACTATTCCAGAGAATATTAACAGAGGTCGGATCGAGATGGGCTGGTTACGAGACATATTCCCAAATCCGGATGATGATTCTACCGAACTAGAAAGAATCCGATATGCTCGAGCATACATTCTTCAGATAATTGGAGGTTACCTAATGCCGGACTTGTCACGGAACCTTGTACATCTAATATGGCTGCTGAAACTCGTTGATTTTAGAGAACTGTGAATTTGGTTGGGGGTCTGTCGTGTTGGCAACATTGTACCGGGAGATGTGCGAGGAGACGCGACCGAATAAAGCGAAAATTGGAAGTTGCCTGTCACTACTGCAGTCATGGGCACGGTTTTGCTTTCCATTTTTACGTATTCGAGTGGACCACCCATATACATTCCACTCATAACGAGGTAAATTTTATATTAGATTTTACAATTATTACGTAGATTTGAAATATAATAATTTGCTAAAAATTTATTTAATTAGCTGGAACCATTCGGCAAGTTATGCTCGACTACCTACCTCTCTTGAAGATATACGGCTTCTATTAGACCAACAGTCGGAAGCACAAGTAAGTATTAAATAAAATAGATATTTCCATTGTGAGCTAGTCGATTGGTATTTAGCATTTAGTATTTAGTATTATGTATTATGTATATAATTAATATTTCCATCATGTTCATATAGTTTCAATAGGCACCATACGAGGATCCGGTAATTCAGGCAGTAATTCCGGATGAGTACTTCCAAAATCCAAACTCTTAGATGGATATTGCCTGTAGTACTTGGAAGCATTGTGCCTTATGCAATACCGATAGTGTGTGCGTTGCCATAAGCTTTCCTGTCGATCAATTGCAACTAGTATGTCGGTGCCCTGATCTGAAATAACACAGATATCAGGTTGGGGGCACACATGCCTCCTTAACCTAGATAGAAAGAAATCTCAGTCATCAGCTGACTTCCCCGGTGTTATTGCAAATGCAATTGGAAGAATTCTCCCACCGCCATCCTGTGCCACTACTAGCAATAGCTGATGGGTATATCTACTAAACATAAAAGTACCATCAATTTGTACCAATGGCTTGCAGTATGAAAATGCGTCTCCGCACTGCTTAAAGGTCCAAAACAGACGTTTGAACACTTAGCATCCACGTAGCAATCGGCCGTTGTAGTACGCATATTCCGTTTCAAGGTCTATTATGCAACCTGAGACGTATCTCTCTAGCACTTGACACCACTGCCATATTTCATTATATAAAGCGTCCCATCCACTATGCATCTTCTCCAACGCCTTCTTCTTAGCTATCCAAGCCTTGCGGTAAGAGGGCGTATACCCCATTTGGCTACGAATATTGGCAATTAATACCGGTACTGAAGTCTTGGGATCTGCCTTCACCGTGGGTAGTATCAAGCTAGCTAACATAGCTGAATCCATCTTGGGATGATCTTGTGAAATACCTATAAACGGAAGACATTAAATAATGCAACATTACATAATAACAGTATTATTCAGCAACCCTAAATACTATACCTGCAGCACATGTATGTGGACCTTTGTACTTTTTTATCTCCCACAACCCTGTCATTTTCCTCAACGAGGCGTAGATTTTTCATGAACATGATCGTCTTGCACTGCACACTCCCCTCAAACTTATCAGCTTTGGATTTAACCACGTGGTAGTTAACGCCGTTATTGATGCTATGTTGTTTCAAAGCACCAATAAAACTATCTTTGTTGGAAAACTGATTACCAACTTCAAATTCACCAGAATCTAGTACCAAACTTGTACGATCACGCAACCGGTATGGTAGATCTGGAAACTCCAACGCATCATCTGCAAACAGGTCGACATTATGCATGTGGGTTGGAGGTGAGTATGCCCTGAATCGTGAATTTTCTTCTTCATCTGAACCCCCATCAACATCTTCAGGTTCAGTTGGAATAGGCTCCGGTTCAGAAAATAATGCAACTTCTGCACCATCGGGCACGGGCTCTCGAGGTGGATCCACATCGGAGTCATCTTCTAACCCACTATTATCTGCAACGTACGAGGTCCCCTCACCGGTGGACGTTGTAGGGAGTACATCATCCCTTCTGCTGGGCGTTTCATAATGTCTCCAATTGGATGTAAATTGCCAACCATTAGAAGTTGATGTTGATTCCAGTACGTATTTCCAGCATCAAACATCGACCCACAGAGGTACATGTCCCATCCACCGACAGAGTGTCTTGTAAGGGATGTGCATTCCATATCGCTACCAAATATGGGCTATTCCATGTTTTGTAACCCACTAACCGAGTGTCGGGCAGGGGTCGTGTATACCTCTCGAACAGCAGTCGCAAGTACATCATTTGGCGATGTAAATTGTACATATAGCTCAATATAAGGTGCTCCATTAGCAAAATGAGTTTGCATCATTGCCTCCAAGCTACGAGCACATTTTATGTCGAACAAGTCATATGTCACCAGATCAACAGAAGAATAAAATCGATACGTAATAGACAAAACTTTCATTGGCGTCGTTCCGAATATTTTACGCCTAATTCTTTTACGAAGTTCTGTCAAATCTATGTTCTGGTTAAAAACCAGTCGCACTGTATTCTCCGATAAAAAACACCGTTCTCGGTGTGGCAAACCTCACCATCATAGTAAATAACAACACTAATACGTTCTCTCATCTTTAATTTCTATCCTTCTTAGCCTCTCTAAATTATTTTTGCTGTAACTTATGCAATCTGAGAAAAAAAATTGCCTCATTTATAGCCTCAGGCCAAACATGCGTTACTGTAGCAAAAGCGCGTCCACGTGGGAGCGATTTCAATACTTTTGCTGATAAAGCATCCTGCTTAAAGCGTTTTTGACACTATTTACTCAGAAACGTCTACTCAAAATTATTTTTTCAGGAGCTACTGTAGCAAAAGCGCGTCCACGTGGGAGCGATTTCAGTACTTTTGCTGACAATGCATCCTGCTTAAAGCGTTTTTGACACTATTTGCTCAAAAACGTCTACTCGAAATTATTTTTTCAGGAGCTACTGTAGTAAAAAACGCGTCCAAGTATGAGCGATTTCCTTAAAAAAATTTTAATTAAATTACTCAAGTAACCCTAAACCCTAATTTAATTGATTTTTTCTTAGAAAAACCATAAACACGAAACCTAATCCAATTTTGAAAATTTTATAATTAATTTAATTGAGAAATCTTAAACCCTAATCTCTTATTTATTTAATTTATTCTCTAAAACCCTAAACCTAAAAACCCTGAAACCTTGACCCTAACCCTAAACCCTAACGACAGGGTAAAACGCTTCCTTCAAGGAAGCGTTTTCCTGCTTCGTCCCTTGACAACACGCTGACGTGGACGCGTTTTCGGGAAAATAGGGCCATTCCAATAATTAATTATTTACAGGGCCCATTTCGGTAAATTTTTCTAAAAAAGGGCTTTTATATGTATTTTCCCCGTAAAAATATATATTTATTAAAATTTATCTATGAACCATACATCTTAGATTCAAAATGTGTATATATATATTTTTTATGTTATATGAAAATATAAAAAAGAGGAATACATTCCTAATATAATATAAAATATTTTGCATATAATGATATTTTAATATTTTTTAATTAAATTGGTGTCCACTTGACTCATGACACTAAATCAGGACTTAAAAGTATATCATATGTTTTATTTTGGACTAGACCTATCCAAAGGCTATTTTCATCTACCCAAACTTGAAAGAAAAAACTAGACTCGAAAGAGTAAAAAAACAATATTGTGAATCTCTTGAACTATCGCATGTTAATATATTAATTGGTACATGAGTTTGACTTCAATATTCAATTTGGTATTTAATTATTTTTTGTCCTAATTTGGTACCCAAGTTTTGTTTCAATGCGTACTTTGATACCTAAGGGTTTTTTTTTTCTTTTCTCAATTAAGTACCTTTTATTTATTTATTAGAGTACATGCGTAAAACATTCATTGGATTGTTTGATTTATGTACCAAATTGAACACTAAAATCAAAATTAAGTACAAAATTGATTGTCGAAGCTAATTTCAACTACTAAACGGTATATTAACCCAAGTATTGCTAATTGGTTTTGTTTTAGAATCTTTATGGCAGTAATATATGGATTTTTTTGTACATGGAATGAGAAAATTCGAATTGTTTTCTTTGGATTTATCCCCTTTTTAACTTGCTTAAAAAAAAAAAAAGAATTGAGTTGGAATATCCACTTTCGTCCTTGCATTTGACCAAAATTAACTCAATTTTGATTAATACAATGAATATGATTTTTTTCCTTACAAGTTAAAGTGCATTTAATTCTTTAAACATGTCCAAATGTGCATATGTTTGGTTAACTTTTTTCAACTTTGGTGGGTTTTTTTTAATAAAACCTGAATTTTCTAGAAATTACCTCATTTTCACATGTTCAAAAGTACAAGAAGAGAAAGTAGAAGACATTTGACAAGTTAAAAGATTTGGAATTATGTGTTGGATATTAATTTTAAAGAGAATAGTATGAATTAATGAAGTTGTTTTTTTTAAAGTTATAATAATTTTAATAGAATTAATTAATAATATTGATATTGATATTATTGTTAGCGTCAAAGAATATGATAAGAATTTACAATAAAATTAATATTAAAAAAGAATAATCCCTTAATAGTATTGGAATATTTGACATCACTAACCATATAAATTGTTGGGGTTTTTTAGGTGTTTAATTTCAATGACTGAAAAATAACTTTGAATTTTCTTTATTCTTTTATTTTTTAAATATAGATATATTTGGTTGGCAATCAAGTTGCAAGTGCTGGTTGATGTTGTTGTTGACATTATGGTCCACAAGGGTGCCTTTCATCCTTGGGAAAGCAAGAGGATGATCATGATTAACATCAATTTAGATATTTGATTTATTTTTTTATACATTTTTATTGAATAATAGTTAGATATGAATACTTAAATTATTATCTGTAATGAATTTGTAAATAATAATTCTCAAATAAGAACAAAATTAAAAAAAAAAGGGTGTTAGAATTAAATTGTATTATAAGAGTTAAAATGTAATTTTATCATTTAATACTTTATATCTTTATAATGCTTTTAAACAACAAAATTAATTTTTATTATTTTTTATCATTTACTAACATAAAATTTACAAAATTTAAAGGAGGAATAGTTAAAATTTCAATTTATGTTTGAATCTAATTTACTTTTGCAAATGGGTTTATATTTAGGCATCCATTATTCATATTTATTATATTTATGGATAATGAGTTTAGATATCCAAATCTATTATCCATTTTATTTTTAAAATTTTTATTAAATTTTTAAATTAATATATAAGGAATATTATAAAAATATTCAAGCATTAGATTTTAGGTCATTTGAAAAGAATAAATAAATTAAAGCATTTTAATACAAAATTTTTAACTTTGACCCCCGAATTTTATAATCTTATCCCAGGCTCCCAAATAAAATTTATGATATCACGCTTGCATATAATCAATATAAGAGAGATGATCTAATATGTATAAATTGGATTTGGTAATCCACGTTGGTTATACTTATATTCAACTGTGCGCTATTCTCCATACCATGGGCATAAATGAAATAAAAAGAGCAGTCCATTAATGTAAAACTAAAAGGGTCTTTAATTCCACACAACAAACCTCTGAACAGTTGAAAATCTCAAATTAATGCTACATGAAACTTTGTAAAGATCATCTTTTACTGACGTGACTTAATTTGATAATGCGAGAAAAAACACATGTAATTTCCAGCGAGGTAAAAGAAAACCCAGTATAATTAATTAATTTTAAAATCCAAAAACATTTCATATATTTTTTTAATGTGTTTGGTGTATGAAAAAGCCGAAACTAAATTATATGCATGACTTCATAATCGTAGGTTAATTGGTATTATGTCTTTTCATAATTTTCTTCAACTTTATGGGTCCCAAAACCAATATTATCTTATACGTCACCAGGCCATATCCAGAAAATATTTGACCAAGTCTTAAAACACTACTTCCATGACATGAATAGTTGATATATTGAACCCACCTTAAACCTCTTCTTTTTATACAACTATATTAAATTAATTGGATTAAATTTAAAATTGGTCCTCATTTTAAAGTTACCAGTTTAAGGTCAGGTTTAGTAATATTATCCAATTAAAGTAGTGAAAACTTTTCAATTTTATATAAAAATTTTGAAATTCATAATTAATCTTTCAGAACTTTCGAAAATAAAGTCTATAAAATGATGAGAAAATTTAATGTTTTATTAGGTAAGAATGGAAACTACATATTTATTAATAGCTAAAAATATTTTGACCCTAAAAGATAACTAACCCAAAGACAAATTGGGATCATTCAGTAATTACACCAAATGTCACCAATTGTTGTGATTATTTAGTAATTATAGAGGAAAACTTATTTTATTTTTACGAGATATTTTGATATTCAGTAGTCATAATGAATCGTGATTAAATTCTAAATCCGCTTTCTCCATTTTAATATTCAAAATAGCTCTCTAAAAATAATAAAATTGTGGATTCATCTTTTAAAATTTCCATAATCACAGGGTAACGTAAACCATTCTAAAACTCATAAATCATTTTCAATTCTCTTCCAACTTTTTGAAACTTTATCTTTGAGTTTTGAATATCCAAATTTAAATTTTATTGTATTTACTCACACACATCGCTGTCTATATAACCAAAACAAGAGCATAATTAATTCCTATAAATTACCTCATAATTTAATATGTATAACACGAAAAGCTAAGGCTAGAAAAGGATTCATTTTGGATGTATTATAAATATTCATAACCCTATAATAAGTAGTCTTCATTAATTGCTTTTATGACCTCAACTAAACAAGGAAGTGCGATTAACATGACTAAGTTCAGACATAAAAAGTAGAAAATTAAAAGATTCTTTGGCCCGTGACCCATTACCACTTGTTCTCTTTATTTTAAAAAATAAATAGATTAGATCGTAAACGGACCATTTCTATTAACAATTTTAACCCTTTGCACTATTAAAAATTAACGTGGCTAACAGAATAAATAGACAGGGCCACAAGTCGCTAGGGGGTAAAATGGAAAATTTGTTATTTAGGCCCCTTTATAATTTATAAGATTTTAAATTAATAATGATAAAATTACACTTTAACCTCCCAAAAAACGATAAAAAATTATAACGATATAAGCTATTAAACGGTGAAATTGTATTATTATTTTTTGATATTATAGTAAAATTGAATTATGTTCAGATGATTTGGATTTATGAATTGAATTTTTTTGGATCAAATAATTTTACAATTTAATATATTAAAAAAAATTACTCGTTTGGCCTGGTAGGTATGGTAAATATAAATGGATGATGAATAAAATATATATTTTAATTTCAACCTGACTAATTCAAATTTCAATCCGAATTATAAATGGTAATATATTAGTT
This sequence comes from Gossypium raimondii, assembly GCF_025698545.1. NCBI lineage: Eukaryota > Viridiplantae > Streptophyta > Magnoliopsida > Malvales > Malvaceae > Gossypium > Gossypium raimondii. The sequence goes on from NC_068573.1 coordinate 48,927,568, forward strand.
TATTTAAAAAAATTAATAAAGAAATGAATTATTTAACTAAATTGCCCATTCCAGCTGAAGAAAACACAAATTCTGACAGTGGCATAGCTCGTGAGCATCTCCCACTCCGCTTTATATTTTGCTTTTCCTTTTTCATATTGTAAGTTACAGTTTGATCTTACTAAACAAAGCAAATAGTTGATGTGGATTTATTGGAATGCATGCAGGGTTTTCACTCTTGAACCAAATCATACATAACTCGTAGATTTGGTTCCACCATCTATCCTTTGTATCGGTTTTATTTTAGTCATAGATATATTTGTAAAACCAAAAAAGAGAGTAATTATTAAAATATTTGAAAATATATTTTAAAAGATAACTGCAGAATAGAGTTGAACTTAAAGCTAGATTCTCTTTTTTCTGAAACAGCGAAAAGCTTTCATGGTATTTTTAGCTTTAGCTTTCATTGACGTGGAAATCCAATCAATAAACCCCGAAACCTTTTTCACTTCTATATAACACCATTCAGCCCCTCACCCATTTCACTCACAGAACAACCTTTCAAAAACATGTCTAGAACGACAAAACGTGATTCTCTTACACTTCTCCTACTGCTTCTCATTGCTATCCTCTCCATTTCTTCGGTGGAGTCTGGCCGACCGCCTTTCGCCTGCGACCCGAGAAACGGGTTGACGAGGAGTTTACGGTTTTGCCGGACGAATTTACCTATCCACGTGAGGGTTAGGGACTTGTTAGGGAGGTTGACGCTGCCGGAGAAGATAAGGTTATTGGTTAACAATGCGATAGATGTGCCCAGGCTTGGGATTCGAGGGTACGAGTGGTGGTCCGAGGCGCTTCATGGGGTGTCCAATGTGGGTCCCGGGACTAAGTTCGGTGGTTCGTTCCCGGGTGCCACCAGCTTCCCTCAAGTTATCACCACGGCCGCTTCGTTTAACGAATCGCTATGGGAACGTATCGGGCAGGTAAAATATTGAACTTGTTTCAACAATTTTAATTTATCTTTATTCCTAATAACAAAATAAACCAACCCAATTAAAAGGATGGTAAGCTTTTGTCACTTTGTCAGTTCATTTCTTTAACTTATATAGGCCCATGATTTTGGACGAAAGCGTATAAAATAAAGAACATATGTACAAAACGAAAGACTATTGACTTATAATTTTATCTCATTCATATTTTAATCCCAAAACTCATTTCTTTTTTCTTTAACTAAATATTGAAAGCGTAAAGTTGGACAAAAGTGTAACATTAAAAACAAATAAAAGGGTTATTAAATTTGGTGACAATTAGAAAAATTATTGATATTGAAAAGAAACGTACTTAATAAGTATTGTTACAAAGGGGTAAGCTTTCTTTCTCTTAATTTGCTGTTCTTTATTCCTGTCTATTTTGTCTGTATCTTAAAATTTCCATGAATGAGCTTTCAAAGGCCAACCATTGGAACTGAAATTTTCCAAAATAAAAGTTGTGTGAAAGTGACTTTTGAGGTCAATAACATATTTCCAATACTTGGATCCAATTTGGACTACATGTCGATTTACGACCTCAATAATAAATTTATTGTTCTGTCTTTGATTGAAAACTCAAATTATCATTCACTATACTTATTTTTTTCTTTTTTAATTAATACATAGTAGTTAACAAAATTTGAACCTAACCCGAATTTTAAAGAATAAAAAATTGATTCTATAACTTGTTTAAAACTAATAATCCTATCTTAAATAGAATTATTTGTGGTATAAAAACGGGTTGATATGTCGGTTTGAATATAGGGATTGAACTGGTTTTCAAGTAAATAATTCAAAATTGAGGCAAAAAAGTCCACGATTAGATTAGTTTTATAAAATTTTAACTATGGACCGACAATTAAATTAAGAATAAATTGTCCGACCAATTTGACGGTGGATCCGGTTATTACAACATTGCTTTCTACTGTTTGATGAATTATATACTGTTGGGATGACTGCAGGTGGTTTCGGATGAAGCAAGAGCAATGTATAATGGAGGAATGGCTGGTTTGACATATTGGAGTCCCAACGTGAACATATTCCGAGACCCACGGTGGGGCCGAGGCCAAGAAACTCCCGGCGAAGACCCCGTTCTCGCCGGAAAATATGCGGCGAGCTACGTCAGGGGCCTCCAAAGTGCCACCGGGAACCGCCTTAAAGTTGCCGCCTGCTGTAAACATTACACTGCTTATGATCTTGATAATTGGAAGGGTGTGGATCGATTCCATTTCAATGCTAGGGTAAGAAACTTAGAGCCCAACTATTTTTTTACTAGCTTTTGTAGATCAAATAAATTAGGTTAAGATAAGCTTCAAATCCTTTACTTCTTTTTACTTTATACATTTTAAAGTTAAGATCTAATCGATAACATTTAAATTTTTTCTGTTAAATTTATCGGTATTATATTTTGAAAGAAAGAAAATAGTCACTTAATAACTGTGTAACAAAGAATGGTATGGACTTGAATTTAACACAAGAATTTTATAAGTGCTAACAATTAGACTTATATTTTTATTTTGAAAAATAGGGTTAAATTTTTAAAATAAATAGTAGATGACTAAATTCGAATATACAAAGTCTATAAGGACTTCTACCATATTTTAACCAATAATCTAATTAAATAATTTGTCTAACCTCTAAACCATACAAGGGCGTCTCTCGGCTAAGTCCCTAAGATGGGAAAATAGCACTTTACCTCTCAATTAATAAAATTTTAATTTAATCCTTTATAAAATTATAATAATACCAATTAATATAATAATGAAATTACTTTTTAATAATCATAAAAATACATCTATGCCTCCAATTCTTTTTTTCTTCCCCTAAAAGCATATAAAAAGTACATAGTAACTGTTTGGTGTTTCGTCCCTTGGATAAAATGGTGTAATCTCACTTTTAGTCCTTCTAAAAATTAATAATTAAATTTAAGTTTTTTTATCTAGCATAAAACTCCTAACTTTGCCCCCAAACAATTTATATTTTTATGTTGATGTCCCTAAAAAAAAAAACCTTGCTTCACCTCTGACTCAAAGTTTAATTCAAGCTCGACAAAGTTTCAATTATTTTAAGTTCAAGTCCGATTCGAGATAATAAAAAAAATCCAACTCTCGGAATCACTCGATCAAGTTAAATTAAACTCAAGGAAAAATAAGTTTGATAACATATAAAAAAAATGGATAAATGAATGCAGGTTAGCAAACAAGACCTGGCAGATACATATAATGTACCATTCAAAGCATGTGTAGTGGAAGGGAAAGTTGCAAGTGTTATGTGTTCTTACAATCAAGTCAATGGCAAGCCCACTTGTGCTGACCCAGACTTACTTAAAGGCACCATTCGTGGCCAATGGCACCTTAATGGGTTCGTTCCTATCATACATGCATACATACATACATACTGTGTTTCTGATGTTTGATTTCATTTGCATTAGGTATATTGTATCAGATTGTGATTCGGTTGGTGTAATGTATGATACTCAACATTTCACTGTTACACCAGAAGAGTCTGCTGCAGCTACTATTAAAGCAGGTTCGGTCCCGATATTCGAGATTTTATTACAATCGTAGATACCGAGATTTGAACTTTTATGTATGTTCTGAATTTGATTTGTAGGTTTGGATTTGGATTGCGGGCCGTTTTTGGCGATATATACGGATTTGGCTATAAGGAGGGGTTTGTTAACTGTGACTGATGTTGACATGGCTTTAGCGAATACCGTTACTGTCCAAATGAGGCTCGGCATGTTCGATGGTGAACCATCAGCTCAACCGTATGGGCATCTCGGTCCGAGACATGTGTGTACCCCGGATCATAAACAACTAGCCTTGGAAGCTGCTAGGCAAGGCATAGTTTTGTTGAAGAACTCTGGGTCTTTACCGTTGTCTACTTCACGTCATCGTACCGTCGCGGTTATTGGGCCGAATTCAGATGTCACAGAAACAATGATAGGAAACTATGCAGGGGTGGCATGTGATTACACGAGTCCCTTGAAAGGCATTTCAAGATACGTGAGGACTGTTCATCAAGCAGGCTGTTCAAACGTTGCTTGCAAAGCAAACAATCTGTTTGGATTCGCCGAGGTCGCTGCCCGCCATGCTGATGCGACAGTTCTCATAATGGGGCTCGACCAATCGATAGAAGCAGAATTCAAGGACAGGGCCGGGTTGCTCTTGCCTGGATACCAACAAGAGCTGGTTACCAGGGTGGCTCAAGCATCGAAAGGCCCTACTATTTTGGTATTAATGTCGGGTGGCCCGATTGATGTCTCGTTCGCCAAGTATGATCGTCGAGTTAGTGCCATTTTATGGGCCGGTTATCCAGGCCAAGCTGGAGGAACAGCAATTGCAGATGTTCTATTCGGAACAACAAATCCAGGTAAATTCAATTCACTTGCTCAATGTCGAAAATATCAAACTCTTTGAAGCTAACTCAATGTATTCCGTAGGTGGGAAGTTGCCAATGACATGGTATCCACAATCTTACGTAGCTAAAGTACCAATGACAAACATGGGAATGAGGCCATCCCGAGGCTATCCCGGAAGAACCTACCGGTTCTACAAAGGTCCAGTCGTGTTTCCATTCGGTCACGGCTTGAGCTACACAAACTTTAAACAATCATTAGCCTTAGCTCCAACTGATCTCTCAGTGCTCATTAACACCAATTTATTTGCCACTAAAAACTACTCAACATTATCAAGCAAAGCCATTAGGGTGAAACATACTAATTGTGATTCACTTTCATTACCCCTCCACATTGATGTTGAAAACATTGGCAACATGGATGGGACTCACACTTTGCTCCTTTTCTCTGAACCGCCCGCTGCTGTAAAATGGTCACCGAACAAACAATTAATAAGTTTCCATAGAGTCCATGTCATTGCTGGGTCGAAACAGCGAGTGAAAATCAATGTTCATGCTTGCAAACACCTTAGTGTCGTTGATGAATTCGGGATCCGAAGGATTCCGATGGGTCAACATAGTTTATACATTGGGGATCTAAAGCATTCTATTTCTCTCCAAGCAAATTTGGAGGGCATCAAGAATTAGAGTATAATTATTATTGTTATTATTATTAGTTCCACTGCATTTCCAAAGGGAAAAAAAAGTGGTCATAATTGTACAAGTTTTTAGGCATTTGAGTCTTCAATCTATTTTGTTTTTGTTTTTAAATAAAAGAACAAATATTGATTGAAACAGAATTGGCCAAATGAATAATAGTGTAATAATTCAAGAAATATTAGTATTTTTTTATAATTTCATCCTTGAATTTTTTTCATTGACAATAGTTTTAAAATTTGGTAATTTTGTCCAATTTAGTTTCTAAATTTAGATTTTTATTAAAGTTTGAACATGTGGCAATTTGAGATTGTGTCACGCCATCACCTAAAAATTATAAAAAATTATTACAAATTGTTAAAAATATAAATAATTTTTAAAAAGTATTTAAAATTTTTAACAAAGGTAATGACATGGTAAAATGTCACACTATTATACCGTACCGTGATCTAAATTTAGGGAGCAAATTCAGAAAGCTACCAAATTTCAAGATTAATGTGAACAAAAAAAAATGTAGGGGCTAAGGTGAAAAAATTATCAAGTTCAAAAAATAAAAGTTATTTTATCTTTTGTTTAATCAAAATTGTAAATCAAGTCTCCTAAATAAAATTTTGAATTCCAATTTTTTAAATGGAAAAAAAAACTTATCTCATTAAAAAAAATTATCCAATTTAATAAAAAATTGAATAAGATTATTGGAGACTTGGCATTCCAATCTTCATAGGATACCCTTTAGCCTAATGGTTTGGACCCCATTACATGCCATCCAGCTAATTTAATTGCCTTTAGGATTCTCACTCTCATTCCCACAAAATAACAAACAAAAAGAGATTATCAACATTTTGGTTGATTGTCCCCACCCAGTTTCCCTCCGCACTCGATCATTTTTTGACAGAACACGAATATTAAATAAAAAAATTACGAAATCTCGTTATAATGAAATTTTTAAATAAACATTACCCAAATAAATTAATAGAAACAATTAATTAAGTATTAATTTAAGGGTTGAAATGATGTTTAATGCGTAATATTGACAAGAGTTTGTAAACATTTCATAGTAAAATTTTCTTTCAAAAAACATTTTACTTCAATATTTGTGAAAAGAGATGTGGCATTTATGAGCCTTCAATTTTGGCTATACTTAAGTGGATATGACTCATTTCACTATCCACCAAGTCTTTTTTTTTACTCTTTGATAATAATAATTTTAATAAATTATACCTAACATCATTAAACTATTAATAAATTTATATTTTGATCACTTAATTTTAAATAATTACAAAATAACTATCTCAACAAATAACTTAAAAAATTCAAATAATTTAATAATAAATTTAAAATTTCTTTAATTAATAACCGAAATGTAAACTTCGTCAAAATGTTAAGATGTGAGGTATAATTTACGTAAATAAAATACTACAACCCACTTTTTCTCACATGGAAGTATGGTAAAGGGATGATGGTAGACCTTTGAAGGAATGTACCATCGTGGAAAGCAAATAAAAGTTGAATTAAACTATTCATTGTTGAACCATAATTTATTTCTTTTAAAAATAAATATTTGATTGATTATAATAATTTATTATATATTATAATGATGTAGATTCATTGTTAAAATAATTCAATACTAACTCTTTTTAATGTTCGAAATTTGGAATGCAAATCTTCTTTCTTTTATAAATACAATTCTCCTTAGTAATTTCATTTTAACAATATCATGAAAAGGTCCAAATTAATAATATGGTCTCTTATTTGAAAAAGAAAATAAGAATAAAAAGCATGCATGTATGATTCTTTAAGTGATAATAATTAAATAAATCTCAAATTGAAATTTAAAGGATTGAAGCAAGTAAAATTGGATGCTTATTCAATGAAATCCTTTTATGAAAGTCAGCTCAAGGAGTGTAAATATAATTATTAATCAACTATTTAACCTAAACTATAAACTATAAAAGAGAAAAAGAAAAAAAAAGCTAGCATTGTGAAAATGAACTAAACTTTCTTATTAGTTTGTAATTAAACATTCATATGGAACAAAAATAGATACAAAATGATCATAAAAACAAAAATTAAAGGATAAAATCTACATCATAAGAAGAAAATAAATATTAGCAAAAAGGAAGAGAAAAATATTATTACTTCATACATCTTCAGAAATTTCTCAGTTCCTTTTTTTTTCATCCCTGCAATGGCTTCTTCAGATCTGCAAATCTTCTACATTTATTTTCACCATCTTTTCTCCTTTAATTACTTTTTTTTTTAATATTAAAAGAAAGAAAGGAAAAAACCCAACATGGAAATAAAAAGCCAATGTGTTGTTGATGATAAGCTTCTCGCCTCCGACGGCGGTGGCGGCGTATGGTAGTAAAAAGGGAAGTAAGGGACGATAGGGTTGGGTGGTGGTGGCGTTGGGTAGTTTTTGTACGTAGGTGGAGGGTAGTACATGCCACCAATGACACCAACGGGTGGTGGTGGAGCGTAGTAGTTATTTCCGCCGCTGGATTGAGAAGGTGGTGGTGGAGAGTAGTAGTAGTTTCCACCACCGCTGGAGGTGGGTGGAGAAGGAGGGGGTGGGCAGTAGTTGGGTTTAGGAACTGTAGGTGGTGGTGAAGATGGTTTAGGCGGCGGTGGAGATGGTGGTGGCGGCGATGGAGTTTGCTGACATGGATTTTCACATGATGAACACATGGTGCACTCGATCTGGTACTTCGATGTCGTGTTTGAAGTGGTGATGGTATTGTCTGAAGAAACGACCGAACTCAGCAGCATCAGAGATGTTGTAATTACAATAATTGTCTGAAAATTTTCCATCTAATAACAAATAACCACTTTTTCTTTAATTTTTCACTGGTTTTTTTTTTCTTGAATGTACCACCCCAAAGAACTGAAAAGAAATATAGATTAAAGGGGAGAAGAAAAAGCTAAATAAGAACAATGCTTATATGCAAAATAAAAATAAAAGGGGGAAAAAAAAAGGAGTTAAATAAGAGAAAGAAGGAAGCGAGTGTGTTAAAAAAGAAGTGGGTATAGGGCGTCCCCCCCCCCCCCTTATGAAAGACGGATCAAATAAATTTAGGTTTCGCATAATATTTTATTACATTAGGATACACATATTAGATTACGGTACAGTATAGATTGCATTTAAAAATAGATAAATATAAATTAGAATAAGATGAAAATTATTTCTATTTTGTTTAAAAAATTATCTATTCCTACTTTTAAAAATTGATGTGACACATAGAATAATTAGATTACACGTATCTCATCATATGTATCTCATTTTGACATTCGGAGGTAATTTTTAATAGTAAAATGAATGAAAATTAACAGAATAATCAGTTTGATTTTTATTTAATGTACAATGACTAATTTACTTATTTTTAGTAGAGAGGATAAAACGCAATAAGATTCCTAGTACGAGATTTTCGTGATAGTTTTACACATTTCGTGTGAAAGAAAAAATTATATAATAATCAAATACAAGTTTAATTAAAATAATAAAATTGAGCTTATGATGTTTTAGGTTTGAATATTACTTTATAAAATAATAAATTTTAATGATTTTACTACTAAATTGAGATCCGTTAATGAGTAATATCAATTCAATGACTCTTAATAATAACATAAATATTTAATTTTTTTTTAAATTTGTATTTTCCTCCAAACATCAAACTCTGTTATCATTTACTTGAACCTACATTACTAGTATTTATGTGTTTATTTATCGGTTCAATATCAATGTATTGAAAAACAAATCTTAAATCTAAATGGTAATTTGTGTAAATTATATAATTACTTTTATTATAACTATTTTCTTATGTTATCTTTACTACAATAGATAAAAGCCCTTTTTACATGACACGTGTGACTTCTTTTATTGTCTTATTATAGTTAAATTCTAATTTCTACCTCTTTATTATGATAACATTTAATATTTAATTATTACATTTTAATGGCATAATTTAATATTCCATTAATTTTCTAAAATTTTAGTAAGCCCTCCAAAATTTTTATAATTAATCGTTTAAAAATTTTAATCAAATCCTAAAAATTTTGAAAATTTTATTAAAATATATGTCATATTATCTTGATTTTTATTTCATATATCGGATTAAAAAATTATAATATAATGCTATAAGCTTACTCGAATTTCTAGAAGATATCACCGACACATTTTACTTTTTTAACTTGAAGTCGCCGAATTTTACGCAAAGTACGGGGAGTTTTATGTCCATTGAGTAAAAAGTAAGGGGTAGTTTTGGTATTTCGGAGGCGAAATTGGTGATGTGTTGAGTGGTCATTGAAGCTAGTTAAAAATGGTAGTAAAATAAAATTTTTTCATCTTCTAGAAATTTGTAGTTTTGTACATACAAGTAGAAATTTTTTTTTACAAGTGGAAGGAAATGATTGGATAATGAAGTAGTGACGTGGCTAAAGGAGCGTAGATTTGACGTGAAGAAGACGCAAGCTAAAACTTGGTGCTTTTGGCCTTATTCAGAATTTTTTGATAGTTCATGAATGTTTATAAATTTTTTACGGTTTTTCGGCTAAAAATTTAAAATTTTGTTGTTTAAAAAGGTGAAGTTTTATTTATTGATGATGCACCAGAATTTAAAGAAAATTATGAATAATTTGAATAAATTTATATTTTATTTTTTGAATTTTTCAAGATCAGTTAACTTTTAAATAATTATGAGTTTAAATAATTTCGTATTATGATATTTTTAAATTTAAATTATTTTAGATTTGAGATAATTTTAAATATGAATTAATATAAATTCGGTTTGAGATTGAATTAAGGTTTATCAAATTGGATTTTAAAATCAATGCAAGGAGAAGCTTTTGAAGATTGGATTATTATTAAAATATTTTTTAATTTTTAAAATTTTAGAATTATTTCAAATAATTTCAAGTAAGATAAACTAAAATTTAAAATGATTGTGCAAAATTCAACCTAAATCAAATTTTAATAAACCGTGAAATGAATTTAAATATATTAATATTATTTGTTTAGGTAGACATTTTTTCATATGTAATCTCAACTCTTTTAAATGATAATTAATATTATTATAATAAATTTTATTTTCATATTTTTATATAAAGTAAGAATGAAACACATATTTAATAGAACTTATATATCATTATTCCACCTATATCATCATTAAGTAAATTTTACATAAAAAAAAAATCAATTACAAGCATGATATAATCTAACATACTTTATGGGTTTATATTTTATTAATTATAAAAGGACATGCTGATGTTCTATTATTTTGGCACATTACAATCGTAGAGTACACCTTTTCTAATGGGGGGGGTTGTCCCATGTGCCATTGTTTATCATTCAAATAGTTGTAATTAATGAGGATGTAAATGGGCGAGTATAAATGTTTAAAAATGCTTTAAATTTTATGATATGGATTGATTAAAATTAATAAGACTTGGAATGGACAGGTCTCACCAAACAAACAATAAAAATGAGGTATGGCGAGGACATAAATGTTGTCCATGTGAGCAAATGATAAGAAACAAAACACACCGATCCATGAACTTACCCCTACTCTCTGTGCTCTATATACGGCCATACAAACAAATTGTCGTCTCAATGCGTTTTTCTACCATTGTCCTACGCAATTGTCAACTTATAAGAATTTCCTCCTTATTTATAATATTTTATAATTAAAACCCCACATTTGATAGGGTTATCATTATTTTAAAGAATACGTAGATACAATACATAAACCATGAAGATAACTCTATTTTGCATAAAAATATTCTCTCTCATTTTATATTCATTGCTGCGATATAGTACCTTTGAGTACATGATTATAACTAAAAAATAAAACATGTTAAATATGATTGTGATTTTGTACCGATGTAATTCTGTTTTTTTATAATATCGTTAAGTAGTTCAAATAATTAATCTAATTAAAATATTAATACAGATTTAAAAAATCCTTCTAAATTTACATTAATATTTTATCGTGTTAAATATGTTTTTTTTTTTTGGGCTGAAATTAAGATTTTATGTTATAAGTACCTTTTGAAACACAAAATATATCTAAATTAAAATTGAATTCCCGGCCGGTCGACCAGCATGGCGGAGCTTTCCAGAGAGGTTGGGGGGGTGATTTGAGGAATGGTATATAGCCTTTTTATTTGAGCACAATATTGGGTGGGGTACCACTACGACTAGGGCGGCTCGTGACAATAATTTAATTTCTATTGTCTTCAAAAAGAGCACATGAAAGAGTGTCGGTCCACTTACAAATTCACCTTTTCTGTTGATGGATGAAATTCAAGTCAAATCAGCGTTTATAACCAAACCATGAGATTCAACTTCTTTAGTTTAACATAACATCATTTGTGATGATATAATGGCTACCTAAGAAATTAAGAATTGTATTATTTGAAGTAAATTTGTGTCCGTCATAAATGACAGTTACTCAATGTTGAGGGAGAAATTATAGTTGTACTTGCATCAAAGGGAAGTTTGTTTTTCCTTTTGAGCTTTTTGGATGTGTAAGGAATCTTCCGTTGGAAAATCTTTTCTTCTTTTTAAGCATTTGATTGCTTAGTTGGAACAACTTATGCTTAAAAATTTAACTTTTTGAACTTCTTTTTATCCTAAAATCATTTGATATCAGCATTTATTTGGTATCATCTCTAAATTGGGTTAGTTTGACACATTCACATTAAGCTTGGGGTCAATTTTTCGTAATTTGAACTCTCATACTTGACCCGAATTATTATTTAATCAATGAAAACATATTCTACATTTAATTATAATTAATTAAAATATATAAATATAGTTGCGAAACAAATTTTTTAATATTTTAAAGAGTTAAATCTATTGTTTGTCTTTTAAATTTGTCTAAAGTATTAGTATATATATCTAGTTGATACCTAAACTTGTATTTTGTCACTCAGGTTGCTAACCTCCGCACTAACACCGTTAATTTGTGTTGACGTAACATTGATAGCTAATCATATAATAACATGTGACAGCCTCTCAACATGATACATGGTGGACATAAATTAAAAAGTATATATTTTTTAAAAATAAAAATTAATTTAAAAATGTATAAATTTTTCGACAAGTTTATGTACCAACTAAATACTTTTAGACAAGTTCAGGGGGTGAACTACATATTAACTCTTAAAAAGTTGACACTATTAACAAATTGGGGGCAAAGGGTGTCATAGAATACAAGTTCAAATATCAACTAGGTACAAAAAATGTTCAGGTGCTAGTTAGATACTTTTGGACAAATTCGAAAGGTAAACTATATATTAACTCTATTTTAAATACTTAAATCGAGTTTAAGTATCTAAATTTTTTTCCATTCAATCTTGACTCGATCCAACTTCGAATAAACCATATATGATGGTAACTACTAGGTTAATTTGCCTAAATAATTAAAAAAATTTAAATACTGAAATAGGTTATCAGCTGGACTATATACAAAAATGGTATGTTTTTTTTTTTTTGGTCACACCTATCTGACAAGAGCAACCACTTTTTTTATATTAAAATATTTTTTAATAATATTTTATTGGTGGCGCCTTTCCCATAGGCACCACTGCTTGTATTTTTTTTCCCGGCTCAGTATACGACCCGTGTAGAGATACAAAAATGGTATGGGTAGGTGGTGCCAATCTAATAGGTGCGACTGGTGGAGTCTATCTGACAGGCGCGACTAGTTAAACAAAATAACTATATATTTTTTTTTAAATTTACATTACTAAAAACTCACAAAACACAATAATTTATAATAAATTACTAACAAAATAATTTTACATTACTAAAAACTCACCAAATACTAAACTAAACACGACAATTTATAGCATAATCCTAAATTAATAATAATTTAATTTTAAAATAATTACAAACACAACAATTTATAACATAATCCTAAATTACTAACAAATTAAATTTAAAATAATTATAAAAAAACAAAAAAAAATACATTCATACAAAATATTAACCCAAAACCATAAACACTAAACATAAACAATTTATAAATAATAATTAATAACAAAAAATATTTTTGTGCGGGGCAGAGGGGTGCAGGGGGGAGGCAGTGGCGCTTACCTGTCAGGCGCGACCAGTAGCGCCTATCTGACAAGCGCGACTGGTCTCGGGTATTTTTAATCCGTATTTTGACCCATTGACTGTATTTTGACCTGTATACATATTTAATTTTTTTAATAAAAATAAAATAATAATATTTTATTTAAAGTAAAAAATATTTTAATATAAAAAAAAGTAATTGCTGTTAGGCGCAACTCAAAAAAACATATCATTTTCATATATAATTCAGCTGACAACATATTTCAAGATTTAATGTTTGTTAATATTGTTTAGGTAAATTAACCTAACTACTAAATTGATGCTTTGACTTTAATTGATTCATATATATAAAGCAGTTACAAATTGCTAAAACAATTTGGTTGAGTAAAATTTAAGGACAAATACCAAAAATATTATGTAAACTATAGTAATGGTAATTTTCCTTTGAATGAAAATAAAATATATTGCAAGAATTGATCAAAATGAGTTAAAATGGACCTAAAAGAATGGAAATTTGTATTTTATAATTAGCCGAATTTGATTAACTAAAAGGAAAATATATGATTTTGAACCAAATACCATCTATATTATTATTATTATTATTATTATTATTATTATTATTATTATTTTAACAATCTCATTATAGTTTTCGATTATATCGCTCTTTTTGGTAGAATGTATAGAACTATCTATAGCCCATCCCTAACCCATAAATAGGAGAATAATATTGTATTTCAATGCACTCAAATCCAAGTCCTTCTATATTAACAACAATGACCATGCCAATCAAACTAAAAACAATCGACTACCATCTATATTATTAGTTAATGGAATTTTGACATTTTCCAATATCATTAATATAATTTTGTCAAAAATAAAATATTATGAACCTAATAAATATAAGCAAAATTTGACTACAAATATAAGGATTAAATATTAATTTTTCCAAAATATAATAATTTAACTTAAAAAATATCCAAGTTAAATATTTTCAATATTAAGTTGAATTGAATTCAAATTTTGAGTTTGAAATATTTGGGTAAAGGTGTAACAGTCCGTTTTCAGTGAAATCAAAATAGTAGTTTCGGGACCACAAATTCGAGTCCGAAAAGAAAATTATTTTAATATTATTCTATGGTTTGAACTATGATAGGAATATCGTATAAAAATTATGTTAAGAAAATTTTACCGGTTACATGTTTAATTATGGAAAGGACCAAATTGTATAAAATGCAAAAGTTGAGTTCTAATAGCTAAAAGGATTAAATAACTATAGAATTCAAAATTTGAGATCCTTATAAGGCAATTAGACCATTAAATGGAGTTAGTACATAATTATGATGATTCATCCATGGAAAATTAGAAAAGGAAAAGGACTAAATTGGAAATAAAAGATATTAAAAGATGAAAATATCATCTTTCCCAAATTCATTCCATGGAAATCCTATCTAAGAGAAAATAAGCTCAAGCAAGCTTTCTTGGTTTAATTAGGTAAGTATTCAAGTCTCGCTTTTAGTAATTTTATATTTCGATATCGTAATTACCTAATCAAACTATCTTGAGGATTTATTTGCAAAATTATTGAGGTATTAAAGTTTTACCATGGATGAATATAGATGAATTATGAAGTTTTATGGTAGAAAATGAAAGGTTGTTAATAGATAAACAACTTTTGTTAAAGGAATTTTAATGAAAACATGATTTAGGGACTAAATTGAAAAGATGTAAAATTCATGGAAAAATTCTAATTTTTTGAAATACAAGGGCTGCTATTGATACATGTAAAATTTTCCTAGGCTTGGAATAATGATTAAATAGCATGAATTTCATTTTCCGAGCCTAGGGACGAAATTATCATTAATTAAAAGTACAGGGGCAAAATAGTAATTTTTCCTAAGATGTGAATTGAATAGAAATGAGTATGAAATTATATTAAATTGATTTAAATTTACTTGTATAGATCCAAATAGGCAAAATACGGAATTTGATCGAGGAAAGGAAAATGTAACGGATTAGTATATTACAACTCACGAACATTGTCGAGGTAAGTTTGTGTAACTTAACTGTGTAATTTTATGTTTGAATTGGTTTGAATGATTTGTATGTGAATTATGTATTGGTCATGTATATGAAATCTGATTGCATATCCGGAAAATGCCCAATAAATGTTAAATCCCGTTTGAATGAATGAAATTCGATTGGATACAGGGTTCTGTTTCCCAAAATGGTAGTGTTCCTGCATATGTTGCAGACATACCGTAGCTCGAAAGAGCGTCCTGATATAAGTCCTCTCAAGCTTCCTGTTATAGTGTTCTTGCGAGCTTCCCTTTAAATGCTTTTCGAAACATCCCGATCGGTTGTGACCCTACATGTGTTGTGGGCACACTGCAGCTCTTATGAGCGTTCCATTATATGACTCTATGTGAGCTTTCCGCTAGTGCTCGCTTGAACTTCTCGTTATATGGCTATTCGGTTCTACCTGTTAAGTACTTTTCGGAGCTACCCATTATAGGCTCTTTGTGAGCTTTCCGTTATATTGCCCGGAAAAGCTTCCCATTACAAGGCTTAATGAGCTTCCCGTTATAGTGCTTGAGAGAGAGCTTTGTGTTTAAGTGTTCACAAAAGCACTCCCGGATATAAATTGACGAATTTATAGTATTGTACACTTCAGGTGTACTACTCAAGTATCCATCGAGATTTCAAATGATTCAACGAGTGAATTTCTAACATGAGAACATGTGAAATTAAAATAAAACTATTATCTGTATATGCATGAAATATTTGAAAACTCGATACCTGATGAGCTAATCCTTGCTCTTGATATTTATATGAAATACATGACTAACATGCTTGGTGAAGTTATGTGCTAGGCAAATGGCCAATTTGCTTTAGATACACTTTGTATGATTGCTTTATGTATAAACGTATGGTAAGTTAATTTCTGTTATACGAATTTACTAAGCATTAAGTGCTTACTTTGTCTTATTTCCTCTGTTTTATCGTTCTTAGAGGCTTATTGGGTTGGAAGTTTGGCAGAGATCACTCACACTATCCATCGGCCCATTTCGGTATATTTATAAAACTAATATTGGTTATAATGGCATGTATAGGTTAACTTGGCCATTGATGACATATAAATATTTTGGTTGTAAATAGCCATTTGAATGGCTTATGTTTGGTATGTTTTGATGTGTAAATAATCTAAATATGGCTTGATGTGTGTTTGAAATGTCAAATGATAGTAAGTACATGGATGAATTTGATCAATTAGGTAAAATAGAGTTTATGAATACAAGTAATGAAAATATCATGTATATGACTTGGTCTTGGCTTGATTTAAATGTCTTGTATTGGATTGGGAATGTGTTTAAGTGTTTAAATGTTGGTATAGGTGGAAGAAAAAATTGGGTGAGAAATAGGGCTTAGAAATGACATTATTTTATCCACATGGGCAGAGACACGGGGGTGTGTCTCAGCCGTGTGTGACACACTATAAGAACTTGATTTTGGGCCTAGTCAGAATAGTAGTTTCGAGACCTCAAATTCAACGTAAGAAAATTTATTTTATTATATTTTTATGGTTTACAATTTCACGGAATGATTTCGTGAAAATCTCGTTTGAAAATTTTGACGTTTGGGCACTCAATTTAGTCAAAAAGACTAAATCGCATAAAGTGATAAAGTTGTGTTCTATTAGCTAAATGTGTTAATTAGCTATAGAACTTAAAAGTTGAGGTCCTTATTGAGTAATTAGACCATTAAAAGAGAAATTGGATGCACATGGAGTGTAATTATGATGTTGGATGGGTTAGGTTGGTATTAGGTTATTATATGATAAAATAAACAAAAAGGAATAAAAATATCATTTTTATTTCTTTGCTCATCTTCTTCCACCGTTTTTCACCAAGAGAATAGCCATTGGAGAACTCAAATTTTCAGCAAACTTAAACCCTTGCATGTAAGTGAAATTTATGTTTGTTTTTGTTGATTTATATGTTTTTGGAACCCTTGAAGCTTAAGCTAGCTAAATAGGGGACTAATTTGCAAGATGATTGAAAGGCTAGGGTTTTGGGCCATGAAAGCATGATAGTTGATTGTGAAGTTTAATGGAGGAAAATGAAACCTTGTTGTGTGTTGAACATTTCTTGTTAAGTGATTTTTGTTGTAAAATGCTATTAGGGGTTAATTTGTAAAGTATGAAGATTTTGAGTTATATGAGTGAAATTGGGGATTATATGGGCTCCTATGAGCACCTAAATAATTCGGTTAGTCTTTGATATGGATGAAATTCCATAAATTTCGTTTTACGAGCCTAGGGACTAATTTGTAAATATGTGAAAGTTTAGGGGCAAAATTGTAATTTTTCAAAAGTATGAATTGTGGACTGATTTGAATAATGTGACTAATAATTAGGCTAAATGTGATATTATAGATCAAAGAAAATGAGGTTCGGACCTAGAACGGGGGGAAAAACGAGAATTGACTGTTATGTCCCTTTTTGCCCTTTTGGTGTCGAGGTAAGTTTGTAAGTAAATAATATATCGTTTTTACTTATATTATAATATTTTGTTATATTACACGAGATATGGTTGTATATTGAATGATTATTTGATGTAAATTATGAATTGAGATTAACTATGGATGAAATTGGCAAAGTGAGAATAAGTGAGAAATTTCCCTGTTGAACTTTCGAAATAGAAAAGGATACGAAGGACGTCATGAGAACTCATGTGTAGTACTATGTGCAGGCTACTATGAGTATAAGATAGTTATGGTCACATGTGTAGTACTATGTGCAGGCTACTACGTGTACCGAATGATATTGGTCACATGTGCAGTACTAAGTGTAGGCTACTATGTGTATCGGATAGCATTGATCATAAGGGTGGTGCTATGTGCGGAACCACCGTGTATCTGTTATCATTCCGAAGTGTTCATCGGGAAAATCGACTAAGTGAAATTATGTGTGACTATGTGATGATAAGTGCAGGTATATGTATGTGTATACTCATGAGCAATGTGTTCGATATGTGATCGAAATGTGGTAAAGTTGCAAAGGAGTAAGTGAAGTGATAAAGTCTTGTATCATGCATGCAAGTTGAATTATGTTATTGAATGTTGAGCATATTGTTATGATGTTTCATGAAAAAGTGAAATTTGAAATAAAACAGTTTTGGACAGCAGTAGTTGTGTGATTTTGAAAAATCACAAAAAATGGTGGAAATTTAATTAGAGGTTGAATAAGATATGAAATAAAATCTTATTGAGTCTATTTTCATATAAAAGAAATGGTGTAAACAAAAGAATTTCATATTATGAGATATTTGAATTTTAGTGAGACAGGGTCAGAATGATTTCGGAATCCCCTGTCTTAACTTTGGAAAATTATAAAAAATTTCACAAAAATAATTATGGGTTATAATTTATATGTTTAAAATTATGAATAAGTCTATTTTTAATAGAACAAACGAGAATATCATCCGAATTCTGTACGATAAGATAATTAATTTTTAGTGTAAAAAGGTCAAAACTGTCAGACAGTGGAACAGGGACGAATTTAAAGAATAAACTGTACTTATTGGATAAACTAAAAATTCTGAAATTTTTATGGTAAGAAGATATGTGAGTCTAGTTTCAGAGAAAATTTACAGAACTTAATTTGGAGTTCCGTAACTCAAGATATAAATAATTTAGTAACTATGACTCGAGTAGACAGCTAGATACGAACTTGAGTAAATATTGGAACTATGTGCTTTTATGATTGTATTATTTTGAGAACATGTTGTGAAGACTGATAAAATCATATTAATAAGTTTTTATTATTTATATATTAACTTACTAAGTTTTATAGCTTACTCATTTTCCTTTCTCTCATCTTATAGGTTTATATAGCTAGCTCGGGTTGGAGATCGCCGGAGATGTTATCACACTATCAAATTATCATTTGGGTATAAGTGAATGCAAGTAATTTAAGTTTATGGCATGTATAGGGACTTTGTCTTTTGAATTTTTGTGTCATTGTTAATGAGGCCAAATGTGTTGGCCTAATATAGTTTATGGTTCAATTGATATACAATTATGAATGATGGCTTATGTTGATTATAAGCTTATGCATGTGTTAATGCCTTGTGTGAATGTGAAGCTAATATTTTTTTAATGATCTAAATAGGATGATTAAGTAAGACAAATGATGATATGAGGATGATATGTTATTAACTGATTTATGGTCATTTGCTTGCCTAAGTATGCTATGTGTGACCACACGGCCTACCCACATGGGCGTGTCCCAAACCACACGGGCGTGTGGCCTTGTTTCATGATGAAATTTTCTAAGTTTCCCAAAAGACCCCAAAGTTCTCGGTTTAGTCCCGAACTACTCCCAATGTATGTTTTGGGCCTCGTGGGCCCGTGTAAGGGACAATATGATTGTTTTTGAATGGTTTTAATGTAGATTAATTCACACGACTCGGAATAATATGATTTCTTGTGGTTAAGTCTGGTAACGCCTCGAACCCTATTCCGGCGTTGAATACGGGTAAGGGGTGTTACACACACGGCCTAGTACATAGGTATGTGACATGGTCGTGTGTCCCTTACACTTTAAAATTTTAAAACAAAATGCTCGGGTATTTACACACGGGCATGTGGCTTGGCCGTGTGACCCCTATACTTAAATATATTGCAAGTCAGAGAGTTACAAGGGCTGGGGACATGGCCGTGTGCCCTACTTCAAATACCACACGGCCTAAGACACGGGTGTGTCACTTGGCCATATGAGCCACACGGGCGTGTGTCCCCTGCACCTTAGAAAAATTTTAAAATTTTACGAAAAATTCTCTGAGATTCCGATTTAGTCCCGACTTGTTTCTAATGTATGTTTTGGGCCTCGAGGGCTCATACAATGGACGATATGATTAATTTCTGATATGAATGTGAAGTAATATAAAATATCTGAGAGTGATCTGTAAACTCTGGTAATGCTCTTAAACCTTGTTCCGGCGACGGATACGGGTTAAGGGTGTTACAAAAAGGTGTTCATAGGTTAAGTTGGAGCTCAAATCCAAAATTTTCTGAAACCCAAGCTCGTTGAGGCCGATTCAAAAGACTTATTTTACTGTTTATAAACAATAAAATGACTCGAATTAAATCAACACACATTAAAAAATATAAATCCAAATTCAATCCAAAATGAGATGGGTCATGTGGATGATCACGATGAACACCTCTAGATGTGGGTGATATAAAGAAACTGAAGTAGTAGAGGGGACAGGTGTAGAAGGGAAGAAAACAAAACAAAGCCTGCAAGGAACCCATTTTACGGATAGCTTTGTGACCATGGATGATGATGGGATTGAAAAAGCCTTTAAAACTGTGGGTTCATCTTATACTTTCTAATCTTGCCTCTTAAAAAACGATACCACATGTTTCCTTTTATGTTTTTAGATGTTTTCCAATGAATAAAATAATAAAAGTTGTTATATCTTTTCTAGAGCACGACACGTGACAAGTTGTTACATAATTTGTAGATAGCAGATGACCCTTCGCAATCCCTCAAAAAATCACTTTGGAGGTGATCCGTGTTGCACTCTCCCGTTGGGACCATCATGGCATAACAATAACCTTAGAGTATCCTCTTTCTCTCTTCATCTGTCAAAACTGAACCGACACTTTCTTTCCCTGTCCTCTCCTTTCTATCAACAAGACTAGAGACAGAAGCAATGGATTAAACATTTAAGGAAAACAAAGAGAGTGTTTGTATTTATACCTAATCTTTGATTATTCAAAGGGTTGTGGGTGTATGTTAAATAAATATAAATATGTGAAAAATAACTGCCCATCACTGCTTTTCAGCCTCAAATCCAATACATTTACTAAAAACCAACTTCATTTTGGCTGTCCATAATTATATCCATTTTAATATATGTATATTTCTTTTATCCACCTCAAGTTGACAACTAAATTTTATTTTGACCTCTAAATTTAAAAATATAAAAGTTTGATTACCCTAAAATTGTGTCACAATATCACTTGAAAACAAAAAATAAAATAAAATAAAATTACATAAACATTTAGATTGATATTGTGATATAATCTTGAGTGTCACAACAATGTTTTATTAACCAAACTAGTGATTGATTCGATCAAAACACAAGTCTTCAATTCAATACTTTTGATTAGTGCAATTGCTAGACCAACAATAATTAAATAATTAATTAGCTTTCGATAAAAATTTAAAAATATATATTAAATCAATTCAACATATTCAACTACTAATTTTTGTCCCCAATTTTTATTTTTTACAGGTTTCAAGTAGTTTCCAATTCAATCAGTTAAATCCCTTTGTTCGAACTAATATATAGATCAGTTCTCAGTTCAGTCGATCTAACCAATCAATCAAGTTATGTTCCAAAAACATTGGTCACATTATCAAATCTTAACGGAATTCAAATTCAATGACCAAAATGAATCTAGTTGCTAAATTCATATACCAAAGTAAACTAAAAATAATACAAATACCAAAGTAGACCTAATTTCCAGGGACCAAAAAGAATTAAATTTTCTAAATGAATATCGAACCTATTATCCATAAAAATAAATCACATTCAAATATTCAAGTGGTCCATCCAAGCGTGAAGCACTGTTAAATACAGATATCTAACCCGCTATCATTTTTACAACTACAATTTCAACTTATTAATAAAAACAAATTATAAAGAGAGAAAATTCCAAATTTCAACATAATATGGGGACTAAAATCATAATTAGACCTAACACATATAGGAGGATCTCATGATAAATTTGATAAATAAAATAGCTATAAATGAATACCCAGACAGGCTTATATGTAGAGCAATCAAATGGTGTATATACATAACAGTCAATTCCTCCACAAAAACAGAATAACAATAAAAACAAAACCAAAATAGAAGATCAAATTTCATCTGTTATTTAGAGTTAGAAAATAAGTCTCCTATGATCTTGCTGATGACTAGAAAAACAATCTGGTTCACCAACTTGAAAAAAGACCCTAAAAATTAGTGTTTTTTTGCCTGCCCGATTTCGTTACCGAAAAAACAATCAAAAATTTGCACGATCGCCTTTGCATTATCATGCAGAAATATCTTACAAGCATTGTAATTGTCGGTCCAAATGGTAACAGATACCTGTTTAGCCGGTCCTGTTAAACTGGAATATTATCGATGGAATATCCATCGAAATCGAAATCGTTGTTTTCAGCCGGTGCGATGATGTCTTGCTGCAAGAAGATTGGAAATTTCGATGTTAAAATGAGTAATATAATATCCCCATAAGTATCATAAAGAGAGAAGAAGGAACCAACCTGTTTCAAAAGAGCACTCATGAGATCCTCTTGTCCGAAGTGATCAGGGTATAGATTGGCAGGGGCCGCATCAGCAACTCTCTCGAATTTGACCCTTACTGTATTGTCAAGAAGGGAGTTGAGATGTTGATTACTGTTTTGAGCGTTCACATGGCCAGTACTATCTCCGGCTGAGAACATTGCCTTACTTATGACGGTTGAATTCCTGTTCTGTCCGGACAAGAATCCTTGTTGAACTAAAATCGATTGTGTGTGATCAAGGTTACCTTGAAGAGAGTTCGAAGGCCGAGAGGAATTGAACATCATGCCTACGTTCTGTAGTTCCCAGTTTTGGGGTTTATGCTGATTCAAGTCATTAAATATATCGTAACTTGGCATAAAACCCACTGATCCTTTGATTTCTGAGTTAACGTCTTCCTGAAAAGCCACTTTGGGTGCGAGACTAGAAATCCCTGGTGTACTTACAAGAGGGAAACTGTTACCAGGTAGTTCTGAAGTGTGATTCATGGGGAAGTTAAACATCGAAGACGTCTGAGAAACTGGATTATAACTAGGGGCTCGGATATTTTCCGGAACCCCATTTCTTGTAGAGACATTCGTAGCCATTCCATTGGATAACATGGACTGCCCCCTTGGTGAAAGAAGCCTTGGAGCAAGACCGACAGTGGAATCATTGAGCATTTGTCCTCTAGCCTGTGGCTGAGCCATCTGCATCAATAACGGATTATTTTGGCTACTTTGTGAACCGTGGGAAAGGACCGGCATATTCATGTTTCCCATTGATTGCGCCGTGTGGTGCAAGCCGGCAAGCTGTTTTGGCTCCATAGTTGTTGGAATTCCATGAAGTAAATTCGTTTGCTTATTATTGTTCACATGTTGTTGCTGCGCTTCTCCAAATCTTAACTTTGGGTTTTCGAAGCTAAAAATGTTTCTTTGATCAATGAGGGGCATAGGTATGCCTGATTTAGCAGTTGACCGACCAAGCCCTGCTG
Organism: Gossypium raimondii; assembly: GCF_025698545.1. Lineage (NCBI taxonomy): Eukaryota > Viridiplantae > Streptophyta > Magnoliopsida > Malvales > Malvaceae > Gossypium > Gossypium raimondii. Next base: position 48,951,037 of record NC_068573.1, read on the forward strand.
CTTGGAGCGTGGCAAGACTTTGTGCGGGAAGTTGACCAGTGGCAGCAAGAGCTTGAAGATCGAGTGGCCCAAAAGTTGCATCTTGGGGATTCATAAAAGAATTATTCAGATTACTCGGGTGTTGCGATACCCCACTCAACCTTCTAAGATACAAGCGATATTTCTGATCACATGATAACGAAGTAATTATCATCATGAAACCAAACGTCACTACAAGAATTATTCACTAAATGCTCATATTTAGTGAACTTTATCATACCTGAAGGTGGCTGGCAACATTTTCTCTAGTAAGTCCGGGAACGTTCATCAACTCCAAAATTTTCTTCGGGACAGCCTCTGTATTAGAAGATCAACCAGAAAAATCATACGAAAGGGAAGACAACAATAGTCAATCGATTATTGAAGATGTAACATTCAGTAAATTGTAAAAGAAAATGGAGTAAAGACTCGTACTTTCGATGCCTAGTTGATTAACTGCTGCAACAAACTGTTGATGGAGTTCAACAGACCAAACAACCCTCGGCTTCTTTAGCGTTGATGTATCATCCCTCTCATCATTTTCATCTTCATCGTCCTTCCTCCGTTTTGAGCTTTTCCAATTCCCTTCATTAGCTGAGGATGAGTAATCTGCATCTTCAGATTGTTTTGGTTGCCGATCTCCTTCTTCCACACTTCCCGATTGCTCAAAGTCCTTCCACTCATTCTTCCTCTTCCGAACCACGTGCTGCCATATGTTCTTCAACGCCTCGATACGAACTGGTTTGATCAGGTAATCACAGGCACCATGCGTAACACCTTTCATAACAACATTTTTTCCATCATCCGCAGACATCACTGCAGGAAACACGAGTTCAATATGAGGCCAAAAAGGGTGAAACTTTCAAACCGTGCTCGATTAAAAGCATTTACGAAACATGATAAAGTGTGTGCTTACTGATAACAGGCAGATCCATCTCTAATCCAATATGTTCAAGAAGTTTAAATCCATCCATATCTGGCATATGAACGTCGCTGATGACGATATCGAACCCATTTCTGTTCTCTCTTAGCATCGATAATGCGGTCTCGGCTCGATTACATTTAGTAACTGCAAAAAAAATTACCAATCACAAATCAACCATTCATCTATCAAATTACAACAATATCAACCTCTATTGTACATATAAACAAATCAAGACAAATCAGATCATTGAAGCAATTTGTCGAACACAAACTATGCAGGAACAAAAATCATAGTTCAAACAACTACAAAAATGCGATACTATTCCCCCAAATCTAAGAATCAAATACCATCTTCTTGTTCCTTTTTTTTTCCCACTATAAACCCACAAAAAAATCAAAAACCCAAGAAATTGTTCATTTACAGTTCATTCAAAGCTCAAAATAAATAAATAAAATCATTCCCTTAAAAAAATCATAAATCAGTAATCAAAACAAAGAATTAAACACAACCCAAAGAGGAACTATGCCTAAAAACAAGAAAATACCATTATATTGACAAGCTTTTAACATCTTTTCTAAGATCATAAGACAAGTCGGATCATCATCAACAAGAAGAACTCGTAAACCAGCAGGGAACTGATCAGCAACTACATCTCCACCAGCTTTCCAAAGAACACTCGAACTAGCAGTTGACATATATGATTTCCCACTACTTGAATTCATTTTGACTGATCCAAAAACAAACCAGGAAAAAAATAATTTTGCATAAAGATTCTAGCTTTTTCTTTTTTTTTTCACATGCTTAAACTTGAACTGAGTAGATTGATGATATACAACATAGTTGAAAATATAAATTCAAAGAACCCCAAAGTTTATAAAAGCTTAAAAATTTTTGAACCAAAAGAGAGATTTTGGATTATTTAGAAGATAATTTTTTTTTGTGAGATTGGAGTTGAAGAGATTTGCATGTCTCTCATCTTTAAGTTTCTCTGCGTTTTTTTTTTCGGGTGATGATTAATTATTATTTTATTTTAATATAAAATAATTAATGAAATTTCTTTTATTATTATTGGTTTTTTTAATTTAAAAGTGGGTCAGTCCTTGAAGAGTGGATCCAGCTCATACATGAAGTTAACTAACTCCACACATCTAAATCTACTACAAAACACATGTCAAAGTTAAAAAACAAAAAGTGCCATGGGTTAATTTCCTAAAAGTCCTTGAATTATTGTCTAGGTTTTAAATTAGACTTTTAACTTTAAAATGTGCTAATTGGATCCTTAAAGTGTTAGTATCCTGTTAATCTAGAGTGTTCTGTCACCTTAGCCATAAGCTTGAATGTTAAATGTCAAGTCGACATATTACGTAGAGTATATTTGCAATATGTGGATCAAATTATAAGCATGTGTACACCTACTATAATAGATAGTTTAGATCTGGTAACACATCCAAACTATCTGTGCAACAGAGTACATTGATTTTTACAATTTGATTCATGTGTCTTAAATATACTTGTCGTGATGTTTGAACTAGCATTTAACGTTGGAAAAACTCGATTGTTGCAATAGTGGCGCTTTGATGACTCAATCAAAAAGTTTTGAAATTTAGGGAGTAAATTAAAAATATAGATGATAGTTTGGAGGTGTTTAGTAAAATTAACCCAAACATACTATATAAGCTGTTTTTTTTACTGTATAGATTTTTTTTTATTATGACGGTAAAAAAAACTGCCCACCAAACTTCATATTTGATATGTTTTACCAAGTCAAATTTGTTATCCAAAATGTTTCGCATATTTTTAAATTTCATTTAAATTTAATTCTGTATTCTTTCAAACCCTTTGAAAAACACACTTTAATTTCAAAACCTAATTTCTTTATTTATGTAAATAACACTTAATTCATACATAAAAATCATAATTTAATTTTAAAATTTATTATTATTATTATTTAGCTCTTCTTTTTAAGGGTTTGATGTTAACATTTCAACTATTTTACGTCTGTCAAGTTATATTCTTCTCTGACTAAGCTTTTATTATAATAATAATAATAATAATAATATTTTATCTCTTTATTGCCCCCCGTTTGCCACGTGTCCCATACAACCACTCTCATAGATAAGGTCTCTTTGGCTTATGTTGTTTTTGCAGTCTTTTGATTTTTTTTCTTTTTCAACGTAAGTAAATTTTATTTATTGTTTTTATTTATTAAATAGCGCATATAAATACGGAAATAAACTCCTTTTTTGCATTCTCAAAATTTAATTTTAAATTTAAAGTGAAACCTATGAAAACAAGAATATCAAATTTTAAACAAATCTATATTAAAGATATTATAACTTTTCTTTTAAAAAATATAATTTTCTTATTCACTTTTTTCGTTTACTTTTAATAGCAGAATAAATTATGTGATAATTTAGTTTGTATTAATGGACAAATTATTGAATGTATATTTTAATAATTTCGAGACCTCCAAAATTATGTATTAATTAAGCATATCATATCTTTAACCTAATATCCAAAATATTAGCAAGTGCGCATAATCATTTTGAATCCAAATATCCCACATCTCAAAATATTCAATTTCACTCAACAAAAAATTCACTAATCATTACAAATATTTTTTTATTAAAATTATGGTATACCCATGTTCACTCAACTTTAAAAGGTTACAAAATAATTAATGAATTATTCGAAATATTTTTTTTAAGTCATGGGATTGTTAAAATCGTTGTTATATTGCCTTCTCTGCTCATACTACCTACCACAATCGAGAGCTCTTCTTTCCTTTATCTTCTACAATTCAATCTATTTTTAATGAAACTGGTTTCAACATCGTGGATCTATGAATCAAAATCCAAATAGTTTTATTCTCATTTGGATCAACTTGGTCTATAATATGTTATTCTACTCGTCAATGAGTACGGATCCACCGTGTTGAATAGTTTATTGACTTAAAATGAAATCATTTGAATAATTCAATGATCATTTTTTAACTTTTTGAAGTGAAGTGACTAAAATATAAAATTATTAATAGTGTAGTAATATCAAATATAGTTTACCCAAACTTATAGAATTATAAAAACTCAAAACATCTCAAGTAAGATTTCAGGCTCCATGACCAAAATCTAATATAATTATTAAATACTGAATTTTAAAAAAAAAAATTGGCCCGGCCTAGTTTTAGCGGAGTCATAAGAGATTTGCTTTTTGGGAGTTCAAGAAAAGCTGTGACCCCTAAAAAATAAAGTATGCTGCAAACCGTATATTCCCTGTTTGGACCTTTTAATTCTTACGATGAATTTTCAACTCTTTTACTGTCAAAAAGAAACTTTGGTTTTAACCCATTTTACCCCCATTACCCCAATTTTTTTTTTAACTCCAAACCCCAATAAATAAAAAAATAAAAAAAAGTAACCATACAAAACTCTAAACCCTCAGGGTAACTTTATCTTTATTTCCTCTTAACCCAACCGATTTCCTTATTTTCTCTTTTAAAATGATTTAATAATAATCTTGTTCTGTTTTGTTTTAGCTTTTTTATGTTGGAAGAGATGCTTTTTAAGAGAAAATTGAATTTTTTTTCTTGCAAGTTGGACTCCACGCGCCGTATAACACATGAAAGTGAATGATATTTGAAAAATATATTAATTTCTCTACATGTTTTTAAATTTAAATTATTGTAATTTATGTCATTAAAGCCTCAATATTTCAGTATTATGATTTTCTATCGACTTAATTATTAGTTCGGGTGCTAAATGTCAAGCAATATTATTTGAATTAAATTAGACATGTTAGATCACAAATGGATTGATATACTAATCCAAACAAAGGGATTGAATCGATATCTAAGTGAATCACTTGAAAATCGGAATAAAATCTGCTCTTAAACTGATTAAATCAAATTTATAATATTTTTTATTTTTATTATTATTGAACTAAAATTTTAATCAAAACTCAACTATTAATTTAATTATTAAAACATGAACGCCAACTCAAATATAAATATAACGTACATATTTAAAGTACTCGAAGCAAATTTCAAACACATGTATGGTGAATCGAGGACAAAATTAAAATATAAATTATACTTTTAGGATTTATGATGAAATTAACCGTAATAAACATATTACAGTAAATTTTTTTTAAAAAGCAAGGTTTTGTTTAAAATCGTTTACAGTCTCAAAAAAATTTATCTAGAAAAAGTGAAAAAATAAATTAATAATTCTTTGTTTTTTTAAATAATAATACATATTTGTCTATCACTATCGAAAGAATTCCTTAAATTTAAAACAAGCTTTCCTCATGTTTGTACCTACTACATAGATAATTTTTATCTAGCATTAAAAGAAAATAGTTTCATTAAATTTTATGAATTATTTTTACATGTTAAATCTAAGTTATATATTTGATGGCTACGCTTGTGATCATATTTGAGCTAACATTTATAGTAAAAGCTGATAAAATAGCATGATTGATATTGTATTAATAATACTCTAATGACTTAATTAAAACATTTTGGAATTTGCAGACCAATTAAGAATCTAAATTATAAATTGGGGACATCTAGTATAATTAACTTATAATTAAAATATTTTAAATAAATTTAGGTAAACTACATCCAATATCATTAAATTATTAGTAAATTTATGTTTTAGTTGCTCAACTTTAAAAACTTACAAAATGGTCATTGAATTATTCAAAATTTTCATTTAAGTCAATAGATTATTAAAATCGTGTTGTATGGCTTTTTTATTTGCATATTTACACCAATTGAAAGGTCTCATTTCTCTTTTTTTCGTAATTCAATTTTTTTCACGAAACAACTTTGAATGTAACAAACATGTAAATCATAATCCAAACAATTTTATATGTAATGTATGTTATTCTACTTGTTAACATGTATTAATCCACCATATTTGATTTTTGAAATATCGCTTGGAGTTTGCTAGCTAAATTTAAAAAAAAAACTTAACAGCATGTGACTTACATGAAAATTTTCAAATAGTTTAATGATTTTTTTAACTTTTTAAAGTTAAATGACTAAAACATAAAATTACTAATTGTTTAGTGACATTGGATAAAATTTACTCATAAATTTTTAGCAAAAAAACGAAATGATTTAACGTTATATGAAAAAAGGGAGGAAAATGAAAACTACTCCTAAAAGATCCAACCAAGTACAACTAAGATGGCTGACACAACAAGTGTTAGAAGGGACCCACCAGCTAGCGAAAAAGACGGGACCCACTGACCTACTTTAGGTACCCACGTCAGCATAGAGCATCAAACGTTTCGTGTTGGATGAGGAACACGTGGTGCGGTCTCTTGTGGCTAAAGAGTGGGTCCCATCATATACTAAAAAACAAAAAAGGGGAAAAACCAACGCTCAGAGATGGCGGGCCTACGCTTTTACAGTGTACGTGCGTCTCCTTTTAACACGTCCGTTTCCACCGAAGATTAAAAAAAAAAAAGTTCCTAGTATGTTAAAAATACAAGTAGAGGGATTAAATGCTTATAGTCCCTGTATGTTTTGAAAATTAAGAATTTAATCCATGTACTTATATTTCTAGGAATTTATTCTAACTATTTTTCATATTTTAAAATTAAGGTTCAACTATAAACACTATTATTTTTGATTAAATTTGTTGCTAGTATTAATAGTTAGATTTAAATTTTGAAATCGAATGATAGAATGACTTAATTTCTAGAAATACAAATATTATGACTAAATTCCTAATTTTTAAAAATACATAAACTATATGCATTTTTAACTAAATAAAATTATTAATTACAATTTTGAATTTTTAAAAACTTTGACTTCATTTTGGCCATGGATGGACACTCAAAAGAATTATCGAATTTGGATATCTTATTATTTTATTTAATAAATTTATAAGTTTTTAATTATTATTTTAAAATTTTATATTGGAATTAAAATATAAATTGAAACATTGATAATTAAGCTATTTTTATTAGATAAACTAGCCAAATACTAAATAATACGATTTTTTATCTCTAATTGAATTTCATCTTTAATTTTTTTTATCTTTTGGTAATATTGAAATATACTTTTTGATAATATTATATTCAATCAATCAAATAATAGAATATTATGAACCCCGTATGTTGGTCTAATTATCAAGGTATTCACTGTCCCAAGTATGATCTAAGTTCAAGTTGCACTAGTCACATTATTGTTAGGACGAAAATTGATAAATCATTTTCTATATCTTAATTTATCAAAATATTATTCTCGTCAGATTTAAGATTCAAGTTCACATGTTGTACTTGTAATTGGATTAATGTCTTGATCTTTATAAAGCACAGTGACCATCAAATTAACTTCTTAGATTTCTGAAAATAAAGGGATATGATTCATAATTAGACCGATTAAAATTTTTAATCCACTTGTCCTACAAAAGGAGAAGGGGGTAAAAGAACAATAACAGAAAGTGTTAAACATTAGTATAAAGACTGTTACGGTTGTTAGTTTGTTATAAATTCTGGTAATCAGTTTGATATGAAGTTGGTTAAGAACAGTCACTCTCATATGAGTATATAAACATAGTCAATGTATTCACTTAGGATAGAAGAAATATTGATTGAAAGGATTACTCAGTAGTTTATATTTTTTCATATATTTTTTGCATAGTATCTAATATGGTATCAGAGCCTAACCTCCTGGTGTCGACGTTCGTCGCTGTTCTATGGCTAATTCACAAGATTTCACGTTCGTCGATCGTTCTACTTCGTCGTTTTCTAGTTCGCGATTAATTCAAGCTTTTTCTCGTCACGACACAGTGAAATTAGATGAGAATAATTTTGTGCAGTGGCAGCAACATATCAGATTAATCACAGAAATATATGAGCTGCAAGGTTTTTTAGATAGTACTCTTCCTGCTCTTCCTAAGTTCGCGGCGTCTCCGAATGGTACTCTGACTTCAAATCCAAATGCAACTGTCTTTCTTCAACAAGATAAGCTTTTAGTCTACTGGCTACTCTTTACCATTAATGCGTATTTATTATCTTCATTTACAGCCGCTAAAATAGTGTATGATATCTGGACTACTGCCAATCAGCTGTTTGCTGCCTCTACCGGTGCTAAAATTTCACGAATCAAGCATGAGTTGCACATTTTAAAGGAAGGTGCGTTGATTGTTACCGAATTCATAGCCAAGGTTCAGAACACATGTGCCCTCATTGAGGCTTCTGGATCTGTCGTTTTGGAGGCTGAAAAGGTTAAAGTGATTCTCACTGGTCTTCCGTCCGATTTTGATACGGTGTTGACTCTCGCATCATTTTCATCGAAGACACTTCCGTTTCAATGGTTGGTTGATGTGCTGATGGAATTTGAGACTCGTCAAACGCAAGTAATGCAAGACGTGCCGATGCATGCGAATTTGGCTGAAACTTCTCCGACTGTGACGGTAACCGAGTCTGCTCTACGTCCTGGGCGTAGTGGTCACTTCTCTTCTGGCTCGCGTGGGTGCGATTTTTATCTTCGGGTGTAGTGCCAAATATAAAGTCGATATGGTCATCCCGCTCAATGGTGTTTCTATCGATTCAACCGTGATTACGGCGGTCTGAGCGAGTCAACTCCGGTGCGGTTTCATTCCAGTCACACCAGTCAAATCATGCCTAGTAATCTTGCCTATGATGGACCTAGGTAGCATCTGGAGGTCGGACCGACTTCATGGGAAATGTGGTCGTCGTATTCAGCATTTGGATATAGGGTTTCCAATTGGAAGAACCCTAATTATTTTAGTGACGGTTGTACCTGGCCTCAGGCTGGCCCGCATGTGGTGTATGGCATGTATGTACGGTCGCAAAGTGGACGTGAATGTGGGAGTAATTTGGGCCGTGTATTTGGGTGTGATATGGAGCGCGGGTTTGGGCCTCCTTTTGGGCGTGATATGGAGCGCCAATTTGGGCCTCCTTTTGGGTGTAACTTGGGCCAACAATAGTTTGAGCTTGTTGCTGAGGTGCCCAGGCTAACTATTTCAAGCCAACCATTTGGGCTAAATAGTCCTAGTGGGCCGCATAATGGACAGGTTAATGCTGGTCAAAATTTTGAGCCCGTTGCTAATTATGTGGTCTTTGACACCTCTATGCGACATAATGGTCCTGAGGTTACGTGGCGGACTAAACCCCGAATTCTTGACTTTCGTGCATCTGATTTTTTGGCTGCCACACAGTATGACTCTAATTTTAATAACACTGATTCGTATGTTCCTGTGCCAGTAGGGACCTCGTCTTGGTATCCAGATTCAGGAGCCACTCATCATGTCTGTCAGAATACTTTTCGGTTAAATACGACAACTCCATGTTCAGGTACTTCTTCTTTGGTAATGAGAAATGGAACTCCTGCTAAAATTTTATCTATTGGTAATACGATTCTGCCTGCAACAAAGAAGTTATTACATATGTCTAATGTTTTGTGCGTACCCAACATCCAGAAAAATCCTATGTCTGTGTCTCAGTTTGCTACGGACAATAATATGTTTTTTGAATTTCATCCATCTTATTGTGTTTTTAAGGACATCCAGACTTAGGAAATTTTGTTGCGGGGCCAAGTGTGTGATGGTCTCTATCAGTTTTGGCTAGTAAGTCAGTTTCATCTGATTCTAGTCCTGTTGTTCACAACATCGGGGTTCGAGACAATTCCTCTGTTGATGATATTTTTATTCTGTGGCATAACAGACTTGGTCATCCTTCTATTGCAGTTGTTAAACATGTTATTGATAAATGTCAAATTATTTCAAATAAAAAATGTCTTGATAATGTTTGTATTGCCTATCAGAAAGAGAAATCACGTAAATTTCCCTTTTTTACATTCTACTACCGAATATATGAAATTGTTTGAATTGGTTGTTTCCGATTTGTGGGGGCCAGCTCTTGTTTCCTGTGGGGGCAATCTGTACTATGTTTCGTTTGTAAACATGTGTAGTCGGTTTACCTGGGTTTATTTGATTAAACGTAAGTCTCAAGTACTTGACTGTTTTCTTCAGTTTCAAAAAATAATTGTCACACAGTTTGGAAAGAAAATTAAAAAGTTTCAAAGTGACTGGGGTGGTAAGTTTCGTGCATTTACATCAATTCTAACTAGTCATGAGATTCTTCATCAGGTTTTCTATCCACATACTTCAGAACAAAATAGGGTTGCTGAGTGTAAACACAGACATATTGTGGAAATCGGTCTTACATTCTTGGCCCAAGCTAATCTACCTATGGATTATTGGAGATATACATTCTGCAGTGTTGTTTATCTTATTAATCGTCTACCTCATTCGATCCTAAAAGGTCAGTCTCTGTATCAAAATCTTTATGGTCATGAGCCTACGTATGACCACTTAAGGGTGTTTGGTTGTTATTGTTTTTTGTACTTACGTCATTTTGTGTCACACAAACTGGATTTTTGCTCTCAGCCATGTACGTTTCTAGGGTATAGCTCTCAATATAAGGGCTATCATTGTCTCACACCAGAGGGTAAGGTTGTTATTTCTCGTCATGTTGTGTTTGATGAATATCAATTTTTGTTTCACTTGCGTGCTCTACCCACAGTTCAGTCCTCTTTCAGATCTCCCACATATGTTCATGTTGGTCTAACCTCTTCCGTTCGGTTTACTGCAGAACCCAACAACACCACTATCTCGTCACCGGCTGTACCTCTACCTCCTGCTCCAAACTACCATTTTGATCGATCTGTTTCTGTTGAGTTACCAAATACGTGTCATCCCAGTCAGTCAGTCTCAGTTGATTTATCGGCTCAATTTGGAAAAAATATAAGAGAGCGTTGTCTTTCATATTTGTCCACAGAAGCTAGTCCGGTCAATCGATCCAGTGTGTCTCCAATTATTCATTCTCTTCCTGTAGGAAATATTCATGCTATGGGTACTCAGTCTAAGGCAGGAATTTTTAAGCCTAAGGCGTTGTCAGTTGATGTTGTAGATTTTGAGCCTCGATCTGTTGAGGATGCTCTTGCTCATACGAAGTGGAAAAGTGTTGTTCAAGCTGAATTTGATGTTTTAATGACCAACTCTACACGGGAACTGGTTTCTCTACCTCCTAATCGGAAAGTAATTGGGTGCAAATGGATTTTCAAAATCAATAAGAATTCTTATGGGTCAGTTAATTATCGAAAAGCACAATTGGTAGCAAAGGGATGCTTTCAGGTTCCTGGGTGTGACTTCAAAGAAACATTTAGCCCAGTGGTCAAACCTGTTACTATCCGAACCATTTTATCTATTGCTGTATCTAATGGTTGGAACCTTTGTCAGGTTGACGTAAACAATATTTTTTTAAATAGAGACCTGACTGATGAAGTATTCATGCAGCGACCTCCAAGATATGTTCAATATGGACTAAATTGTGAGCCTTTGGTGTACCGTCTAACGAAGGTTTTGTATGGATTATGGCAAGCTCCTCGTGCCTGGTTTGAGAAGTTAAAACAGTTTCTTATCTCTACCGGTTTTGTCATGTCTAAAGCTAATGCTTCATTGTTTGTTAAAGTTTCGACCAAATCCACTATTTATATATTAGTCTATGTAGATGATATTATTATTACTGACAGTTCGAATGATGAAATAAGTTGTTTTGTTCAGCAACTACATACCGAGTTTTCTCTAAAGGATATTGGTGAGTTTCATTATTTTTTAGGGATTGAGGTCAATAGGTCTTTCACTGGCAGTCTGCACTTATGCCAGCACAAATACATTCGAGACTTTCTTGATATGAGTTCTCTGGATAATGCAAATAGTGTTCATACGCCAATGGTTAGTTCATTGACTTTGTTTAAGGATGAAAGTGATCGGCTTGTAGATCCTACTAAATACAGAAGTCTAGCTGGTGCTCTTCATTATGTGGTTCTAACTAGGCTAGATATTACCTATGCTGTAAATCGTGTCTGCCAGTTCATGCATGCATCTACTACAGTTCATTTGATAGCTTTGAAACGTATCCTGAGATATTTATATGGTACTATCACTCATGGGTTAGTTTTTCACCGATCTGATAGACTATCTTTGGTTGGATATGTTGATGCTAACTGGGGTCTTGATTTTGATGATCGTCGATCTACTACAGGGTTTTGTGTTTACTTCAGTCATACACTTGTTTCATGGTGTTCTAAAAAACAAGTTGTGTCATGGTCCACAACAGAGGCTGAATATCGAAGTCTTGCTGCAGCCTCTACTGATATTGCGTGGTTAGTTTCTCTGTTAACAGAGTTACAAATTCATTCTACTGATCCTCCTACAGTTGGTGTGATAATTCAAATGCGGTAGCTGTTAGAGCTAATCCAGTCTTACACTATAAATTCAAACATGTTGAACTTGACCTGTTTTTTGTTTGCGAAAAGGTAGCTGATGGGTCTCTTGTTGTCAGTGAAGTGCCAGCATGTGATCAAGTTGCAGACATTCTCACTAAACCTTTGTTTGTCTTATTATTTACTCGATTTCGAAGCTTACTTCAGGTCTTACCTATTAAGAAGTTAAGTGAATGTTAAACATTAGTATAAAGACTGTTACAGTTGTTAGTTTGTTATAAAATCTGGTAATCAGTTTGATATGAAGTTGGTTAATAACAGTCACTCTCATATGAGTATATAAACATAGTCAATGTATTCACTCAAAATAGAAGAAATATTGATTGAAAGGATTACTCAGTAGTTTATCTTTTTTCATACATTTTCTGCATAGTATCTAACAGAAAGGGACAAAGGGTACTTTGAAAATAGATCCACATATAAAGGTTTATAGACTTATGGTACACTTTGCCAGCCTTGCAAAAACAGGCTGCTACTGCCACTTTGCCTAGTGTTTCGAGACAGAGACTGCTTGCATTTTGTACTTAAGTTTGATTTTGACATTCAATTTCATACTTGAGGTTTTCTTGGTCTTGATTTGATATCTAAATTAAACAAAATTATGTGGCTCAATAAATATTTAACACGTGCTCTAGTAAAAAAAATGTACTTAATTGAAATAAAAAAAAACTTGAATATCAAATTGAATAAACTCAATAAAAATATTATGAAAGTCTTTGTACTAAAATTTAGATTACACATTAAAACTAAATTTAGATGTCATATCGAATATTAAAATTAAACTCGATATCAATTAATATATTAACAAAAAATAATGCCATCAAATTTTAAAGTTCCTAAGTACTACTTTTTCTTTAAAACCCAAATTTTTTTTTTAACCATTGAATGCCTCTAGTCTTTTGTTGTTTCAAAACCCATAGATTGCCAATCATTGTCTTGTTTTGTTTTCTCCAATGCCAAAAACTTAAATCCAAAGTGGGGGGCACTTCTTTGGATTTTTTCACTCTAAAATTTTCAAACTTCTTTTAAATTCTAATGGAAAAGACCTAAGTTACTTTAATAATTTGCACCATGTGAATAATAGGGTAAATTTATGGTTTTTCTTTTTATGCTTAGAATTAAGGTTTAGTAATTATATTTTAATTTAATATTATTTGATCTTTATTTTTATGATGCTATTACTTTTTTCCAAATAATTAATATTAAAATTGTTTTTATTACAATGTTGACATGATCTTTTAAATAGTGATCAACATAATGAGTTACAATAATTAAAAAAGAATAAATTTTAACATTTTAATCGAAATAATTGTTGTTATAACTAATTGAACTAATTATGACAATGTAGAAATAAAAGCTTAAAATTAAAGTATAGACTAAATTTAAAATTTGAGCATAATTGTTAATGTTAAAATTAAAATTTCTAACTTATTGAATGCAAAGTGTAAAGGTATACACAAGGGACATATAAAGACCTTGGCTCATTTAATAAAATTTTCATTTAATTTTGTCAAAATTTATGTAATTATAAATCAGTATAATAATAAAATTATATTTTAATCTATTTAAAATTTATAAATCAGATTTTAAAATGATATTCACAATATTTATTATCATAGCATGACATTATCCTTAGTGTGGTACAAAGCTAATGATGATGGGAGTTTGAAACTTTATGCATCATTTTGCGAACAGAATTTTTATGAATCAATTGGCATCCAATGTGCAAAATGAAGAATTGTGTAGTTCTTCATATTGCAATTCCTAAAAAGTGCATCAACTTTGGACTTTGTATTGGGTCCATATATATAAATAATTTTTAAGGTAAATTTTATGAAATTATGTCTAAAAAGTGTTTGTCCATTTAAATTGCACATGGGGTGATGTTAGTGAAGCAACCTGATTTTTGTACTTTCAAGTATTCCAAGAAAATAAATCATGAAAGAAAAAGAAACCCATTTTTTTTAGCCATTTGTGTCTTTTTATAAGGGCCAATGCGTGTGGTTGGCATCTTATATAATCAAATGAAGAAGAAGAAAAAAAAAAGGGTGCATTGGGAATGGGAAATGAGAAGGGAGTGACATTATTGGATTTATCCCTAAGTCAACATCCATCATTGGATGGTGCCACTACCCACAACCTAGCTTCTTGTTAAATGAAAAAGAGAATTTTATGCAAAAACAATGGTTTGCATGCTAAGCCTAGTGGCTAGCTATCATCTTCATTCCTTGGTTGATTTCCTGGATAAGTTTGATTCTAAAAAATAAATTATATTCAAGGTTATTAAATTATTAGTAAATTTATATTTTATTCATTCAATTTTAAAAAGTTATAAAATAGTCATCGGATTATTTGAAAATTTTTATTTAAGTCACTGAACTGTTAAAATTATTATTTTATGATATTTTTTGTTCGCACCACTTGCACAAATTGAAAGCTTTCCTTTCTAATTTAGTTTTTTTCCCATAAAATAACTTTGAATATCATGAATTTATGAACTAAAATCCAAACAACTTGGAGTTCAATAGTTGGACTTTAAAAAAAACCTTAACAACCCAATGACTTGAATTTTTTTTGAATAATTTAGTAATTTAAATGAAAAATTTTAAATAGTTCAATGATTATTTTATAACTTTTTAAATTAAGTGACTAAAATATAAACTTACTAATAATTTAAAGACATTAAATATAAACTTATAATATTTTTGTTAAATTTGTTAGTGTGATATTTTGAAATTAAAAAGAAACTTATTTGGTAATTATGTAATTAACAATTTGACGTTATAATTAACATGAATTTAATAAAGAAAAATTAATAAGGGACCTAAATTTTAAAATTTAAAAGTTGAGAGACTAAATTTTATATATATATATATATATATATATATATATATATATATAAAGACCAAATTATAAAATTTTAAAGAGTATAAATACTAATAATATACTTTAACCAAAACGAAAGCTATAATAGTTTGAAAAGGCCAAACAATGTTAGAATCATTTTAACTGGTTGAACTGAAAGTTGGTGATTCAACTGATGACATAAAATCAAATATTGTCCAAACAATTTTAAAGAATCTCAATAATTTCAATAACCAATTGGTCCAATCAATTAATTGATTTAATCGAAAAAATAATGAATTTTATTATTTTTAATTTTTGTTAATGTTAGGATATTCAAATAATGGACATATAAATTGGTTTGGGGATATTATAATAGATATAAATTTGGGAATATAAATTTAATGTATTTCGATAGTTATTTAGTTTAACCTACTTTTTAATGGATTTAAAATATTCAACGTTTATATTTGATATATGCTAATAACAGATTCGAGAATACAACCCTCCGAAAAACTTTCCAATACATGATTTTTTTTCAGAAAATTTGATTTCTCCATTTGCTCTGATATATTTGAGCATTTGGTTCAATAAATAATAAATAAATTTCTCATAAACATGAAAAATAGAATTTAAATTCTCTTTAAAAAACCCGATAAAATGGTCAAGTCTATTAATTTTTTTAAAAATTAATTTAATAACAATTTATTCATAAAAAGGTATAAATTGAATAAAAACATTATGTTCAAGCTTAATATTTTTAAAAATTATTATTTTTGCCAAAATTTAAAAAATAATATTTTTGTCCGATTCTATAACAACATTCGTTGTCCCAAACCCCCAAAAGTAAAAATGACAGCTCCATTGGCAATGTGGACAGTCCAAAACGTTTATAAAACGCGTTTCAACTAATACCCAATCAAATTCGTACGTGACGTACTTACGTCCTCGCCCAGTAACGCAATCACAGCCAAGTGATTGTAAAAGTAGGGGTATTTTCACAATTCGGCTACAATTAAAGGGCAAAGTATGAAAATAAAATAAAAGAAAGGCAAAAAAGATTAAAAAAACAATTTGTTTCATAAAAGTTAGCAGAAATTCGGTGGAGAGACTCTCTCTGTTATTCTTTTTTTCCCGATTGTTTCTTCCATCTTTTTAGGGTTTAATTTTATTTTTTTAATCTTGAAAATAATTTTGATAATTTTATGAAGCTTTTAGACATTTCATTTCAATCAATTTATCAAAAGATTTTCAAAAAGAAGAGAGACGAAAAAGATTCATAAATATTTGGATCAAAACAGAAGAAGTTGCTTTGTTTTCTCGAGAAAATGGAGTCAAATTCATGGAGCTTTCGATTCTCCCATTCTTCTTCTTCTTCGTCTTCGTCAAGGCGTCGTCAATCACGATCTGGTTAGTATTTTTGTTTCCGTTTGTTTCTCTGGAAATTTTAGAAATGGTTAGAACTTGTGATGAATTTTGAATTTTTTTAAATGTTGTTTTTTAGATCTGTTTCTAGGAGGAGGATATGAAGAAATTGACGGAGATGAGGATTTCAAGGCACAGTTTTTATGTCCATTTTGCGCTGAGGATTTCGACATTGTTGGACTTTGTTGCCATATCGATGAAGAACATCCTGTTGAAGCCAAAAACGGGGTACCCTTTTTTGCTTAATTTGTTTAAAATAATCTGATTTATTATTACTCTTTTTTTTTATGTTTTTGTTGATGAAATTTGTAATTTTCTTATAGGGTTTATTACAAAAAGAGATTGAAAATTTTGGGATTAACTTTATAAGAAATTTGATAATATTCTCAGCTATGTGTCTTGGTGAATTTCACTGCTGCTAGAGTGATAATTGAAAGTTGCATTTTAAGCTGTTTAACTTTTAAAATAATTGTTTTAAGTTCTATGATTCTTTTTCCTTAATCCAATTGATGTGCATTGTAGGATATATGATGTTGCTTGAGTGTTGCTTATGAATTTTGCTTAATGTGTGTTTGGTTCGATGTTACGTTTTCAGGTGTGCCCGGTTTGTGCGAAGAGGGTCGGAATGGATATTGTCAGCCACATTACCATGCAACATGGGAATTTTCTTAAGATATCCTTTCTTTTTTTGGTCTATTTTGCCCTGTTCGGTTTAGTCGTTATCTCTCACTTACTTTTTATGTCGATGCTGGTTAAATAATACCAAATCCGTATAGACGTGACACGTGGTCCAAACATTTTATCTGTTTATTTTAGTAGGCTATACACTTTGACATGCTTTCATATTCATCATGTCCATGGTGGTCATCTACGCACACCATGGTGAGGGAGGGGCATTTATTAGCATTTGTACGTTTTAATTTCTTTTAGTTTAATTGTGAGTAAGCATGCCATGGTGAATGGTTTAGTTTATTCCTTGACTGGACATTACGTTCAGCGCAAGCGGAGATTACGCAAGGGTGGGTCCAATTTGACATTTTCGATGTTGAGAAAAGAGCTGCGAGAAGGAAATTTGCAGGCCCTTCTTGGGGGATCTTCATTTCTCCCTTCTCCCAATGTTGAAGCCGATCCGTTATTATCTTCATTTATGTTTAGTCCTCCCACAGGTGATGAGCCTTTAAGCTTGCAACCTCTTTCTATTGCCGAAGCAAGTGTGGTAAAGGAAAGTGGAAATAAAGAATTTCTGGGAAGGTATAAGTGCCGGTGTGATTTATATTTGCTATATTAGTCCACTTGTTTCTTTGTTTGGTCCCCAAAAAATGACTAGGCTTACTGGTAGTCCACTATGCTCCTTTGATTTAGTGAACAACTTCAAGCAAAGTCACTACGGCTCGGAAATGTCATGGCTTAAGTTAATTTGTTTTATTGTTATTATTCTTTCTGGTCAGTAGGTAGATAATCTCTAAATCATAGTGGCGTAGGCGTTGTTTCTTCATTTTATTTTATGTGTATAGGGATATGACATTCAAAAACTGTCCAAATACGTAGAAAAGCTTCAAAAAAAGGTGAACTTATCCATCTCAGACAGATTTCCAAGTCTGAGTAACTTAGATCCCTACTGTCAATTGATGAACACATTAATCGTATTGGATGCATAGAGTCTGCTTGCTTTTTTGCGGTTGGCATTCAATCTCGTAAGTTATTAACCGGACCTAAGTTTCTAACGCTAGTTTATCTCGACAGAAAGCCTCAACAGTCCCAACTGTCGGACAAGGATCACGAGGAGAAAGCTAGAAGGTGCGAGTTCATCCAAGGACTGTTGATGTCCACTTTTCTTGACAATAACTTATAAGTTGATTGGGGGTGCATTTGTAGTGGTTATGCCAATATAATATTAGGTCTGAGAGAGAGTAAAGCATAAAGAAGACCTTCACCCTACCTCAGGAAAACAGTAAACCGGTTAGATCCCCGGAACTTTATATATCTATTGTATTTAGAGCTTCTGTGCATAATGAAAAGATGGAAGAACTTTATCCTATATTTATGCTTTGCTTTTTATATACCATCGAAGATCTGAGTTTCCTGATATATAGCCACGAATATGCATAACGTTCCAAGAAAGAGTTGCATATATCTCATGTCAAATAATAATTGAATGTCCATGTCATTATCTGCAATTGGGGCTTTGTCTTGGGTTGAAAAGTAGGGGTTATACTGTCTAGCTGAGTAGCTGCCATTCATGTCGGCATTTTAAGCGGAGCTATTTGGATTAGCTAACAACATTATAAAAGCAGAGGGATCATATAAACTAAATCTCTAATTTTAGCATAGTAGAGGAATCAAAATCATAGTAATGAGAGCAAACTCGTTTTAGGTTGTTAAAGGAGTGATCGATAGAAGATTGTTTCAAAGAGAATTAGGAAGTAAATTATCAAGGGAATGTCTTAGTTGAGATTTTGAGATGCATAAGCACCAAAGATTCGGAAAAAAAACAATAAAGTTGTATCAACCTACATATTTGATATGCAATTTTGAGTTATATGTATGGGAACTTCACTTGTTTCAAGTATGGGTAACAAAGAACCTGAAATCTGGATGATCAACTTGCAAATGCCTCAGCCAATTATCAGCCTCTTGTAAAAGGGAATTGGCTTTCGGAGACTCGATAATGTCGGGGGCATTCCAGATGGAAGCTTGGAACTTATAGAAGGCAAGTCCAAAGGTAGGCAATGCTAGCTTCGAGGGCATTTCGGCAGCATCAAACTCCCTGATGTTAAAGCCTCGGAAGGGTAGGCTATCTGTGGCAGTACCTACTTGAAAAACAATACCGAGATCTTGTCATACTTAAGTCTCACAGAGAATAACGACGACACTTGATGGAATGTGAACAGTAGAAAAGATGCTTACCGTTTGATGGTGTAGAAAGGCCGTGATATGTTAGAAAGCAGGCATCCAGATTTTTCAAAGTAGGACCCATTGGCACCCTATATATAGGATACCTTCATGAAGAAAAAAAGACATTTCTGTCAAATATTATCGGATTTAAATTCGAAATGACAATAAACGAGGAAAATATACCATGCCACGGAAATCCAGCTCGAAGGCAAGAGATCACAGCTTCTGTAGGTCGTCAAAGCTGGGAATTGGGATGCTAGATCCGAAACCTGTTGGATGAAAGGTTATTAGAGAAAGCACGATGAACTGAAAAAATGGATGCTAAGGGACTTACTGTGTTGGTCAAAGGCTTCCGACTAGATGGCTCATCTTGCTCGAAGTACTCGAAAACAAGTTGACCTGCAGGACTGTTACGAGTCTCAGTTGTAGGCCTATCTCTAAGTGACAATCTATTCAATGCCGAGATTTCAGCATCTCCAATCTCGACATGACTCTGAGCTCCCTGGATGGCATCATTGCTCCCACTGCTACTCGATGACATGGTACTACTCTCCTCACCAGGCCTCCTGTTCAACGATATAGCAGAAAATGAGTAAGGCAACAAGCACGATTCACAGCTCGATTGAACTACTCGACGAGTACAGGCTGGAGAGCAGATCTTTTAAAACGTATCAGTACCAATCCAAGTTATCAGACTTTGAGCAACATGATCATGCAAAAGTCGAGGGCCATCAAGGATTCTCTGCTCAAGGCTCGGAACAACAGCGGGAAACTAAGATATACAAAGGTAAGAAACAGTGAATGGTTTTTAGTTTTTTACCTTTGGCTTGTGGAGGGTCTTGAAGGGTCAATATACAGCTGAATGGCAGACAAGTAGGGGACATAGTATTGAATTACAGGGTACCCCTCCAACAAAATATGAACCCCAGCTCCATACACACTCCATTCCTCCATAGATTCCCACAAATCCTTGAGAACAAAATACAGAGGATTCTCCGGTGAGTGTCGCCGTCGCCGACGCCGTCGGGTTATGATTGTCTATAGGATCACACAAAGTTTCATCAACAGAGTAGGGTTTCCCACCAGAATTGAAAGTAACAAAAAAAAAAAACAAATCCCTAAAATCTAGGTAAAAACAAGGAAAAAGGGAAGGTAAAAATATTGGTTTTTTACCTGAGGTAAACGTTGAGCTGGAACCACCGGAGTTGTGAACTCCAAGAACCGATCCAAATTCGTCGGAATATTGTTATTGTTTCTTTCACTGTCATCGTAGCCACTATTCGCCGGCGAAGAAGATGATGTTGGGGGTACCTCGTTTTCCGTTCGGTTCTCCGACGAAGTCCCGGGAAGCAACGGGCTTTGTTCCTGCCGACGCCGCCACTCCATCTGTGGCTGTTGTTGGTGCCTCCTCGGCGGCAACCGCCTTCCACCGCCTCGGTTCCGAACGACGCCGGATTCCGACATTGTACGGGACATAACGAGAAAAAACCAGGGCTCGAGAAGGAGAAACGATACCGTTTAAGATGTTAGTCTCGTTTTCTTGGGTGATGTTCGAGCGGGAAATGGTCGAGGTTGATGCCTTTCTAATTACTCTTTTATTGATGAATAATTGAATAATTATCTAGGAAAAAAAGTTAATATAATATTTGGTTGGTTCTAAAGATTAATTTGGTACCTAAATCAAATAAATATGTGGTCAAATGAATATTTGACAAGTGTGTTTTAATAGTAAAGGAAATACGTAATTCAGATAAAAATATTTATGTATCAAATTGAACATTAAAATTAAATTTAAATATTTAAGTGCGACAAAAAAAATACACAAATATCAATACTTAATTTGATGTTTAAGTATTTTTATCTCAATTTGATAAATAAATTTTGTTTTAATGTTGATTTTGGCAACTAAGTATTGAAATTAAACTTTAATAATAAATAATATATTAATCATATTTAAATAAAATTAAATATTATTTTTATTTTAAGTAAATTGTTAACTCACTCCTTAAATCACAATGAATTTTTTCATTTATTATTTCAATAAAATCTAACAACCATATTTAAAATATTATGTCAGTTACAGATTTTTTTCTCGATAATATCGAGTTTTATCATATGAGCTTGATATTCAAACTTGAATTATTTAAAATTAATTGTCTTCGTCATTTTAAGTATGGGATACTTTTTTTTGTCAGTTTAAGATTGAATTATTTTTCTCGATAATTTATATTTTTGTCATATGAGTTTGACACTCAAATTTAAATAATTTAAAATTAATTGTCTTCTCATTCTAAGTTTGTGATACATTTTTTATGATGGTTTTGGATTAAATCATTTTTCTCTCTCGATTATATCAAGTTTTGTCATATGAGTTCGATACTTAAATTTGAATCATTTTAAATGAACTGTTTTCATCATTCTAAGTTGGTAATACATTTTTTATGTCGGTTTCAAATTGAGTCATTTTTTCTCTCAATAATATCATGTTTTTTGTCTTCATCATTTTAAGTTTGGGATACATTTTTTTGTCAGTTTGGATTGAATCATTTTTCTTGATAATATCGAATTTGGTCATATGAGTTTGATACTCAAATTTGAATTATTTAAAATTAACTATTTTTGTCATTCTAAGTTTGGGATACATTCTTTTATGTCAGTTTTGGATTGAATCATTTTTTCTCTCGTTAATATAAAATTTTGTCATACGAGTTTGATACTCGAATTTGAATCATTTGAAATTAATTCTCTTCATCATTCTAAGTTTGGAATACATTTTTCTATGTTGGTTTCAAGTTGAATAATTTTTTCCTCGATAATATCGAGTTTTGTCATATGAGTTTGATACTCAAATCTAAATCATTTGAAATTAATTGTCTTCGTCATTTAAGTTTGGGATACATTTTGTTATGTCGGCTTCGAGTTGAATCATTTTTCTCTATATAATATCGAGTTTTGTCATATGAGTTTGATACTTGAATTTGAATCATTTGAAATTATTTGTCTTCATTATTCTAAATTTGGGATACATTTTTTTATATCGGTTTCGAATTGAATCATTTTTCTCTCTCGATAATATCGAGTTTTGTCAAACGAGTTTGATACTTGAATTTGAATCATTTGAAATTAGTTGTCTTCGTCATTCTAAGTTTGGAATACATTCTTTTATGTCGGTTTCGGGTTGAATCATTTTTCCTCAATAATATTGAGTTTTGTTGTATGAGTCTGATACTCGAAATTGAATAATTTGAAAGTAATTGTCTTTGTCATTCTAAGTTTGGATTACATTTTTTGATGTCACCTTCGGATTGAATCATTATTTCTCGACAATATTTAGTCTTGTCATACAAGTTTGATACTCGAATCTAAATATTTGAAACTAATTGTCTTCATCATTCTAAGCTTGGGATACATTTTTTTTATGTCGGTTTCGGATTGAATTTTTTTTTTTGATAATATCGAGTTTTGTCATATGAGTTTGATAATCAAATTTGAATAATTGTCTTTGTAAGTTTGGGATGTGTTTCAGATTGAATCATTTTTTCTCTTATAATATCGAGTTTTGTTATATGAGTTTGATACTTGAATTTGAATCATTTGAATTAACTGTCTTAGCCATTCTATGTTTGGAATACATATTTTGATGTTTTTCCTCAATAATATCGAGTTTTGTCATATAAGTTTGATACTCGAATTTAAATCATTTGAAATTAATTGTCTTTATCATTTTAATTTTGGGATAATTTTGAATATTTTTCTTGATAATATCAAGTTTTTCTTTCATATGAGTTTAATACTCAAATTTGAATCATTTGAAATTAATTGTCATCATCATTCTAAATTTGAAATATTCTGGAGTTTTAGTTCAGATTAATCAGGTATAAATAACCATTCAACAATGAATGTTTTCATTTTTACTGAATATTTTTTGTGATATACAGACTAATTTTGTAATCTGTACTTACTAGGAATAAAAATACAATATATTATATTTTAATCTCAAAATAGAAGGTTGGTTCATATTTTTAAAGTTTAAATTATCGCTAAGTGTTAAATCTATTTTAAAATCATATCATATCAACATCTTAAATTCGATGGATAGAAAATTAGTGTTAATAAAATTTCTTTTTACCAACATTTACCCTCATAATTTAAACACTTAGAGCTAAAGCTAAAGAAATAATTTAATGGCATATGATTTATCTGTCCTTTTAAGTTTATATAAAAAAAATTGTTTTAGTTGTCTCTTTTAACTCTTAAAATTGAATTGTTTATCAAATCACTCAAAAAGGATGGAAATATTAGCGTTTGTTAACTTTGTTAGCATGTCACCCACATGGATGCAACGTAAACAATTAATTAATTTTTAAAATTAAAAAATTCAAAAAACTATTAAAATTAATATTTAACAAATTTAAAATTAATTAATTGTTGATGTAGCATATATGTGGGTTGTCATGTCAACAAAGTTAACAAATGTTATTTGTTTTATCTATTTTGAGGTGATTTGACAAACATCACAGGCTTAATAGCTATAAAAAGAGAAAAATTAATTAGAGATCTAAAATAATCTTTTTAATAAAATTAGAAATTGAATAAATTATTATGCCTAATTTATTTGATGTAATGCGAATATTTTTATACCTATTTTAATTAAAACTTTAAAAATTTTGAGATTATTTTAGCATTTAAGATATAATTAAAAATAGCTTAATACCTATTTTAGTCCCTATATTATAGTAAAATTATCACTTTTACCTTTTTTTTTATCCGATCACTTTGCTCCCTTTACTTTTATTCCTTCCATCACATTAGCCATTTGATCATTTCCGTTTAAGAAAATCCCCTATGTTTGTTTAAGCCAATCAAATGTGAAGACGTGGACAATAATAAAGGGACCAAAGTGAGAATTTTACTGTTGTACAAGGGGTCAAACTGAGAATTTCGCTATAGTATTTTTAACGTTCATTTAAGTAACGGTTAGCAAATTGCAGTAAAAACCCTAAAATAGTATTCATTTCCCTCTAAATTGGTGCTTTTGGCGTCTGAACTGTGAGCAAAAAATTCCCCAACTATAATTATTTCAAGGCAAGTAAGTAAATTTTCATTTGTTTCTTTGCTAATATATATTTTTTAATTTAAAGGAATATACTCTTTTTTTTTTGTTTTCATTTTCTGGTTTCAGGGTTGTTCTTAGATTCGTGGAATTTGTTTAAGTGAACAACACATGGAGGACTGGGGTAAATTCCTTTTTTTCTTTTTAGCCCAAATTTGATTACTTTTTTGTTGTTTAAGTAGGGCTTTGATTATAAATTTATATTTAATTTTCTTTTGTTTGTTTTATTATGTTATGAACCTGTATATGCAAGCTTTAGCTTATAATTATTTGTGTTGATTGAAATTTGGAATTTTTATTTGGTTTGTTTTGCTTAAGTTTTAATGGGGTTTAGGGTTTATTGGGAAATGGAGTAGATTATGGAGAAATTTAGTAGGTTTTCTTTTTTCTTTTCATTAAAAAAAGAAGAAGCTCCTTTTAGTAGTTAAGCTAGACAAGGCTTCGATTGCGGGACAAGCAAATGCTTGTACCACACATATTTGTATCTGACATTTATGCTTGAGTCCGAGTAATATAAGCTAAAGTCAAGCTTTAGCCATTGGCTAATGGTGGCCCCAGAATCTTATCCAGGTGGTCTGAGGTGTGAAGAGGCTCCAAATGCCTTAAAAAGCTTCTTTTAGTAGTTAAGCCAGACAAGGCTTGGATTGCAGGATTTGCAAATGCTTGTCCAATACATATTCATATCTGATACTCATGTTTGAGTCCGAGTAACATAAGCTTAAATCGAGCTTTAGCCGTTGCCTAATGGTAACCCCAGAGTCTTATCTAGGTGATTTAAGGCGTGAAGAGGATCCAATTGCCTTAAAAAGTTCCTTTTAGTAGTTAAGCTAGACAAGGCTTTGATTCCAGGATTTGCAAATGCTTGTCTGGAACATATCCGTATCTGAAACTCACATGCTCGAGTTCTAATAACATAAGCTCAAATTGAGCTTTAGCCATTTCCTAATGGTAACCCCAGAATCTTATTTAAGTGTGAAGAGGCTCCAATTGCCTTTAAAAGCTCCTTTTAGTAGTTAAGCCAAACAAGGCTTCAATTGTGGGATTCGTAAATGCTTGCCGGATAGGACCAATACATATCCATGTCTGACAGTCATGTTTGAGTCCGAGTAACATAAGCTTAAATCGAGCTTTAGCCATTGCCTAATGGTAACCCAAGAATCTTATCTGGGTGGTTTAAGGTGTGAAGAGGCTCCAATTGCCTTAAAAAGCTCCTTTTAGTAGTTAAGCTGGACAAGGCTTTGATTCCGGGATTTGCCAATGCTTGTCCGGTACATATCCATAGTTTGACACTCATGCTTGACTCTGAGTAACATAAGCTCAAATTGAGCTTTAGACATTGCTTGCCGGTAGCCCCAAAATCTTATTATAGGTGGTTTAAGGTGTGAAGAGCCTCCAATTGCCTTAAAAACCTCCTTTTAGTAGTTAAGCCAAACAAGGCTTTGATTTTGGGATTCACAAATGCTTGTCCGATACATATCCATATCTGACACTCATGTTTGAGCCTGAGTAACATAAGCTTAAATCGAGCTTTAGCCATCAGCTAACAGTAGCCCCAGAATCTTATCATAGGTGGTTTAAGGTGTGAAGAGGCTCCTATTTTTACCTTAAAACAGCTTCAATTTATGTTTCATTTGCTTTTAAGTTGTTGATAAGTAACAAAATTTTATTCTGTTTTAGTACGTTCAATCTTAATTGAAGTACCTGTCTTAATATGCCCTTTTTTTTTTTTTTTTGTTCACGAAACCATATGTTGTCATTGCAGAGGATGACATTCCGCCTCTTGTTTCAAAGGAGCAACCTAAAAGCAAATGGGATGATGAAGATGTTGATGATGCTGATATCAAGGAATCATGGGAGGATGAAGATGAAGAACCTCCTCTGGTACGATGATTTTCGTTATAATTTGGTATCTGTCTGGTTTTACTAATCTTCTTGGGTCTGTTGAATAATTTTGGATGTTTATGCGGTAAAATGGGGACAAAATGGCATTCATAGTAACAAATTTCTACCACCTAACCATAACCATAGGCTAGAATATCTGGTTACAAGTTCATTACTTTTCCAACCGAATAAACTGATGGAAATATTAACACGAACTTAGTGCAATCGTGTGTTCATAGATAATATGTTTTGAATTCATTAGCAAACATTACTTATTGTGTATCGAAGTTGTTACTTGGCCATTTTGTACGGACATTCTATGCCAAGAAACAAGAATGTCCATATAAACTATTTGCTTGTATTGATGTTTTCTTTTCCTTAATCCATAATCAGCAACCCGTAGCAAAAGCTACTGAAGAGAAGGCCCCCAAGAAACCCTTATCGAAAGCTACTGAAAAAAAAGGGAAAACTATCGAAATAGCTAAAGAAGAGCCCCTTGATCCCGTTGCCGAGAAACTTCGCCAACAAAGGTAGAACTTAGTTTAGGTCATTCCCGAAATTAACCGAAGCCATATTGTTTTTTTCTCCACATCCGCATCCTTGGATCTCAGGATTGTTATGGCACCTCGTTTTACTTGTATATGTCTCCAAACTCAATATTTTTTGTGGTTTTAATTCGGTGTTTTCTTTCTATCGTAGGCTCGTGGAAGAAGCTGATTTTAGGTCGACTACCGAACTTTTTGCTAAGAAAGGTGATATCAAGACTGTTGATAACTTTATTCCTAAATCCGAAAGCGACTTTGAGGAATATGCTGAGCTTATTTCTCATAAGCTTCGCCTGTATGATGTGAGTTTTTAATCGTTTTTCTTTTTTGTGTCTTGCCTGTATATTGAGAAAGTTCTTACATTGCTCAAATACTCTCTTTCGATGCAGAAAAGTTATCATTATATTGCACTACTCAAGGCAGTAATGAGACTATCAACTATTTCTTTGAAGGCGGCCGATGCCAAAGATATTGCATCTTCAATCATCGCAATCGCAAATGAAAAGCTAAAAGCCGAGAAAGAAGCCACAAGTAAAAAAAAGACAGGTAATCATTTCATTCTCGAATCCCATTATACACACACTCACATGTATATATTATACATGCGTTTAAAGCTTTATATATCTTTCTTCCTTGAGAGCCTTAGGCTTTAGCCCCGAAAGGTTAGGGTCGAACAATGTGTTATGATTAGATTAGCTTGTTTGAACGAAATCTTCATGTGATGTTCGTAATAACAATTAAATAGAAGGATTCTCGAACTGCTTTTCAACCCTTTTTTTCCCCAGGTGGTAAGAAAAAACAGCTCCATGTCGATAAACCGGATGATGATTTGGTCGTTAATGCTTACGTTGATGTCGATGATTATGACTTTATGTGATTCGGCAAAATGCCACCGTAGAGTTGGATACGGCCCAGTGGCTTGGTGAAGAGCCGAAAGTCATTACATTGAACTTGAGAAGCAGAGTCTTGGAGATGGTTCATGGTGGTTTCAATGTGTTTTTAACCTTAAAAATGATTCATATGATGTTTTGAGAACTGTTTCTATTGTAAGATTATACAATTCATGAATTGAATACTGGATGTTTCACACGATTTATTAAGATTTTTTGACGAAGCAATAAATGTGTCTATGTATATATATATTCTTTGATGAGTTAATTGCACCAAATATCCTCAAACTATAACTTATATTTTAATTGGTCCTTAAACATCTCTAAATTATCAAAGTTATATCAATAAGGTCTTTCTATTATTAAAAATGCTATTTTAACCGTTAAATAATCACAAGATCTTATATGACAATTTATAATGAAAAATTTAAAGAAAATGAACATTGTTAGAATTGTATGTTGTAAAAGTTACGTGACAAAATTATACTGTTCTTTACATTTTCATTTTAAATTTATTGACATAACGCCGATAATTTATGGATGTAATTAGAATGTTACTAGCTTGAGTCTTAAATTTGAATTTTGGTTTTAGAAAATCTGATGGGATCAACCAACTAATTCACAAATGTATTGAACAGAGATATTAATTTTTTTATTTTATGAATTTTAATAATATAATTGATGAAGCCAATCAGATAAAAAACTGAAAATTGATTTGACAGATTCGAGGGACGAGAAATATTGCTTCCAAAAACATAGACCAACAACTAGATAAGACAAGAACTAAAATGATTTCTTTTTCCATTTTTGTCATTCTCTGCTGTAATGCAAAAGAATCCAATGCAATGGAATCTACCTTCTCAAGAAGTGAGATAGTACTTATTTAATAATATTATATTCATTTCGAAAATATACTCAAATACATGAATTTACACAACTAAGAAAAATAATAAAATTTAAAAACACTTTATTCAATCAAAATAAAATTAAACACCCATTTTGAATCTCTTTTTAACTAATGTAGCTGGACCAAAATTAAATTAAAACAAAATTAAGTGTCCTCAATACTAAAAATACCCAAAACCCCCTTTTTTTTGTTTTTTTTTACTCACCAAATGACAAAATTTTGTTTACACAAGAATGAATAAATGAAACTGTACAAAACAAATGCAAGACATTGCAACTCAAAGGGATGAACAAACAGGTATTCTAGATGTATCTTATTGGAAAGAATCTGACCTATTTTGTAAACCGGTAAAATTTTCCGAATTTATTTTGTTTTTCTTCTTAGAAATTGTTTTATAAGATCGCACCTGTACCACCTCTACCATTCGGCCTCATTAGGATGGAAAAGCACGAAGAAGCGTTTGAATTCTTAAGGTCGGCGCATGGTTGGGGAAAAACCAATTCAGAATAACCCGAAACGTTGGAACATGACCAACAAGATGAAAAGGCCGAACTCATTGATAAGGAGATGTTGAATAAACACATGGATGTAAAGGGTGCTTGTTGGATCCCTGAGAAATTACCGGCCATTATGATGTTTTTACCGATGATATCATGCAAGGTAATTTTCTCAAGGGATGGGAAAGCATCGGGATTGAATTTGTCATCCGGATGAGACCCGTAATCACCGATAGCACTGAACGCCGTGTTAATGTTTAGCATGTTGGCGTCTGATATGATGATCTCTCTAAGGTAACCACCTCGACCTTTTGTTGTTCTAAACTGGATACCGGTGAATGAGTTGTAGAGGTGGACATGTTCCACTTGGACATTGGAAATGCCACCAGACATTTCACTACCAAAGGCAAGGGAAGAGCCAGTTGACGACTGAAGGTGGACTGATCGGATATGGACGTTTGTGGTAGGTCTGCCATAGGCAATGCCATATTCGTCCCAACCACTCTTGAGGGCAATCGCATCATGGCCTGTACTAATGTTGCAGTCCTCAATGCAAACATTATCAGAAGAATCTGAAAGCAAAACGTTAGAAAAACGATTCAGAAAGCTTTTGCAGCAGATAAAAGCACTAAACAGAACTGAGAAATCTTATTTGCAAGTAAAGCAACTGCATATAATGAAAGATGTTGTCAATAGGTAATATCTAAATGCAGCTTAGGTTCTTGATATGAACAAAATCAGATATTAAACATTGCAAACCTGGGACTATGCCGACGGTATACGGTGATCCTGGTGGAGCATAGACTGATACATTATGTATATGTACATTGCTGCATAAAATCCGAGCAGATATCCATTTATTGACAGACCAACAAAAGTCAAAGAATGAGTAAAGCATTCAGAAAAGTAATGAACATGAACCTGCAATAAACCGGATGGATATTATATGCAGGGGCATTCAGGAAAGTAATGTTCGAAATATGTACATCTTTAGATGAAACAAATTCCACAAGGTGAGGACGAGTATAATTTAAAGAATGAGACGTGAACCATTCCCACCAAACTGAGCCCTGCCCATCTATGGTTCCATTGTCACCTAATGCAAGAAGCAAGTTGTGAGCTTATCCAAGACACAACCAAGAACAAGCAAAAACGAAGGGAACCTTACCAGTTATTACGACATCACGTAACATATATCCATTTACCAAACTTCGGTATCTTCTTCCGGGAAGTTCAATTCCTCGACCATACGAAGGTAATGGTTCAACAATATCCCAGTGAGATGGATCCTTAACAAGCAAGACAAACAATTTTAAAGCTAAAAATTGTTGAGAATCACACCTTAAAACTATAGAACAATCATAATACCTGAGATCCAAGAATGACAGCACCTTTTTCAAGGAAAAGGGTGAGATGGCTAGTGAGATTGAAACTTCCTGTAAGCCATCGTCCTGGTGGAACGTAGAGCTGAGCACCACCTTTGTCGGCGAAAGACTTGAGATAGAAAATGGCATTTTGAAAGGCCATGGTATTCAAAGTTTTGCCATCGCCAACAGCACCGAATTCTAATATTGAAACGCTATGGGGTCTCGGTTGCGACGTCGGGTTATGATCACATTGAAGATAGTTACCTTCTCCATTAACTTTGATTGCATTGCATAATGCCAGCAGCACCAGCAACGCCACCTGCACCACCATGAAAACACAAACAAAAAAGACAAACCAGTTGAAACTCTTGTACCTTTGCAAACACAACAATGGAGATAAAAGAGAAAATAATATCAAACCATTATTGGCTTTAGAAATATTGCTTGAGGGTATCAAAACTATGCCTTGTAATACATTAATGCCAAAAAAAGAGCCATTTTTAATACATATTATAATTTAAGGTGAAAAAACCAAAAGAATCCAATACAAATCAAGGTAATTAAGGAAAAAAAATCTAAAATTTTGACTAAAATTAAGGAATTATCAGTAAATTAAGCAAGCATTAAGGTAACAATTAATTGCAGAAAAAAACTAAAAAGCATCCTAAATGTCAATGTCAAAAGAAAAATCATAACTCTAAATGCAGGGAAGATGAAAAGTTGAAAGTTTTAGAATCCAATGAAACCAAAACTCTACAAAAGAAAAATAAAAATCCGAAAAATTCAAAGAGACATAACATCAAACAACAAGAAGGCAATATATATTATATGTGAATTGCAACTATTAATTTAAATATTTAAAAAAACCAGGAAAACAATGAATTTTATTCATCAAACCATATTTAAATTTTAAAAATTCAGAAATCAAATCAAAGAAACGTACTTACTGGCATCTTCATAGGTTTCAGATTATAGTGAATAAAGAAAATAAAAGAAAAGCTGAAAAACACTCAACCCCTAAAAAAATAAAACAGAAAAAGATATAGAAAAACAAAAGAAAAAAAGAATGGAAGAAGAATAGGAGGAGAAGAAAAGAACGACCGCAAAAACAGGACTTCCCTGGAAGCATATGAATTATGATCATTAATTATATATATAATGACCATTTTTATATATATAAATGGAAATTTAATAATGAGGAGCTAATTTACTGAATATAATCACATTTTTTGTTATTTGCATATAATTAAAATGAAAAATAAACTATTTAAATATAATATAAATTATAAATGGTTAGATATTTAATGATGAATATAGGAGAAAAAAAGTACTCAAACAAATGATGAGATCTAATTAAATTATTTTAAATAGTAATTACCTGTTTAAGTAAATATTATGATTAAAACGGTCCCTCCACAGATCCAATAAACCCTACAGAAATATTTGTTTCTTACCTTCATTATAATAAAACAAATAAGATAATTATAAATAATGTAAAAGGTTTTTTATAATATTCTTCTGAATGAGACTTGAGCCAGTTGAGTATTTAAGTTTAAGATTTATCATTTATAATTATATATGCAGGTCGTGAATCTCATCATGTATAAAAGTTTTAGTTTAGTTAGTTTTAGTTTAAATCGTATCGTTTCTAGTTAAATTTAATATTTATAATTATACTGTAGTTATGGCACTTTAAAAAATTCTTTTAATCAACATAAATGAGGTGGTGGGGAATTATAAAGTCATTGATTTTTGTAATTTGTTAAAAATTTACCTTTGCAATTTTCACTAATGATTAAAAGTAGTACTTAAATTTCTAATTTCATTTTATTTTAGTTAAAAATGTATGATGTTTAGCACGAATTTGTTGCGTGTTACATTTTACTGATTGATACCTTGTTTCTAAAGCAAAATAAGATAAAATTAATGTATATTTACTTTACGTACTTAAATGAAAGTTTTATATAATTTGAAGACCAGTTTCGTATTTAATCCTATAACAAATAATGTTTAGCAGTTTTAAGTAGATTGTATTTAAAGTAAATCAATTATTAGTAATTTTATATTTTGGTTACTCAATTTTAAAGAGTTATAAAATGATCATTGAATCAATTCATTTAAGTTACGGATTATTAAAATTATTCTTGGACTTTTCCTTTTCTTTATCATATATAATTCAATTTTTCTTTATAAAATAATTTTAAATATCACGCGTCTGCAAATAAAAATTTAAATAATTTCTTTTCTAATCTTTATCATTAAGATCTAAAATATATTATTTTAATTATTGATGAATATTGATATACTATTAAATGATTGTTTGAAACTTAAACTTAATATATATATTCCTGCGAATTAAAAATCGTACCCGCATTATCCCGTTGCCACCGCTAAAAGAAGTTTGAAGTTAGAGGAGGCAAGTTTTGGTTGGTTTGTCAGTATGTTGGGAGATGAAAGGTCCCAGATTGACACGTAAGGGGCAGGAGGTGAAACGATGGGTGAGAGAGTGCATGGCATGTGGTGGATTGACAGTGGGCCCCACCTTCAATCATGCCCAAGATTGCTAGCCTGGCGTTAGTCACATGACAGACAAAACATCAAAATTCACACAACAAATATATTTATATACACGTTCCTAATTAGTAGGTTTATGTTTTAAAAAGTTACAAAATAATTTAAAGTTATTATTTAAGTTATTAGGTTATTTTTTTAAAAAGTTCGGCTAATGAGCTCCAAGTTATTAATACGATGGATTTATACTTATCGACAAATAGAATAATATAATTTATATCAAAGTTGCTCTATAGTGTTAGATATTGGGTAAGAATTTACGAATAAAAAAATGAATTATAGAAGAGAAGAAAATGAGAGCTTTAGATTGGTGTAAGTGGTGTGAACAAAGAAATGAGAGCTTTAGATTAGTGTAGATAGTGTGAACAGAAGATGACATATAACAACAATTTAACAGCCTAATTACTTAAATAAAAATTTTCGAATAGTTTAATGATTAATTTGTACTTTTTTTTAAATTGAATGACCAAAATATAAACTTATTAATAGTTTAACGAGTTTACCTAAATTAATTTATAATTACAATTACAATTAAAACAAACCATTATAATATAATATTAAATTAATAATCTGAAAGAAAATAAAATAAATCCAACTCGCCCATTGCTTCAAATTACAAAACAAGCTCTTACTGGCACACCAAAATTGTATATATAGATATGTGTGAATAAATTTATTTTAATAAGATAATATATTTAACTTTTTGGTGAATTTCTTTGAACAAATTTCAAAAAGTACAAAAGAAGAAAGTTTTAATTTATTAGTAGGTTAATGTGGGATATATTATAAATTTGAAATTAAATGGGATCACAATCCTGCATCTAATTCTATATAAATTGAATGCCAGTGAATGAAAATCAACCATCCCTTTTATGTTTATAATGGATCATATAAATTTATATTTTATTAATCATAAATAATAATAATAAAAAGTTATTTTGAGAGTGGAAGTTAATTATGAAATTATAGAAAAATAATAATATAATCGATAAAATGTAACATTATTTATAGTTAATGGGATATTGTCATTCGAAAACTCAAATTCGAATGTAAATAATAACATATTTGAAAAAAAAATGTAAACATTGTTTTGTTTGAAAAGGATGCTTTACTTAACACGAGAGGCCTCAAACAATTCTTCGACGCTGTTGGAAGTTTGAACAACTCTCAAAGGCTTCCAGCTAATATAGGAAAATGAGATAAAACTATGGTCTATTATCGATTTTGTGCTTTAATTTCTGTATTTTAATATCATATAATTTGATTTTTATTAGTTTTAATATTGTGTTGAGGAGGAATTTTGTTGGATTTATTGTTTGCATGATGGGTTTTAAAAAAATTTAAATTTTGTGATTTAATATCATTTTAATGGGAAATAATTAATTGTCTCAATAATTTGTTAAATTGAAGTATAGGTTCAATCAATTCAACCAAAATAGATGATTTAATTGATTTGATATATTCTAATTCAGCAATATTCTTTTTTTCTTCATTTATTTTCTTGGTGAAAGATTTATTTATTTTATTTAAATTATAATTTTATTTAGATTCTATTTATATTTATTTCAGATTTTCTTTCTTGTTTTAGGTTTTTTTTAAGAGCTTCTTTCTTGTTTTAGTTAGCCTTAAACGTAAAGTCATTTGCTGTATTTACTCCTTATATTAAAAATAAGGGTAATTATCATTAAATTTCACTCAATTTTAAAATTTATAAAATGATTATCGAACTGTTTGAGAGTTTTCATTCAAGTTAATGAACTGTTTAAAATTTTTATTTAGATCACTAGGCTATTAAGTTTTTTTTTAAGTCAAATATCGAAGAAGAAGATTATGTGGATTTGAATTTCTGATTCATGATATTTAAATTTGTTTTATAAGGAGAAAACTAGTCTGTTTTAAATTCCATCCATTCTTAAGTTAAAATTAATCCTTGTATTTCAAAATCTGTTTAGTTATTCGCCAATCACACTAATTTTAATTATAGAAATAAATGAACTTTTAATAGAAATGACTAGTTTACTTTTTGACCATTCTTATTATTTTAGTAAAATGACAAAATACAATTTAACTTTCAATACAACAGTTTCAATAATACTTTTACCGCTTGGGTATAATTTATTTAAAATATTTAAATACTTTATTTTATTTAAAATTATATACCAATCAATTTTTTAAAACCAACTTCGACGTTTTACATGTTGGAACTCTTATTGAAGTTGTACCAATATATATATATATATAATGTTGAAGCCTGAACCACATATATCAAATTCCAAATGGTAATAACCGTACAAAATACCATGATCCACTACCAGGTCACCCTAATCACTGTGAAAAATGTTGATGTCACAATATAATGTTAAGATTTGACAATATGATCAATATTATAAGAATAAGATTAGATTAATGAGTCCAATTGAGAATCGATCAATATAAAAATTCGAACAAAAAATTGAATAGAAAATTGCTTGAAATTGACAACAATGGATTATCAGGATAAAAATACACAATTTAACATGTTGATTTAGTTTTGTAAGAATTTTAAATTAACTATTTAATTATTGTTAGTCTTGCAGTCCAACTGATTAAACCAATTGAATCAGAAACCAATGGTCTAACCAGTTCAACCATCAGTTTGGATACCATGAGATTGTACCATGTCACCACTTGAAAATTTATATAATTTTTTTAATTTTGAAATAATAATGAGGCACAATCTCAAAATGCAACATCATCGAACTTTTATATTATTCAAGTTCAGAAATCAAAATGAACTTAATTGTAAAGTTCAAATAGCAAAATAGACCAAAAAAGAAAAGAAAAGAAGAAGTACCAAAATGAGAATCTAATTGTCAAGGAAAAATTCATATTATTCAAAAATTAATTTGCACTATTAACTTGAACATAATTGTGTTTGAAGTCAAGCATAAAATTCGAGATTACTTTTAATTAGGCGATTAAAAATGTTACAGTAGTTCAATATTTTATCTCTAATCAAACTTGAGTTCTAGAAATTCGATTCAAGTCAAATCAAGTTTAAGCTTATTACAATCAGAGCTCAACTCAATCACATCCCTAATCCTAATAATAATCATCTTCATTGTTGCTTAAAATACTCATGTCCAACACTCGTATTTAATATATATAGACATAACTACATAATATGATTTTACAAATATATGAAACTTAACATACCCTTATCTGGCATTCACCTTTGAATCGGGATACATCGGATGTTCCGACATTTTAATATAACACAAATTCCACAAAAACCTTCATTTTAATATAACAGCCCTGAGGTTTCCAAAATTCTGTAATGTATGACTCAAAATTTTAACATGAATGAAAACTGAGTTTTGCACACAAACTGCCACAGAGAAAAATAAAAGGGATTAAGACATGAAGTTTACTGATTTTCGCTATTTCATTCACTTCTTCGCCTTCACTTTCTTAACCATCCTGCAAAAAGAAAAAGGGAAATCCAAATTAGAACTGTTGAGAAACGGATAAGACAGCAATGCAGTGATCTTTATCATGCATCTTACTCGGCCTGTTGGTTTGCAGCTGCAGGTGCGGTCTTCTCAACGGGTCCCTGGATGGTCAAGAAACAGAGGTTCAGTCGCTAAGAACCAACTATAACTCGAAACATCCAAAACTAACAACATAGGGGTGAGCAAAAGTGATTCCAATTATAATGGTTAAACCGGTGAAGGCCAAGTCAATTCAGTCAAGTAGGTTATGATGGTTAATTATGTTTTGTAGACAGTTAAAATAGGTTACGCTAGTCGGTTATCTGCTATGAAACCGATTTAACAGACCAATGTTATGCCGGTTTGGTTAGCTAAGTTGATTTTTCCCTTTTTTTAACCAAACTGACGAACCAACCGACTGCTTTCCTCTAGAAATACAGAGGGTAGTGTAAACTGGTGTAGTGTTTGGGGTGGTGCAATGAGTAACCAACATTAAGGTACTATAGCCTAGTATGCAAAAGCTACCATGTTCCGGTTTTCTTCTAAGGTAAATTTATGTTGAACTTTCGAAAAATTCAGAACCCACAATTCATTCTCACATAATGATTATCGACAGGTAAATCGAAACAGATGTTTGCATTTACCTGTGCAAGGCGTTCCTCTCTTCTGGCCATCTTTCTTTCCCTGCTTGCCTTGTTCTTAGCACGCTTGGCCTCGAACTGGTCGGATAGAGTCTTTTCTCTCGCTTTTTCGGCCTTGGACTTGTGAATACTTTCCATCAAGACACGCTTGTTCTTAAACACGTTGCCCTTAACTTTCATGTACATGTCATGGTACATGTGCTTGTCGATCTTCTTGGATTCCCTATACTTACAAAGCAATCGCCTCAGTACACGCATTCTCCTCATCCAAAGGATCTTTGTCGGCAACCTTGCCTCTCTTGTACCCTTCCTCTTACCTGAAAGTATTTAATAGAAATTATGGAACAGAACCCAATCATGTATGCAACACACTAAACATAAGCAACCAGAGATAGATTAATCGTACACCGTATCCAGAGTGTTGGCCCTTTCTCTTGGCCTCCTTCATCCTACGTGCACGTGAACGGGAGTGAATCTTTGTAGGCTTCCTGATGATAAAACCGTCCTTCACCAGTTTCCTAACATTCTGCCCTGCAACCGGTGATGATTTTTTAACATAATAAAAAAGCCATGAAGCTGCTTCACATTAAGATAGAACACAAACCCGAACCATCCAAAATGTAACTCGAACTACTCAAGTTCAACTTAAAAAAGAACTTGAATGCAACTCAGTTGTTGTCAAGTTCAAGCAGCTCAATCTATCAAGAGAGAAAAATTCGAACATAATAATGCTTGACTTGACTTACTTGCAATGCTTTATTACTATTTGAATCGAAATTAATTGAATTATTCATCAGATAATTGAATCCGTCAAATATTCACATTTAGTACGTGAAAAATAATTTAAAAAGTAATATCCACCAAATAAAGAAAATTCAAATAATAGATAAATATCTGTATCTGCTTCGAATCTGCAACATGGTAATTAAAACATCCAAATCCGACAAAAGCAATTTGAATAACTGCAAATATCCGAATCTGCACTATCAATTGCTATTCCTACAACTTGAAATTCAGAACCTAAATCTATCATTTTCCTTTCCTATGTTCACTTAGAAACCAAACAAACCCTAAACAATCACTGACAAACAATAACAGCTTCGATCTATATACTACAGCATATTGGATTAACAAATTTGGACTGTATTTCTAAAAAGAATCAAAGAAAGAAAGAAAAAAAAAGTTCAAGAGAGAGTAACTTACTGGAATTGGCCATGGAGATTTCATTGATTTCATTAGGGTCCAACCAGACCTTGCCACGACCACACTTGAGGACGCTAGCGGCAAGCCGCTTCTGAAGCTTCAAAGACACCATTGTTGTTTCCCCTTTCTCGTCTCCCTCTATCACCGGAAAATCGAGGGTTTTGGGGGAAGAAATGTGGAGGTGGCTATTTTAACGGTAACGATATTTTTATTTAGGGATAGGGTTTGGGGTATTGAAATATGAAGGTAATATTTTTTGTTTTTATCCCTCAATTATGTTTAATTTATGCATTTAGTCCGTGTAAATTTTTTTAAGTTAGTACAATCTCAAATAATTTACATAGCAATAGTTATAATTAAATTTAATCATTACAATCAAAATATATCCGGACCCAAACCATAATAATTAATAAATCTCGAACATTTAATTTATGCATTTTAATTTTACTTAAATTTATCTATTTTACTTTTATAATATCCTTAGTTAGGGTAAAAATTATCATCGTTAACTAATTCAATTAAAATATTAATATGAATATTGATTTCCTTTTCTTTTCCCCATACTTTGAATATTGATTATTTGTGATAGAATATTGAATATTGGTTGAGACTTGAAGTGCTTCAACTTTGCGTAAATTCTGATTTATGATAGGTTATTTTCGAGTTGTGCTTCATAATTTTTAATTATATTTATAGTAATTCTAATATACAAATAATTTGACAATACGGAAATGAACAAAGCCTTGGCTAATAATAGGTGGGAAGATTCAAGCATTATAGTATTTAGAAGGGCACGACAACTCTTGAGAGCTGAAGAACAATGGTGGTTGAGGTATATATCTAAAGAATATAACATAATTGTAGATCACTTGGCCAAGTTGAATCTTACGTGAAAATCAAGCTTACGAGTCTTTTATGCTATCCCTAATGAAGTCTCAAATATTTTTCATCAGGACAAAATGAGGGATACTTTTGATATTTTTAATCTTATATAATAATGTATGTTTATTTATATAAAAAAAAAGAGATTAATAATTAGCTTAAAATATCTATATCTTTTACCAACCTGGTTTGAATTGATATCCACCAAAACATTCTGAAATGTACAAAATAAGAAAAATATATCTTACTAAATCAAAATTGAAATTATTTAGTATAGATTTAAATTGAGCCGTATATATTAAGGTTAATATATTATTTGGTACAAGTTTAGTTTTCAATTTAGTACTTAAATCTTTTTGTCTTAATTTAATACTTAAATTTAGTTTAATTTTTATTTTGATATTTAAATTTTTTTAATTTAATACTTGAGTTTTATTTTGCCTCAGTTCAATGTTTGAGTTTGACGTTAATGTTCAATTTGATACTAAAATATTTTTTGTCTCAGTTAAGCACCTATGTTTTTCTACTAGAGTAACCGTGCCAAACATTTATTAGGCTACGTGATGACATTTAATCTAAATATAAATTGAATATTGAAATTAAACTCTTAATTAAACTTTTAAAATAATTAATAATTTAATTAACTTTATATTAATCGATTAAAAGTAATTTGCCTAAACCTTTTTATGGTTTTTTTTTTCGAGAAATCCAATTTTCATTACATCATTGAGTGGCATTTAAGAAGGAGAGATTTTTTTTTTCTTAAATGGAAGTCCAAAAAGAAGACACAAGTGGACATTAGCTATGATTGAATTGAAGTAACCCATTAAAGTTTGAGCAATTATGTATCAATTCGTTTGACAAAATCTATGAAATTATTTAATTATATTAGTGAGTTTATAAAAAAAAAAAAAAACCTGAACCAAATCCTAGAATTGTGCATGAATGTTTCTATAAATAATATATGATTCGAATACGTACATTTCTTTTAATTAAAATATTACAAGTTGAATGTTTTAATGTTTTGTTGGACAAAATAATAATAAAGAACCCTTCAAGTGGCATTCCAAGGTTGCTTTCAAGGACCCATCAGATAAGATCCCATGAAACAACTTGTGACCAAATTAACTCCCAAAATCATACTATATTGTTATTTAATTATGTGTATTGGATATAATGTGGGTGTATATTTATTATAAAAATGTTAAGATTGACAATCAATCATACAATCAGGGATTAGTGAAGTTATAAAATTTATGTATGGGATTAGATAAACTTAAAAATAAAATCATAATGTCAAAAATAATTATTTGAATTATTAATTTTTTAAGGAGTTCATAAGTATATTTAAGAGTATAAATACGAATTATAAATAATACATGTCTGATTAATTCGAACTAGAATCAACTTAATAAAAGTAATCACAGATTGAAATTTAGAGTATATACGAACAAAGCCCACATATAATGAGACTTAAACTCAAAATAATACGGGGAATATCTCAGACATGGCAAGGCTTCAATCTCGATGCTCAATATTCTGAAACTTCAATTTTTATCAACAAGACCAAAACCTAATTAACATTAAATTATAAATTTCAGAAGGGATTAAATGTGCAGTTGTACCATTTAACGAATAAAACCAAGGATGCTATTAAATTTTAAAAAGTTAAAATAAAATTTTCATTGTCTTTTAATTAGAAAATAACAAAAAAAATTCAAATAGAATAAGGAGAGGGCTTCAACCACTTTCATTAAAAATCTTTAACACTTACTAATTAAAAAAAAGTAGAAATAATTAAACATTATTCATATACGGAATTAAAAAAAAGAAACCCATTAATTTAATTATATAAACTAAGTTAAAATTAAGGTAACATTAGGCTGACTAATTATATAAATCTCTATTTCTACGATGATTCTATTAGTAGAGGTTTGTTTACAAAATAAAGACAAAAAGTGAGGAATTATTTTTGAAATAAAATGATATATGATTATAATCATTCAAATATTCATGACGCACCAATAGATTAGGTTCATGCATCTTCCCTATGGAGCTGTCAAATTTCAATTGCTTTCCCACCAACAAATTCTCAATCTATAAAATTTTTAAATGTCAAAACATAAGTTATTAATATATTATTTCACCACAATTTAAACCCCTTAGATTCGTCTCTCTTTAAATGGGGTTTTTCATGATGGATACATTTAATATAGCATTAAAAGACACCAAATTGATGCGGCAAAGGCGTAGTTTTGGACGTACAATAATAGCAATAATTAATTTTATTCGCAAGTAAAAAGTGAAGTTGTGTTTCCTCTTGGTGCATGCATGCTCTATTTTTTCGTTACATCCATCCCTTTCAGTAGGCTGAACCTTGCGTTGCAAAAGCTGTCAATTTGGAGTTGGATTCTTTGATAATCTCTACGCTTCTGGATTTGGATATTTAATTTTGAGGGATCAATTAAGACTGTTTTTTTTTACATATATTCTTTCATAAGCAATATTACTGAAAACAACTAATAAGTTTAAATAATTATATTTTTTACAAATTAAATGATCTTACCTAAAATATCGAAACCAAGCAACCTGATTTTTTATTTAATAAGATATTGTTACAAAAATTAGCTTTGGATTTTCTATAATAATAATAATAATAATACCTCTGTATATATATATTTGATAAAAATTAATATATACTTTTAATTACTCCAAATACGTATAAAAAACAATGCAGGTATGTGATACATATATACATAGAGCCGGCCGCTTAAAATCTTCATCCATATCCATTCAAACATGAAGGATACATCAAATGCATTGATAAACTGCAGCGTGTTAAATCCTTTATTCTTATATATATAATGCAACTAATGGATTGATACAAACATGAAAGTCATAAGCATATACATATATAACAACATAATAATAAACCCTAATTAACACACAAACATTGATTAACGCTAACTAATCCATGCAAGAGCAAAGCGTTAATCCTTTATTCTCATATATATATATATAATGCATGATAGCATAAATAAAAAAACCCTAAGTAACACAAAAACATTGATTAACGCTAACTATTATTTAATTTTCGCCCCCACTAATGAACATGTTAGCGCCGTTGCTTATACTGAGTTACGAGGTCATCAAGTGTCCAAAGCTCCAGTGAGTCAGTCCCACCGTTACCACTCAGCTGAGTCATAGTCTCATGGTTAGTCTCCAAGCCCAGGAATGATTCCAGGCTCCAGATTTGTTCTTTCAACTCCAACTCACTCTCCACCACTTCAATCGGCTTATAATCTTCACTTCTTCCATACCCAAGACCCATAGGATAAGGTGGTGAGTCAGTCTGGAAACTCGGTTGAGTTAACTCGGGAACGATGCA
The DNA here is from genome assembly GCF_025698545.1 of Gossypium raimondii. Lineage (NCBI taxonomy): Eukaryota > Viridiplantae > Streptophyta > Magnoliopsida > Malvales > Malvaceae > Gossypium > Gossypium raimondii. Next base: position 48,993,822 of record NC_068573.1, read on the forward strand.
CCTTTTCTTAGCAGGAGGAAGCAGAGTAAGAGCTGGTGAAGCTGCTTGATTTTTGGTGGGCGTTTGAGGGAAGTTGAGCTTGGCTTTATCACCACGGATACGCTTGGCGGCTTCATCGTAGGCTCGAGCCGCTTCTTCGGCTGTGTTATAGGTACCGAGCCAAACTCGGACGCCTTTTTGAGGGTCTCTAATCTCAGCCGCCCATTTGCCCCATGGTCTTTGTCTTATTCCTCTGTAAAAGTTTTTCCGAGTTCGCTGAGTCTTTTCAACCTTTTTAGTGACTTGGCTTGTCTTCTGAATCGTCTCGCTTCTCTCTAATCAGTAAATCAACCCCAAAGAAAAAAATAAAAAAAAAATTTCACAGAAAAAACCCCCATTTTTTTGTATGTTTATATTTGGTCTTATTCTGGTTTTAGTTCTTCTACTATGTTGAAATTAGAAATTTAAATTTTTTCATTTTAATTTAACATAGTTTGATCATATTATTAACACCATTACTTGCTGATATTAAATTGAATTTTTTTCTATAGCAACTTTAAGCATTTGGATTTTCACGCAGCCATAAAAAATTCAAAAGACCACCTTACTATAATAACTAATAATATTATCAAGCTGAGTCTACTAATAACATTAAATTAAGGGACTAAATCCCAAATAAGACCAAATTAAATTAAAGTGATTAATCTTAAATTTTAATATAATAGAAGGACTAAAATCATAATTAAACCTCTATATTCCAGCTTCAAGTTCATGCAAGAAAAATGTTCTATGAACAAAAAAAAAGAACCAAAAATTTGAAGAAAACCCGGAAAAAGAAAACCAGACCTTTGTTAAGTTGATTGTCTTTTGGATTAATGAGCTTCTTGTTGTTGTTGTTGTTATGAAACTGATGATTGACAAAGCTTTTGCCATTGTTGTCGAAACCTAGGAGGTCGGAGAATATGTCAAGTTCAGACCAAAGGTCATCGCCGGTCAATTGCCGGTCATATTTGGGGGCGACGAAATCGGAAATAATTGCACCTCCACACATTTTTGGGTGTTATCTTAAAAGAAAACCTGTTTTTTTTTTCAGATGGAAAAAGCTTTGGTATTGGGGTCTAGGATTTATAGACCGACGGTTATAAATTATAATACAAACCAAAATATATATTTATAATATACGGACAAATTTGCAATCACCTCTTTCTAGCTTTTCTTATTTTAATATTAGATTTTAGGGTGTATCTTTGAAGGTAATAATATTATGGAGTTGGATTATATTAAGAGTTATCCTTTTCAAAATAATATATTAAAGAGTAAATTAATTTTTCTATCGAATTAGATACATATGATACAATTGAGTGTAATTGTGCAGTTATTTTAATAGCAACGTTAATTTTTAAGAATAGATTTTAATGAAAATTTTACTATAAAAGATCAATTTACTCTTTAATATAACATACAAACCTACCATTTTAAATTCTGACTCTTACTATTATTATTATTATTATTATTATTATATCCACTAGGCCCTTAAATTGGGATTACCATTTTTCGAAGGGACATCAGAATTACTATTAATTTTTCCTTGTCCAAAAGCAGAGCTAACCGAATCCCCAAACAAATTAGGGTTCTTGTTAACAATTCCAATCCCAGAACGATTACCTGCTCAAGGACCCGATGAGGTCCAGCTCTTTCCCAAAATGTCACCCACCATGGAACTGGGTCCAGATAACCTGGAATGGCTTCATTCGGGACGAGTTGGTGGGTGACGATTTGTTGGGTTGCCAAGCGGGATTTGATTGTACAGTAGATGAATCAGATGAAAATGAAGATAGGGTTTTGATCTTTTGGTCATTGAGGGATTTGAGTTGATCTGAGATTTTGCCCAAGCCCGGCCCAGCCCGACCAGTTTTTAATTAAAATTAAAATTAAAATTAAAATTATTTTTTAATAAAATTAAAACTAATTGTTATTAAAATTAATTGTTAGTAAAATTATCAAATTATTAATTGTATTAATTGTTGTAATAAAATCTAACATTTGATTAGTAAATTTATCAAATTATTAATTGTATTAATTGTTGTAACAAAATCTAACATTTGATTAGTAAAACAAACTTGATGTTTTATTATTATTATTTTGTAACACTAGTTAAGGAAATGAAAGTAAAAAACTTAAAATAAAAACTATTATATTTTAAAATAAAATATATATATTTAATATTTTTTGGGCGGGCCGGCAAAAAATCTTGCTGAGGCCTGCCCTTTTTAAACGGGCCTAAAATTTTGCTCAAGCCCATATTTCGGGCCTATATTTTTACCCAAACCCTCCCATATTTCGGGCAGGCCGTCGGGCTGGGCCGGGCGGCCCGGCCCATGGACAGGTCTAATCTGAGGCCAAGATTGAAGGTTCAACGAAGCTGATGAACTATAGTGTACCTTTGGCGTTAACTGTAACACCCCAAAAGTCGTTACAGTTTGAAAGTTTGAAAAATTGAGATTTTATCATCAATAAAGTGAAATAAAATAAATAAATAAATAAAGGAAATAAAGTGATAAAAGGGAGAGAAGTTGAATTATATTAATTAAAAATTTGATTAAGAAGTATATTACGATGTATTGATTCAAGTAAGGGCTAAAGTGTAAATATAAAAAACTTGAAGAGTCATTAATGTAAATATTTTAAAGGCGAAATGATAACCAAGAAAAATGAATGAATTAAGACCAAATTAAATAAGTAGAAAAGTATGAGGGATTCAATGGAGGAATTTTGAAAGATCACGAGTAAATAATCATTAGTTAGAAAAATAATGTTGAAGGGTAATGACAATGTTGACGATATCTTAGTAATATTTTTTAAATACAGAAACAAAACAAAGGATCTGCGTAGTGCTTAAGGCTGGTCTAAGTATTTAGAATCATTTTTTCAAAGCAATGTTACCCAACCTCATAATTTCCACCCCTAAAAGAACCCGCACCCGATTCATGTGTTAAACATATATTTAAAAATAGATACAAGGACCCGATCCAACAAAAATCCTCCAAATATACAAAAACATACTCGTATCATACACTTACCTGTCCATATAAGATTTCAACCAACATTGATGCAAATGTTCATATTTCCCAACTTTCATAAATATGCTAGATAAACATGTATGAACTCATCACCATCAAACAAGATATATGTCAACCAATAGCATTTTACTCTAAAAGTCTCCTAAATCAAGGAAAAGCCCAGACCAACACGGTGAACCTAAGAAAGGGAAGAAGATGTAGATGGCGGTGGTGATCGGTTTCTTGTTACCATAGTCTCGAAAAGGTTATCTTCTTATATGCCTATCACCACGTCCTCGAACTCTGCTGCCGCTGGATGGCTGCACCGAGCTTGTATATTGTGGTCTATGAATGACTTTCCCATCAACAAACAAATCACCTGATAATCAATCCATCAAGAAAAGAGAATAAATTTGTTGAGAATGGGAATTTCTATGGCTATAAGCAACAAACATAATCTTTTAACTCCTGAATTCTTTAAACTACCCACCTCCATAATCTTTGTTCGGAACATCGAGATACGAATCCGGTAAAACCCAGAGTACATGAGGTAACCCTATAGAAACATAATGTCAATTGTATGAAAAAGATTGATTTTAGAACAAAGTGGCAGGCTCATCAATGATAAGTTCAAAACCACTCACAAAAACAAATGAGACTAACAATTTAGAAATTTTAAAACCTAAAAGTACCGTGGAGGCCCTTGTACTAAGAGTCGGATTATATTTTGCCCCCTTTACTTAGAAAATGGGCAAGTTAGTCCACGTATGTTAGATCAAAGAGCAAATTAGTCATTCTCTTGAGAATTATAGGGGCTAGTTTGCTATTTTTTGAGTAGAAAAAGGCAAAATATAATCCAACTTCTGCGCACTTCAAAACAATTGGGGAATGAGGGGGAACCGTTTAAACCCTAATAAAATAGTATAAAAAGAAATAACATTGGGAGATTTAAAACCCTAAAACAGCTAATAAAACATCACATACAATGAAAATCACTGTTAATTCTTACTCTCTCTTTTTTTTTTTTCTGAAAACCCATTGCTTCAGAAAACGCAATTCTTCCTCCAAGTACACTAAAAAAAGAGGAAGAAAGAAAGAAAACCATGTAAACCTTAAACCCTAATAAATGAGAAATGAAATTACCTTTAACTTTATAAGACAACTCCTCAGAAATCAAAGCACCAAACCCAGTATACCTCGTTGTACAAACAGAGTATATTCTCTTTTTTGCTTCCTCTTCACTACAAGATTAGAACAAACAAAAAAGAAAAATAAAACCCAATTCTCAAATTCCCGGAAACCCCCCAAAATTAATGAAATTTGAAGGAATTGTTATTATTTAAAAACCTGCCGACAACAGAAGCGAGGGTTTTAACGTAGGCATCGATCATTTCTTCTTCGGAAGGTTTTGGGTCTTCTGGGAATTCCAAAACGATAAGCCAATGCTCATAATCACAGCCATCGAGGAGAATCGTTTCTTTCGGCGGTCGGTTACTCCAGTTAGGAGATGGATCGTTCAAAGGCGAGTAACCGGACGCGGATGTCTTGGTTCGGGTCTGGATTTTGGTTGCTTGGGGGGTAAAAACTGGGGTTTTGTTGAGGAGAGCAACTGTGAGGCGAGAATGGGAAGGAAAGGAAGAAGAAGAAGAGAGGGCGCGGCTTAGAAGGGTTGATAGAGATCGTCGGGCATTGACGGAAGCCATTTTCCGGCAACGCTGGTTCTCTCTGATAATAAGCCTTGTTTCTTCGACGCTACTAGATTGTGACTATAATGTAGGTCACCGGTTCCAACGATTTATTGTTAAAAGAAAGGAATTTTTCGAAAAAATAAATAATAGATAAAAAAAATCAGAAAATTAAAAAAATTGAAAAAATTATAAACTCATTAATGCCATAAAAAACCAATTATGCGTTACAAACCCTAACCTTTTTAGTTTAAAGCTTATATGTATAGCTGTTCAAGGGCCCGGCCCAAGTATAATAATTTTTGCATTTCAGTCCGGTCCGATTGAATAGAATTCAATTTACATAAAAAAAATATTTTTAGTTTAAATTTAAATAATTATAATTATAATCTTTATATTACACGTGGATTTAGTCATTGTATTTTTAAAAATTTAAAATTTCAGTTTTGATTGAAATAATAATAGTTAAATTCTTGTTAGGTTAAAATATATCATTAGTTCTTATACTCTTTATAAATTTAAAATTTTGTCTTTATAATTTTATTTATAGGAATTTTGAAAATATAAGACTTATGACTTATTTTAATTTTTTTTAAAGTATTAGAACCAAATTCTTACGTAAAGCAAAATAAACTATATTCATAATTATACCAAAATTTTACAGACAATTGGAATTCATATTTTTTTTGAATGCATTACAAAATACTCTCTAAACCCTATATTGGCTAAGATGTATTCACAACATTACCATGGTACTGTACACTAGCTCCACTACTTTCTATCCTTTTTTACCCTGTGATTTTGAATGCCATGCGCCGCCCTAACGGCACGGCGGAGGATTTTGTAACCCAATGTAGGAAACCTTGGCATTAGTACAATTAGATTCGAAAGGCTGTTGGTCACGTGGTGGACCGACGTACTGTAAGTCGATATTATTCATTTGAATGCCTTCACAAGGATTCGATTTACTGCAAAGGAATTGTACCGCAACTTTGCTTATTGAAGTTCCCTTGATGTTCACAAATCGAACGTCGCTAATACTCACTTTCGATGTCTTTTTTTTTTTCGTATAATACGCAACAAAAAAGCGAAACCAAAAAGCTCAAAATTTTAGTTTTCCGAACGGGGAAATTGGTATTTGTTAATTTGGGAGAATAAGTTTAAGTTACCTGAGTACTACGTCTATTTCCGTATTCTTGGTCTATGATAATAGGGTTCTTGACTCGATTCATAATTAGGTCTGTGAAAAATATGCTCGAAGCTTTACTAGGGGAATCGGTTTTGTATGTTTTGATTCGAACCCCGTTTGTTGTGTCTGTTAGCGAGCTGTTTGTCACGACGATCTTATTAACATCTGCCTCGTCATCGTAATGGCCGAGACTACCAACACTGTCAATGATTATAGATGAGCAAACCTTTGAGTATGCAAAATTAACCAGTCTAATGTATAGGTGGGTGCAGTAGTGAGGCACAATGCACTGCTAAAGAGAGATTGCATGTTCAAATCTTACATAGACTGTAAAATGGATATGGAAGATATAAAAATACCTGAAACCATGACCTGGGCCACAAATTACTTTGTTGACACTGATGTCGATAGACCCATGGATCATCGAGACACAGTCATCGCCAGTGCCAATAACACAATGGGCTATTTTCACTACAGTCGATTTACTAATGTGAATGCCATCAGTGTTGGGGCTATCTCCAGGGGCTTGCAACTTAAGGTTTAAAAGCCTAAAGTTTTGACAAACGGTGACCATTATGTGGAACCCTTTCGGATCTATGGAATTTATCCCATTGATGATTGCATCATTTACCTTATTGAACTTGAAATTCTGCATTTTTTGTACACCATAAATGTTAAATCCTTCAATTTATCTCAAACTAAATCATAGGAAAAAAAGAAAAAACAAAAAATCTAATCTCCAATTGTTATTTTGAAGCTTACTGCGGCTAAACGGACACAATGTGACTTATGGGCACAATCATTGTATTTCCATGCCTTAGCACCTTGGCCATGGAATGTACCGGTGCCGCTTAGAATCAATCCCTTGATGCTTTGAAACGTAATCCAATCCGTATCGTCGGCTCCTCCGGTAAAATACGACAAATCAGCTTGTGCTTTCACTATTCCGTTAGCTTGAATAATTAGAGAAGATGGATTGAAGCAAGGCCCTTGAAATATGATTGGCCCTATTAAGAAGTCCCCTTTAGGGATCACCATCATAGCATTTCCACGGAAATTGCATGCAGCTTTGAATGTCCTTATAAAATTCTGCAGCAAACCACAATTCAATCAAACAACACCATAATATATATACACATATATGGAACGAAACTTACAATCGAGCTATCGGTCTTTCCGTCGGCCTTTGCACCGTAGTCCAACACATTAAAAGTTTTAACATCAGGGCCTAACTTACCGGCAGCGGCATTTTTAGCTTTAACTAAAGCTTCGGCTGGATTAAACGGACCTGTCCGTTCGCAACCATTGCGATCAACTAAGCACAAGAGAAGAATGAGGCTAATTCGAGCTTTAGTGACGAATGCCATTGCTGTCACCTTTCAAATTGAGCTACAATTTTTCTTTTCAAGTTTGAAGGATTGAAGTGAAGAGACTTAACAATGAGATTAATTTGTGGAAAGCCATAGTTTTTCTTTTTTTATAATGTTTTAGCCCTTTAAGAAAAATTCTTGCCACAATTTTACAATGGGAAAGGACTAAATTATCGGAAGAATTTAAGTTTGGTCACCTTTTTATTCTAAATATAGCTTCTGTAAGTATCCTTCTGTATTTTTGTGTGTTCGCCGTGAATGGTGTAGAGAAAACCCGGCGTGATTGATATATATATCGAAAGTTAGATGATTGGTTGCTTTTTAATTGTACTTCAAATTCGAAAATTAGAAACTTGGTTGATAAGAGTGAAATGGCTTAGAGTCCATTAAATATTAATTCTCAAATTTATTTAGAGGTGGATGAAGAAGATATATTCATGGTAAAAATATCTTTGTCCCTTTTACTCAAATTAATTATGAGTTATTATTGTTAAAACTAACAGAATAATAAAAATGACATATGACATGCAATACATGTATCTCATGTTGACTATTTTTAATAATAGAAGTGGATGGAATTTTAATTAAATGATGAATTTACTTTTTGATCGAGGTACTGAAACTTTTTTTTTCGATGGTGAATTACAATATTTCATTTGTTTTAAAGTCAACAATTGAAACCCAATTTTTTTCCTCTGTACTGCTCTTCAATGTCATCCTTTTCCCTTAAAAAAAAAGTTAAATATTTGAAATAGAAATTTAGAGGACTATGAAATTCTGGAAGATAATAGCTTAGATGGTTGAAGTGGATTGAGATTCAGAGATAGAAATGGAATTATTTAAAGCTCCCTCAACATCAAGTAGAATAAAGAAAAACTTGATTAATTCTACCAACAAGTCCAATCAAGTTTTGAAGTCAAAATATTTAATTGGATATCAAATTTGGAAAAGTAGGAATAATTTTATTCAAATTCATTGCTGAGACAAGAAAAAAGAAAAGAAAAGAAGGAGAAATACTTTCCACTTGAAAAAAGTAAGTTATTTTGGTTAACGAAGTGATATTCTCAAAGCCTTTTGTCATCCTTAGTTGATTCCAATATTCATAAAATTAATAATTAATCTAATCTAATATTTGTTAATCCAAAGAACCCACATTTAATTTAAGTTTAATTTTTAAATAAATTAATTTATGTAATATTGAGATTTAAATGATTTATCATGTCATTTAGTTAAATTTGTATTTTATATTTTAGCACCATTGAAAGCGCTAATTAATTTAGTTTTTTATTGGTACTTAATAAATTTTTATTAATTTAAAATACGTGACGCAAGATGATGGGTTAACAAAGTTAATCATGTATCAATAAAAAGTATCAATTTGATTAACGGTTTTAAATTCAAGTAAGTAGAAGCTAAAATATACATTTTATTAACTAATTACTATAACATTTAAATTTTCTTACGTGATTTGATTCAACCGACTGAAAGCATAAGTATATTATAGACCCTGATGCTTGAAAATCAAACGAAAAAGAAACATAAGATCATAATACAGAAGACAAAAAGAAAATACAACTATGGTAAATCACTAAAAAACACATGTATTTTACTACCCAAGCTACTATTGCTGAAAAATTATTCAAAATTACTTACTATTAATGAGACTTTGCTCAATTTGGGCCGGGTTTGCTGAACAATCTGACCTTCGATCAAATCGATGGCACTTGCTGCGAACTTGACAAACATACCATCTTGCGTAGTTGGTGGTGATTGGAATTTGATGATAAACTCCGGTATCGGGTTGTTGGACAAGGGTAACAACTTGCGGTCCATGATAAATGTATTGGTTCGGAACTGCACATCGATAAACCGTTGCGTCTCCGACTTGCCGGCCTTTTGATTCCGATGCAACCTTGATAAGATGACCTATTGAACATGCCATGGAGCTACGTATTTCTTTTCGTTTGGTGTTGGTTTTTTTGCCCTTTCTTATATGGTTAATTAGAGGCTTAGGCACCCATATTTATATAGGAAGTCTAGGATATCTAGCTGAAGCTTTTTCATTTCCCATTTTTTTCCACCATAATTTAAATTTTTTAGAAATAAATTAATAAAATTATCAAGGAATTTTCTTAGGGGAAAAAGAAATGAAAAAAAAAAAATAAGAAAAGGAAGTGGTTCCCCATTATTCTTCCATTAACTTTTTGATTCTATTCTTGATTAACATGAAATATAGATGAAATTGAAATCACTACTCATCTTCCATTTACAATGAGTAAAACTTGATTTAATTTGAAAAATCAAAATTTTTTCGAATTACAAGTTATTTGAGTTATTTGATTTTTTCGAATTAACTCGAATAAGTTTGAGTTCGAGTCGAGTTGGCTTTTACAATTCCAACAACTCAAGTAACAATTTGATGTAAATATCCCTTTGATCCCTATCAATTTTGAAAATGAGTAAATTGGTATCTGTCTTAACAAAAATTAAAAAATTCCAAAATTTATATTTTAAATTTGAGATAAATTTATTGGTTTAGAAAAGGCCTACATTTATGTTATCTTAATATTTATATAATTATATATCCTATTAATTTAAAATAAAATTCAGTTTTTGCTATCCAAGCCGGGTAAATAGTAGGAAAATATTTTAAAATTTTGATATAAGTTGATTCATAATAAATGATTACATTTCAATTTAAATAAAATAAATTCAATATTAGATTATAATCTAAATAGAAATTGTGCGTATTTTAAATATATCATTTGTTAAATTAATCTTATCTTCAATTTGATTTTGAAGAGATAAAATTTGGAATTGAAAATCTTTTACAAAATTTAAATAATATAAAAATTGAAAATGATAAAATAATCTTTTTTTCTCTCTCATAATCCTAAATTATATTTTTAAATTTGAATGAGACAAATTTACATACAGGAATGAAAATTGGTAACAATTTGGGGAGAATCACTCTCCACCATGCAAATAATTAACTAAAAATAGTAATTAATTTGCTAAAAAGGGGTTACTTTGGTAGTATAAATATTACATTTGAAAGAGAGATTATTCAAGCCTGAGCTCAAGGGGCATCAAGTAATAAACAGCCCCCACAGCTTCAAACTAAGTTCCTTTCTTTCTTTCTTTCTTTTTCTGACTTTCTTTCAAGGGAAAGAAAGGGGAGAAAGATTTTATGCTTTTTTTATTATAAAATAAATAAAAGAAATGGCGAACAACGTTGCTGTTATTGGTATTTGTTCGGTGTTCTTGGTGGCAGTGGTAGTGGCAGTAGTGGTGGGTGTGTCACAGACTCATACAAAAGAGGAGAGTGATTCAAAGAGCAATAGTATATCTAGTTCAAATAAAGCGGTGCAGGCGGTTTGTCAACCCACACATTTCAAGGATGCTTGTGAGAAGAGCCTTGCGTCATCTAATTCCACCGACACTAAGGAGCTGATAAGGTCGAGTTTCCAAGCAGCGATAGAGGAAGTAAGGAAAGTGTTGGCGAATTCAACGACGATCCAAGACTTAAATAAAGATGACAACAACAGAGAGGCGCTTAAGGTTTGTCAAGAAGTGTTGGATTTATCGATTGATGACCTGCAATTGTCGTTTGATAAGATGGGGGAATACGATATGAGTAAGATCGGTGATTACTTACTGAACCTGAGAGTGTGGTTAAGCGGTGCCTTAACTACCCAACAAACATGTGTAGACACATTCGCGGAGGTAAGTAATGAACAAGCGGAGAAGATGAAATTAGTGCTGAAGACTTCAATGGAGCTTACTGCTAATGCTTTAACCATGGTCACTAAGTTATCCACCGTCCTGAAGGACCTTAACATTCCAGGCCTCGATGGCATCGACACGACTGGGTTCGAACGTAAGCTCTTGTCTAATGATGGACCTGAGTGGATGGGCCATGCTGAGAGGAAACTACTTCAGGCACCGATTATTAAGCCTGATGTTGTGGTTGCTAAGGATGGTAGTGGGAAATATGACACCATCACCAAGGCCTTGGAAGAAGTCCCTAAGAAAAGTCCCAATCGATTTGTTATTCACATTAAAGCTGGTATTTACAAGGAAAAAATCAATGTGACCAAGCAAATGACTAATGTTATGTTCATCGGTGATGGCCCAACCAAGACCATCATCACCAATGACATTAACTGCATTAACAATCATCCGCTCAAAACATTTCAAACTGCAACAGTTGGTAAGTAGTATTATGTACATATAAGTTTGGTAGTGAGGTGAGGTGACTAACTAGTATATATGTTTGTGAAATATTGTAGGTGTGGATGGGGTCGGTTTCATGGCCAAGGACATTGGATTTGAGAACACAGCAGGACCCGAAGGTCATCAAGCAGTGGCCTTTAGGGCAACTAGTAATAAAGTCATCATGTTCAATTGCCATTTCACTGGGTACCAAGACACCCTTTACCCTCACAAAGGGCAACAATTTTATAGGGATTGTGTCATCAGTGGGACGGTGGACTTCATCTTTGGGGATTCGGCAAGCGTGTTCCAGAATTGTTTGATCATCGTGAGAAAGCCAGGTGAGAACCAAAACAACATGATTACAGCACCTGGAAGGCAATACATAGACACTGACTCTGCCCTTGTACTTCAAAACTGTACCATCACGGGTGCCCCTGATTACCTTCCCGTGAAGGACAAGAGTAAGACGTACCTTGGTCGTCCCTGGAAACCCTTGGCGAGAGCCATCATAATGCAATCTACGATTGAAGACATCATTACACCAGAGGGTTATGCCCCCATGGAAGGCACCAAAGGATTGGACACTGCCTACTTTGCTGAGTTCGAAAACAAGGGACCTGGTGCCAAAACTGAAGGCAGGGTCACATGGCCAGCTATCAAGAAAATTGATATAAATGAAGCCAAGAAATGGACCCCTGGCGTCTTTCTTGGATCTGACCAATGGGTTCCACAAGCCGGCATTCCTTATTATCCCGACATGGTCCCTGTAGTGTAAACTTTCAAAACCATCGCCATTAGTCTTATTATTATTATTATTATTATTATTATTATTATTATTATTATTATTATTATTATTATATATCCCCTCCTCCCATATGAGAATAAAAGGGAAAATTCATCATTATTATGGAAGTTGCAATATGTAATTATTTTCTTATTATAGAATTAAAAGTAATAATATGTTATCGGAGATAGATACAAAGTCTAACCAACTTAATTTCGATCGATGCTTTGTGTTGGGTTAATTATTTTGGACTAAATAGTTAAAATTTAAAGTTATAAGAGGCTTCAAGTTTCTAAACTTTTTTATATTTGAAATTTAATCCTAAATTTTTATTAAATTTGTTGGTATGACATTTTAAATTTTAAACAAAAACTCACTTGATAATAATATCACAAAAAATATCTTTATAATAAACTTGAATTTAACAAAAAAAAAAAGAAAAAGAAGCTAATGATGTTAGCAATTCTTTAAATTTATCTCAGCATTTTAAATAGATTAGTTAATGATCTTATATAAAAGAAAACTCAAATATAAAAATTAAATCTTAAATTTTAATATAGTACTATTTTATATAATTAAAAAGTAGGAGCCTTCCTTTGATATGTAGTAGTATAGTATAGATATGCTCTTAAACAAAAAAATAAAAAAATTGTTATGTATATCATTAATTAAAATAATGTCTTAATATATTTTAATTAATATAAATACAGTTTTTAATATTTTTAATTTGTAATTATCATTTAACATAAATATTATTTTAATTTATAAATATACTATTGAATACAAATATTATTTTTGAAAATGATATATTTTCTATAAATTTTATTTTGGTGTTAGCGTGGTTGCAAAATTGGCCACCTTCCGCTTAAATATTTGGGCTTCCGTCTGGGTGTTAATCCTCGGGATTGGGAACCTATTATTCAAACGGTAAGGTCCAAGCTTCCGCAATGGGAACGAAAGCTTCTTAGTTTTGCGGAACGCCTTTCCCTGGGGAGGTTACATAGTGAATCGGAAAGGAAATTAGCACGTGTTAAATGGGAAGTGGTGTGCAAAAGCAAGAAAGGAGGAGGTCTTGGGGTTATGAATTTACAGCTCCAAAATCAAGCTCTCCTAGCCAAGTGGCTTTGGAAATGTGCTAGCGACGCCAATTCTCTCTGCCTTGATCAAAACCTCAATCCATGCCGAATTTTGGGCGTTGCATCATAGAAGATGTTAAGTTTATTGACTGTAATTATTTTTCTTGCTTTGTTGGTTCAGGTAAGGGTGTTCTACTTTTGGATCGATTGGTGGTGTGGTGAGAAACCGATTAAAGATTCTTTTCCCAGTCTTTTTGCTCTCGCTTTAAATTAATGGGCAAAAGTTGTTGGTTACGCCATTGATGGTAGCCTTGATCATGATAGCTGGCATTTATTCTTCGTCCGATGCTTCCTTGATCGGGATATCTCAGCTTCAAGCCTTGGTCAAGCACACTACGTTGTTTCAACACCTGAAAGATGGAATTATATGGCGCCACGATCCCAAGGGACAATTTTCTGTTCAGAAACTCTCGGCTATTCTTTTACATTCTGATAATGGTAACACTTTTAAAACAATATGGTCTATTGCTGTCCCGCCTAAGGTTCAAAGCTTTATATGGATGGTCCTTATTGACCGCATCCCCTCGATGTCATTTCTTATTCAAAGTCCAGAGCAATCTCTTTGCTCCATGGTGTAGAAGAACCATTGAATCGACATATCATGTTCTCTTCACTTGTAATTTTGAGTGGTGGAAATTGACCTGTTGCCTACAAAACTCTTTAAAAAGACTTGTTAGTGGAATGTCTTGGAACGGTTTCCCAGCACAAAGGTCGTAAAGAGTGGCTCTCTGGTTCCTATGGCTTGCTCATAAGAAATCTCTTTCTCTAGACCAACTTCTTTTTTTAACTACGATGGTGCTGATATCTCTCAAGGCTTTGGGTGGGAGAATCCGTGGGATTGTGAAAGGATTCTAAATGGCTCCCACCACCCTTGGGATATTTGAAACTTAACGTCGATGCATCAGTAAAAGGCAACTATTCTGGTTGTGGTGGCAGTCTTAGAGGACCAAATGGCAGTATCCTTGCTCTCTTCCCTGCAGCAGCTACTAATACTTGCGGTGTTTGCGGAGCTGAGTTAAGTGCCATCAAAATGGCATTGGAGCTATTTGTCAATGCTGGTAAGTTCGAATCTCATGGTTTGTTGATTGAATCAACTGATCTGGAAATTCTGCTAATACTTTCATCAACATCTTTAGAGAAGCGGAATGTCTCGACATGTTCCTTTGGTGGTAAGCTGACGCGGTTTGGTCCTTATTCTGTGTATCGCCTTATGTTTCGTGTCTTTATTTATAACATTGGCTTATGATTTTATCCTATTAATAAAACTATACCTTCGCTGATAATAATAAACAAAAACAAACTGTCGAAACCACCTTTTCATTTGAAATTTGAAAAACGGGAATCAACTTTGAAAATAAAATGGGAGTCGCCACCAATCTTTTATTAAGGTGTGATCGGTTCATCATTAAAAAATAATTTTAGGTCTGCGAATTTTGAGAAAACAGGCTCGGGAGTCGGTTACGTACGAGGAACGGTTAGCACCCTCGTGACGCCCAAAATTGGTACCGAATTGATTGTTTAATGTCTTAATGTCGAAAATTTGAAAAGATTTTAAAATACGATCCTTTTATCTTGAATAGAATGGATTGGATGATAAGACTCACTTATTTCAAAGGAATAAATTGTCACACTTAATAAGTTAGAGTGCAACATTTCAAATCCTCAAAATTAAGTTTATCTTTTGACTTTTAAAAGCTATGCATTTTGAGAAGGATATTTGATTATTTGGATCAAATGAGAAAATCAAAACCCAGTGAGTTAGGGTTCGATTTCCTCGAAATTCCTAAACACCAAATATTGCCTTTATTATTTTTATTTTTTTAAAAATCGAGATACAAAATGTCATATCCAGTAAGTTAGGATCCAACATTTTGAAATCTTAAAAATGGTATGGTTTCGATAAAATGAACACTTGATTACCTAAATTCATCGAGAAGAATTGAAACCCAGTAAGTTAGGGCACAATTCTCTCAAGAACTTATGAACACCAAGCCTTTTTAGGAATTATGAAATAAAATGATCATAGTGCTTTAATAAAATACAACTCTTACAAAGGCAACATGATTGAATAACAATATATAATGTAAAAGATACAATTCGTAATCTAAATACAAATTGAGGGATAATAAACAATGGATGAATTCAAATAAAAATGGCTACGACAATTCTTATCATGTTATGCAAATATCAGTCCTAATTGCCAAATATCAAATGAATTAAATACCACAACATTTATTAATAACAACATTTATAAGCTAAAATATTCATACATGAACTCAAAATGGGCGTGAAACAATATGATACAACATTGGATAATAGTATTTAAAATAGATTTGAAACAAATAATATATTTATTAATTTACCCTAAATAATGCCTATAAAATAACCATGTAAAAGTCTCAATACATATATAATTTAAAATAAGTAATCACCTAAATAGGTTTTGAAAGAAGTAAATTATGAATGAAATCGACTTAACATACATATATAGATATAAAAATACTTGAAATTTATAATCATATTAATATTCAAACATCAAAACAAAAAAATATTTTTAAAATAATTTAATAACACATATAATGGCATTTAAAAATGTTATATATATATATATAATTAAGTTATAACACAAAATAAATTATTAAAATATGTACAAAGTAAATCAAATTATTATGAAAGCATTTTATATATATATAGATGATGAAACATATAATGATATAGAGTTTGAAAATAAAAATGATAAATTTTAAAACAATGAATGATAAACTCAAAACATGTTAATAATAATTTGAAATAACAATATGTTGCATCTTAAAATTATACTAAATAATAAATTTGAAAACAATGTTAATCCTAATATTTAAAATTTACCATAAATAAACATATTAAAATAGATACTAAGCTAATTTTAAACCAACAAATCATATTTATAAAATTAAATAGAATATTATGATTAATAAGAATAAAAAATTTTAAAAAAGAAATAATTAAATTGAAATTATAGCATTTAAAAGACTAAATTTACAATCAATCGAAAGCCTGAGGACTAAAGCAACAATTAAACGCATAATTTCAAGAATTCAAATCGAAAACGTCGCCGTTTGACCATGAACCAAATTGAAACCAGAATAAACTATATAGTATAAATCGAAAACTATAGAAAGTCAGATTAGAACGATATAAAACAAAGGAGGACTGGTTGCGCAAAAAAACCAGAAAGACGGAACACGCGGATCCTTCCCCGGGTCGGGTCATCGCGCGGGTCTAGGTTCGAAACGACGCCGTTTCGAAACCATCAGATTGGTATCAAATGGCGACGTTTCTTTCACTGACCAAACCCTAAAGCATAAAACCTTCGGTCATTTTCAAAGGGAAGAAAGAAAAAAAACTAAAGGAAACTGGGCTCCTTGCACCGCTCCATATTACGGCCGTTCATCAGCCCCCCCAAACCTTCGCTCGACTCCGATTACGACGGAGGGAACAAAGATCCGGTCTCCAGGTAACCTCTACGCACCCTAATATTTTTATATTTTTAGCATCGTCCCCCAAATGATAAACAAAAGAGTAAGAAAAGAAACCAAAGAAAGAAAAAAACTCAGAAAAGCAAAGCAAAACTCTTATTCCTTTTGATTCTCTCTTTTCTTTGAATATTTTTCTGTTTCTTGTATTCAATATCCGTCAAAAAGGAAGCCCCTTTTACATTGTAGTATTTGGCTTTTTATAGCCGAATCGGAAAAAAAGAAATAAAAATCACATCTATTTTCTCTGCTCTTTGTTATTCGATTTTTTTTTTGCTATCCTTTTCTTTCTTCTACGTGGTTGTTTGTTTGTTTGTTGCGCAAGTACAGTCGTACGAGGGATGAACGAAGGCGCACATGCGCGTAGGCGCAGCACGCGCAAGGAGGAGGCCTATTTTAACTGCGGCGGCAGAGGCTTGCTTCAGGAATTGTTTAGGGTTTTAGGGTTTTTTTTGAGCCTGAGTCTGTAATTGGGGTTAACTTTGGGCAGTTTTGGGGTAATTGGGCTGATTAGGTTGGGTATTCGGGTTTGGGCTATTTTGTAGTTGGGTTTTGGGTTAAACGGGTTAGTTGTTATTGGGCTGGATGTAAATGGACCTTAAAAATGGACTTTTAATTTTTATTTGGTTTTTTAATTTGTGTTTATTATTTGGGCCGGGCAAATTTGGGTTATTACACAAACCATTGAGGTAAATTAATCAAAATAATTATACTATTTAATTAAAATATAAATAAAATGTATGAAATAGTGCATACTAACGTAAAAAAAAATCATGTTATATGAAAATGTGGCTACAAATATAATCTTGTAATTTTTATCACAAAAGTTTGTATTTTTAATTATAATTGATGTAATTACTAATTACTCAAATTTATTAATTATAATTGATGTAATTACTAATTACTCAAATTTAAGTTATACTTGTATAATAATGATCTTGAATATAATCAAAATTGCTTTTAATAAATTTAATTAGTTTGTAGATCATTAATTTTAAGCTTTAATAATTTTATTAAATTTTTTATGTCTGTTGGTTGAAGTCCCCATTGATTTATTATTTACGTTAAGGCTGGTGCTTACAAGAAACAAGTCATTTTGACCAAGGATATGATTAATCTTATGCTCATCTGTGATGGCCCAACCAAGACCATCATCACCAATGACCTTAACTGTATTAGGGATCATCTGCGTAAAACATTCGGCACTGTAACTATTGGTAAGTAGTATTATATACATATAAGTTTTGGTGGTGAGGTGAGATGACTAACTAGTATGTATGTTTGTGAAATATTCAAGGTGTGGATGGGGTTGGTTTCATGGCCAAGGACATTGGATTTGAGAACACAATAGGAGCCACTGATCATCAAGCAGTGGCTTTTAGGGCAACATATGATATGGTCATCATGTTCAATTGTCATTTCAATGGGTACCGAGACACCCTTTATGCTCACAATTAGAAATATTTTTATAGGGATTGTCTCATCAGTGGGACGGTGGACTTCATCTTCGGGGATGCGGCGAGCGTGTTCCAGAACTATTTGATCATCGCGAGGAAGCCAGGTGAAAACCAGAAGAACATGATTACAGCCCACGGAAGGAAATTCCCATACACTCACTCAACTATTGTGCTTCAAAATTGTACTATCTCGGGTGCCCCTAACGACCTCCTGGTGAAGGACAAGAGCAAGATGTACCTTGGTTGTCCCTAGAAAGCTTTGGCGAGGACCATCATAATGCAAAACAATATTGATGACATCATTACACCAGAGGGTTACTTCCACATGGAAGGTACCGGTTACTTTGTAGAGTTCCAAAACAGTGGACCCGGTGCCAAAACCGAAGGCAAGGTCGAATGGCCAGCTATCAAGAAAATCGATATGAATGAAGCCAAGAAATGGACTCCTGGCATCTTTCTTGAAATTGAAACTGACAAATAGATTTCGCAAACCGGCACTCCTTGTTATCTTGACATGGTCCGTGGAGTGTAAACTTCCAAAACCATCACCATTAGTATTATTTTATTATCATTATTTGTAATCATGTTGTCAATTATTGATTAATTTAAACAAAATTTTTCTATTTTTTATTTATAATAATAATATTCTACCCCTATCTAAGGTAAAAAGGAAATCATAATTATTATGTATGGTCGAATATTAAATTATTTTCTTATTCCCTAATAAAAATAGGAATAATTTATATTAAGATGATAGTAAAATATATAATTTATAAGTATCAATTACTCGTGTCACCTCATCAACTTTTGAGGATGTACAAATATTATTATACACATTCATATATGATATCTTTCTTAAGTTACCTTTTATCAAATAACTTTAATTGAGTTACTTAAAATTAATTAAATTTTTTTTATAAAAAACAAAAAAAAACACATTAAAACTAATTATATGCAACAAAGAAAACATAAACAAAACAATTGGAAATTAAAAAGGATGAAATCAATAGATAAAAAAAGGGGGTGAAAATTTAATGTAAAAATTGAAATCAACAACTAAAAATTAAGAAAAACTTTGGTAAAAATTTAAAATTTGAAAACTTATAACCATAATTGGTGACGGTATCAAATTTTGGTATTTAATTAAAAGTTGAAATAGAAAATTAAAATGAAAAAATTGAAAATTAAATTTAAAAAAGACTAAAAATGATTAAAATATTATAAGATAAAAAATGCATTTTTGTTTATTTAATAAAAATTAATTATTTTAAATATTTTAATTAAAGTTAAAAAATCATATATGAATAGGCATTCAATAATACTTATATGTTTTTAAAATTGATAATGTGACACTATTTCATTAGTGACTAAAACTATATATCTTAGAATGATCCTAAAATAAATTATTCTAAAAGTACAGTATGAAATTATTAGAGATAGATATAAAGTCTAATATGCTCTTAAGCTATGAAATTATTCTTGAAATTATTAGAGATAAATATGAAATTATTCTTGGAAGAGCATCAAACAGTCCTTAACTGTTCCTTCCATTATAGAGGCTGGTTCGTTTCATGTTTTGAGGTTACCTCACATGGAGTATGATTGAAGAGTTTCATACCTGGGTTTAGATTTGAGGATTCGACTTCAATATTGTTGATGATATATTGTGACAATTCAACTGTTGTCTTTATGGTTAAGAACAACAAAAGTGAAAGTCAAAGTAAACATATCGACATTAAGTATTTAGCCATAAGGGGACATGTTAAAGAAAAGAAAATGGTCATTGAACACATTGACACTGAGCAAATGTTAGCTAATCCTTTGACTAAAGGCATGCCACCACACAAATTTAAAGATCATGTTGTCACTAGTATCACTGAATTGCTGATTAATTGCTATTGTTACTAGTATTTATGGACAATTTGAACCAAGTGGGAAAAGTTGGATGTGTTTTATGGTTTGTGGGAATAGCCACATGTTTGCTTCCATTGCAACATTTTCATCCACTTTCACTTTGTATGTGTGGTAGTGGGACATGTTTTCTGATGGGGAACCACCGCTATAAATACTCTCAAGCATAAGGTCCCTAAGCATAAAAAAAAAATCCATCTAGTGAGGTTTTTGAGTGCTTAGAAGACTTTGGCGATTTTCGTATTTTCATATAGCTAAATTTGACGACCTTTTCGGTTGCTTGACACGCTCAGTAGTGGTGTTACAACGCCAGGATTTTACATTTGGTTCATGCAACGGTCAGAGGTATTTATGTTCGATATTTTCCGCTGCACTTTAACGTTTAAACCATAATTTATACTTACACTTAATATTTAATTAGTTTTTTAAATATTATAATTTTAATTCTAGTAATTAGCCTAAAAAATATTTCTTATTTAAATTGTTAAATATAATTAAAATATATTAACAATTAGTTTATTAACTCAAATATTATAATAAAAAATAAATAATAATTAAAAAAGTTGGCATCATAATTTAAGTTAATAATAAAATAGAATACTAAATAGAAATAAAATATTGTATATTATACCAAAAATTAATACAAAAGTAAAAAAATAATATATAGTAGTTAATAATAAAGTTATAATTATTTGTTTATTCTCTGGCTCTCTCAAATCATCAAAAATAAACACATTTGTAAATTGTAGAAGTTGTTTTGTAACCATAGAATTCAAGTTTATTATGAATGATAATAAACCTACAAAAATATATGTTTTTTTACTATGTATAGATTATTTTCTTCTAATTTTTAATTAATAGTTTTATTGAAAATAATATAAGCATGCATCAATAATAATTCATCATAACTACGAAAAATATTTACATTAAATTAATAAACATATTTAATAATGATGATTAAAAATAATTATTAAAATTTTATATGATAACTCCGTTTACTTTTTCAATATTTCTCTCATTCGTTTACAACTTCGGTGAAATAATAATGCTAATAATAAACTAAAAATAGCCATTAAATTGCTCAGAAGGGGTTACTTTGGTGGTATAAATAGGGCATTTCAATGATGTATTATTCAAGCCAAGGGGCAATAAGCAGCCCCACAACTTCAAAAAGTTTTTTTTTTCTTCCTTTTCCTATCTCTATTTGAAATCTGTTTCAAGGGAAGAAGAAGGAAAATTTTATGATTTTTTGAGGGCTTGTTAAGAATAAATAGAAAACAATGGCGAACAATGTTGCTGTTATTGGTATCTTTTCGGTGTTCTTGGTGGCAGCAGTGGTGGCAGCAGTGGTGGGTGTTACGCATTTAAAAAACAATGGTGATTCAAAAAGCGGTGAAATATCGAGTTCGACGAAAGCGGTGCAAACTGTTTGTCAACCCACGCAGTTCAAAGAGGCATGCGAGAAGAGCCTGGAGTCATCTAATTCCACCGACCCTAAGGAGCTGATAAGGACGAGTTTCCAAGCAGCGATAGAGGAAATAAGGAAAGTGTTGGCGAATTCAGCGACGATACAAGACTTGAATAAAGATGACAACAACAAAGCAGCCCTTAAGGTTTGTAAAGAAGTATTGGATTTATCAATTGCTGACCTGCAACTTTCATTTGATAAGCTGGGGGGATACGAGATGAGTAAGATCGGTGACTACTTACTAAACCTGAGGGTGTGGTTAAGCGGTGCCTTAACTACCCTACAAACATGTGTAGACTCATATGCGGAGGTAAATAAAGAACAAGCGGAAAAGATGAATTCAATTTTGAAGACTTCAATGGAGCTTACCCAAAATTCTTTAACCATGGTGACTAAGTTATCCACCATCTTGAATAGCCTTAACATTCCAGGCCTCAATATCGACACGACTGGGTTCGAACGTAAGCTCCTGTCTAACGATGGACCTGAGTGGATGGGCCACGCTGAGAGGAGACTACTTCAAGCAAAACCAACAGATTTGAAGCCTAATGTTGTGGTTGCTAAGGATGGTAGTGGGAAATATGATACCATCACCAAGGCCTTGGCTGAAGTCCCTCCAAAAAGCCCCAATCGATTTATTATTCACATTAAGGCTGGTACTTACAAGGAACAAGTCCTTTTACCTAAGGAGATGACTAATGTTATGTTCATCGGTGATGGTCCAACTAAGACCATCATCACCAATGACCTTAACTGCATTAGGGATCATCCGCTTAAAACATTCGGCACTGCAACGGTTGGTAAGTAATATTATATACATATAAGTTTTGGTGGTGAGATGAGGTGACTAACTAGTATGTATGTTTGTGAAATATTGTAGGTGTGGATGGGGCTGGTTTCATGGCCAGGGACATTGGATTCGAGAACACAGCAGGACCCCCTGGTCATCAAGCAGTAGCTTTTAGGGCAACATGTGATATGGTCATCATGTTCAATTGTCATTTCAATGGGTACCAAGACACCCTTTATGCTCACAAACAGAAACAATTTTATAGAGATTGTCTCATCAGTGGGACGGTGGACTTCATATTCGGGGATGCGGCGAGCGTGTTCCAAAATTGTCTGATCATCGCGAGGAAGCCAGGTGAAAACCAGAACAACATGATTACAGCCCACGGAAGGAAATTCCCATACACTCACTCAGCCATTGTGCTTCAAAATTGTACCATCTCGGG
This sequence comes from Gossypium raimondii, assembly GCF_025698545.1. Taxonomy (NCBI): domain Eukaryota; kingdom Viridiplantae; phylum Streptophyta; class Magnoliopsida; order Malvales; family Malvaceae; genus Gossypium; species Gossypium raimondii. The sequence continues at coordinate 49,016,828 of NC_068573.1, forward strand.
AGCCCCTGACTACCTACCGGTGAAGGACAAGAGCAAGACGTACCTTGGTCGTCCTTGGAAAGCTTTGGCGAGGACCATCATAATGCAAAGCAATATTGATGACATTATTACACCAGAGGGTTACACCCCCATGGTAGGCACCGTAGGAGTAGACACCGGTTACTTTGTAGAGTTCCAAAACAGGGGACCCGGTGCCAAAACTGAAGGCAGGGTCAAATGGCCAGCTATCAAGACAATCGATTTAAATGAAGCCAAGAAATGGACTCCTGGCGTCTTTCTTGAAACTGAAACTGATAAATGGATTTCGCAAACCGGCACTCCTTGTTATCCTGACATGGTCCCTGGAGTGTGAACTTCCAAAACCATCGCCATTAGTATTCTTTTATAATCATTATTCGTAATCATGTTGTCGATTATTGATTAAGTTAAACAAAATTTTCCTATGTTTTATTTATATTAATAATATATTCATTATTATGGAAGGTGCAAACTAAAATTGTTTTCTTATTCCCCAATTATAAAAAAATATATGAAACTGTTAGAGATAGATATAAAGTCTAATATGCTATTAAACAAAAAAAACAATATTATTAATTTTGCTATGTATTTCATTAATTAAAATAGTACATCTTAATATAATTTATTAATTAATATAATAAATTTAAAAAATATTTTTTAGTATATATAATTTTACTAATTTGTAATTATCATTTAACATAAATATTATTTTAATTTATAATATACTATTTAATATTGATATAATTTCAATACTTTTATTATTTTAATTTGTAAATTTAATTTATAATATACTATTTAACGTAACCTTTAATATAAATATTATATTTCAAAATTATATACTTTCTATAATTCTTATTTTTTATTATAAATGTACAGCTATTTCCTTGTGGTACTTGTAGTCTATAATTTATATGTTTATAATGTTTTTGTTTATTTTAGGTTTAAATGATCTTCTAAACTACCCATAACCCCTTTCAACCCTTAAATAATAGAAGAAATGGGCTTAGCACACTCAAACTCACGACCTCCTGTACTGATAATAATGTCAATGTTAATTGAGTTAAGATTCAATCAATGTCACTAATTTCTAGGTTGCTGAAAAGAAAAAAAAAGGAAATAAGAGGAGTAGAGTTTGTCACTAATCATCAAATCCAAAACGTATTTGTTGATTTTTCATTACAATTAATCTTCTATATTTTGGGACGTGATAATAAAGGTAATCTCTATTTATATAGTTAGAATTTTATTAAAGTTATTCCTTTATTTTATTACATTAATAAATTTGAGAGTACAAAATTGTACTTATAAAAAATAAAAAATAAAAAATATTTTAACCTTAATTATTAGTTATTTTAACTTAATGGTAATGAGTATGTTTAAACTTTTATTCAAGTTATAATTCTATTATAAAGTTAATAAATAGAGTTATAGTAACCTTCCCAACTCGCCTAAACATTAGATCTGAATTGAAAGATTATATTAGTCTTGAAATGACCATGTAAGTTATCGAATTTTGAAAATAGTCATTTTAAAACATTTGATTATTTTAGAAGAAAACTTAAATAATTACCGATTTATTTACTATTCAAAATTCTTATTTATAATTTAGTAGCATAAAAGTAATAATAGTTTGTATTTTTAATAAAACCAATGTTCATGCATAATTAATTAATATTCATATTTCAAAATCCTAAAATCAAATTAAATGTCATGCAGGCTATAAAATAAAACCAAATCTTAAGTTCCATGTAACAATTCAAAATAAAATATTATATTCCTCAAATAATAAAATAAATAACGAATCGAGACTCTTCGGATGCTGTGTTCCTGTCCTAACCTGGTGGGTTATCTGTAAGGATGAAAATTTAAGGGGGAGTGAGCTATAACACTCAGTGAGAGTTCTATCACAAGAAAATCAGTGCAAATTAATAAACTAAGTATACATAATAACAATTTTTAGTACGGTAATAATCATATGATATAATAGTATTTTTGGCAGTTCAATTATCATACTTATGCGTGTCGATGCAATGCTATACAAGTTAAGTTTATCAATAAAGATAGGTCCTACCCCACCGCTACACTCCACAATAAGAGTTCCCTAGAAATCTTATATCTCGGACACTCTAGTTTGTGGATGAACCACAAGAGTTGCAGGTTAATATGCTACCAATAGTTGTGAATACACAATGGGTTTGCAGATAGAAGTTGCTAGTAAAAGATGTGGATAAACCACTAGTATTTGTAGGTTAATAAGCTGCCAATGGTTGTGAATACACGGGGTTGCAGATAAAAACTATCATTAATTTGTGGATAAACACCAGTATTTTGCAGTTAAAATTGCCAGTACTTCCTCCTTAAAAAACATCTTGCCCCATGCAATGCAGTATGACATGTAAGCATCAATACAGTACAGAAACAGTAGACATGTTTAGCATGTATCTAGATCAACAATAGTAGTAGACATGATTGTCCTGGATTTGGTATATCAATATAGTAAGCATGGCTATTCACGCAATTAATAATTCAGTGATACTAGTAAAAATAACAATTAATCAGTAATTTAGTCATAGAAGACATGTATTCGTCACATATCATGCACATATAGTAATAATCTAATAAATCAAATAATTGATTCCATATTATTCATAATATCAGAGACTTAATTAAAAGAGATAAAGTACTAAAAACAATTCAATGATCATGCAAGGACTAAATTGAAAATTTTACAAAAATTTTGGGCAAAATTGTAAAATAGGGGCACATGGCCGTGTGGAGGGGTTACACGGTCATATGACTTGTAACAGCTCGTTTTTCAGTGGTGTCAGAAACAGTAGTTTCGGGGCCACCAAATCTGACGAGTAAGTTCGTAAATATTATTATTTAATATTTATGAGTCAAATGTGATTTTAAAAAAAAGTTTTTTATTTGATAATTTATGTTATATAAGTGATTTATTAAGTTCAAGTGGTTTTAAAAGATGAGGTATCGAGACCTTATTTTTATAAACTGAGTCGTAAATATTTTTATAAATATTTACGGAGTGTTATTAAGGTGGTATTAAAGTTTCGTTAAGAAATTTTAACGTTTCGATAGTTAATTAATTAAAAATGACCAAATTTAAAAAAAAGTGCATTCACGGTAATTCGTTCTCGTCAATCGACTCGTAAATATTTTTAATAAATATATCTGAAGCTAGTTGTGTAGTTAATTAGGTTTTGGTTAAGTGAATTTACTTGAATTAAAAGTAATTAGGTATAAGGACTAAATTGCATATAGGGTGAAAGTTGAATTATAGATTAAAGAAAAATTAAAGGGACTAAAGAAGTAATTATGCCATTGTTCTTTAATGAGGCGGCATAAGATAATATGTTTATAAATTTAATATATATTATAGTAAAATATGTTTACTTAATTAATAAGTATATATTATATTATAATAAAACAAATAAAAAAAGAAAGAAAGAAAAGAAAGCCAAAGCCAAACGAAAATAGAAAGGAAAGAAAGAAAAAAAGAAAGAGTGAAAGAAAGACGCAAGGCTAGGGACTTTTTGGGTTTAAAGTTCAATTGGTTAGTCAATTTAGTTCATTTTTCTTGTAATTTTTATGTTTTTGGAATCCCAGTATTAAATACTACCCGATCCATGCCAAAATTTTAGAAATTATTGAGTTTTTAGATGTTGTTAATGTTGAATAATTTTAGTATTAGGGATTAAATTGATAGTTTTAAGCTAGAAATGAAAAAGATTGAATTGTAGAATAAATTGTAAATTTTGAGTAATAAGGACTAAATTGTGAAAATTTGAAATTTAGGGATTTAAGTGAAAATAGGGAGTTAAATTTAGTCTAAAGTGGATTTCGTATGAAAATAAAGAATTGAATGTAAAGAAATAAAGATAGTCTCGGTTTAGGGACTAAATTGGAATTTAGGCAAATATTGAGTAAAATTGAAATATTAAATATGAGATTAAATTGTGTTGTATTGATGAATTTTAATTGTTTTAATTTCGTAGCTAACAATTTAGATAAGCATAATCAATTGGTCCAAAGCCTAACACATATTCACAATCATGTTAGCCATGTATGAATACATCAGCTATGAATTACTTTCTGTATTTCAGACAAATACCTATACTAGTTCTTATCAGCACTTACAACCTCGTATCATCATCTGTGCCCGTTGAACCATTTGGAATACTATCAGATACTCGAGTATCTCGCACACTAAGTGCTAATACGTGGTCAAAACCACCTCTGTCTCATATCTCATATCGATGCTCACTTTCGAGCTACACTGGGTCTGCTCACACAAGCTATTAGTCAAGACGTAGCTACACGGTGCTGCTCACACAAACTGTAAAGTAACCGCAACACATGCCAGAAACTCAGCCACCGGTAGGACGTACGAGACCAACACCAAAAATACGGTAACCCCTAATGACATGTCATTTGTATCCTATCGATTCCTAAGGTTCAACCGGGATCCATACATTGTCGACCTCATCTAGAATTTTTGTGGTGTCGTGTCATCACAATTATATTAATTAAGCATTTAAACACATATAATTTAATGCTTATTAAACATACAAACTTACCTCAAATTTACACGGAGACAATCGACCGATCAATCCACTACTTTATCTTTGCCTCGATTTAATTCCGAACGTGGCTTTTCTTGATCTATATATCAAATTTAACTAATTTAATATTTTTTCTATTCAATTCAATCAAAATTTCATGCTATGAAAAAAGTACCATTTTGCCCCTAAACATTTGACCTTTTTACAATTTAGTCCTTAGGCTCGTAAAATAAAATTCATGCAAATTTCTCTACACCCAAGCCTAGCCAAATTTTATAGGTGCTCATAGAAGCCCATATATTCCACAATTTCACACATTTAGCACATAATTTTCACATATCTCAATTTAATCCCTATTTGACAATTTCAACAAAACCCACTTAATAAAAGTTGTTTAGTTAACAAAAAAGACTCATATTCTTCCATTAAAATTCAAAATAAACTAAATTTCTCTCACAAAAAAGCCCTAGACTTTCAACCATATTGCAATTTAGTCCCCTAATTAGCTAGATTAAGCTACAGCGGTCCCGAAAACATAAAAATCAACAAAAACGAGATGAGATAGCACTTACATGCAAGGGAAGAGCTTGAAGAAAAATTTCTCTTCTTCTTCTCCTAGAAAAATTCGGCTATGGTGAAGAAAAATGGGGAAGATGATAACTTTTCTTTTATTAATTTAACCTTTAATTACTTAATTACCATTTTACCCTTACCTAGCTTTAAAAATTACTCAATTACCAAGCCATGCACATCCAATATCACCTTTAATGGTCTAATTACCACAAAAGGACCTCCACTTTAAAGTTCTATAGCTATTTAACACTTTTATCTAATAGAACACAACTTTCACACTTTACGCGATTTAGTTTTTTTTCACAAATTGAGCCTACAGACTATAAAATTAATTAACGAAATTTTTATACTATCATATTATTAAGCTGTAGACCTCAAAATAATATTAAAATAAATTTTATGACCTCTGATTTGTGGTCCCAAAACCATTGAACCGATTTCACTAAAAACGGGCCATTACAAAAAAAAAGATCGAATTAAAAAAGTGCATTCCCAGGACTCCTTTCCCATTAATCGGACTCATAAATATTTTTAATAAATATTTACGAAGCTAGTTGTGTAGTTAATTAGGTTTCGTTAAGTGAATTTGCTTAAATTAAAAGTAATTAGGTATAAAGACTAAATTGCATATAAGGTGAAAGTTGAATTATAGATTAAATAAAATTAAAGGGACTAAAGAAGCAATTATGTTATTGTTCTTTAATGAGGCGACATAAGGTAAGATATTTATAATTTAATATATATTATAATAAAATATGTTTACTTAATTAATAAGTATATATATTATATTATAATAATAATAAAAGAAATGAAAAAGAAATAAAAGAAAGCCAAAGTCAAACGAAAACAGAAAAGAAAGAAAGAAAAAAGAAAAAGTGAAAGAAAGACGCAAGGCTAGGGACTTCTTGGTTCAAAGTTCAATTGGTTAGTCAATTTAGTTCTTTTTTCTTGTAATTTTTATGTTTTTGGAATTTCGGTATTAAATACTATCCGACCCATGTCAAAATTTTAGAAACTATTGAGTTTTTAGATGTTGAATAATTTTAGTATTAGGGATTAAATTGATAGATTTTAAGCTAGAAATGAAAAAAGATTGAATTGTAGAATAAATTGTAAATTTTGAGTAATAGGGACTAAATTGTGAAAAATCAAAATTTAGGGATTTAAGTGAAAATAGGGAGTTAAATTTAGTCTAAAGTGGAATTTTTATGAAAATAAGGAATTAAATGTAAAGAAATAAAGATAGTCTCGGTTTAGGGACTAAATTGGAATTTAGGCAAATATTGAGTAAAAATTGAAATATTAAATATGAGATTGAATTATGTTGTATTGATGAATTTTAATTATTTTAATTTCGTAGCTAACATCGTATCAGAATCCTTGACTAAAAAGGGGAAAGATAAAGTCGACGTCGAATAGGTTGGAATTCCTGATTTGTATTTCTATAATCCGAATCTAGTTATTAATTGTTGTATTTTGATTTGCTGCTTATGGTAAGTGGTTAAGGTGAGTATTTGGCACTTTGACATTGAATTGAATTAAAAGTTGATTGAATGGATTGAATTGATTATTTGAATTGAAATGAATATATATGTGCAAATATGATAATTGAATATTGGTTGTATTTAGAAAGTGAAATTAAACCCTATTAACTGTATCGGGCTGAGTCGAATATAGATGGCATGCCATAAGATTGAAAGAGTTTAGGGATTTCTTCGACTTCGAGTCTATGAGACACTGGGTGTCAATTTACTACTTCGGATTAATTCGATGAGACACTGGGTGCCAATTTACTTCGGTTTAGCCGATGAGACACTGGGTGTCAAATTATTACCTCGAATTATCTGATGAGACACTGGGTGTCAATTTAATACTTCGGATTAATTTGATGAGGTACTAGGTGCCAATTTACTTCAGTTTAGCTGATGGGACACTGTGTGTCAAATTATTACTTCGAATTATCCGATGAGGCACTAGGTGCCAAACTGGTGTGTTGGTTGGATTCCGTGTATCCGTCTGAGTCGTGTTAATAGGGGTAAATGAATAAATAAGTTCTATAATTGATATTGAAATTGTATGGTATGAGAAATGAAAATGAAATAGTGAATTGAGTATGGAATGAATAAAGCAATTGTATAAATGAAATGTGAGTTAAATTGTGAAAAACTATTTATATAGCAAGTATGATAATTGAGATATTTGTGAAACAAATGAAAAATGATATGGTTGTTGTAATATTTAAATATTAATATATGTTTACATTTCAATTGTATATTTGTAATTTTTTTATCTTTAAATATTCGGATTATAGAAATACCACTGAGTTTTACTCAATGTATGGTTTTGTTTCCCATGCGCAGGTTAGGTACTTAACTTTTGATCGCCGATTCAGCATCCAACAACGATCCCAAACTCAAATGTGGTGATGTTTATCCTTTGTTTCGACATGTACCTAGGGTGTCTAAATAATAGTTATTTTGTGGTTTAATTGTAAATGAGGTTATAAGTTTAATTTTGGTTGGTTTTATATGTATAAATATGTGTTTGTTTTTGAAGTTATATTATGGCATGGTAAATAAATCTAGATAGGTGCATGTGAATTTAATTCTATGTTTAAGTGCTCATGAACTAGGCAAATTGATTTGGATTTGATATGTTTAAAATTTGGATTAAAATGATGCTTTGATGACTTGTTTTGATGATATGAAATGTTTGAAATTTCTGTCTGTTTGATCTGTGAACTTCGGTAATGCTCCGTAACCCGGTTCCGCCGACGGATACGGGTTGGGGGTGTTACATGGCTAGGCCATGTGATAGATTGTGGCTATGTGGAATTTGCAAAATCAAGGTACAGAAGAGACATAGTTGTGTGGCAGGCCGTGTGAGAATCGAATATCTTAGGGTTTTAGGGGGACATGGTCGTGTGAGGGGTCATATGGCCCACACGTGTAGCCCACATGCCAGTGTGGCTGGCCATGTGACCCTATTTCGAGGCATGATTTACCCCGTTTCGCTTGTAAAATAACTTACACATTCCATCAGAATCTCAAATGACGTCCCTCACAATCAAATCTGGTCTGCTGCACCTGTAACAGGTCATTCAAACAACATTTATACACGGGTTAATGATTGTTTTCAAGATCTATCAACATTACCGGGAATTTCGGCAAGATTAGTAAAATATTCATCAATTCAAATGAAAGATTAGCATCGGATGCAAATACTACGAGAGTTTGGGATTAGTTATCAGAATTGAATTGAACTTACCAACAATTCTTAGCAAGGATTAAGAACATTTCTAATGGTGACTATAAAACTGATTGAAAAAAGTCTTGAATTGAGAATAGATTTTGATTCGGGAAGAAATAATAAATTCAGCAATGGAGAGAAAATATCTTGCAAAGAAGAAGCTAAGAAAGAAAAGAGAGAAGTAGGGAAAAAGAATTAAAAAAATTCTGTTCGGTTTGGAAAAGGGAACAGTGTTCAAATGCAATTAGGAAAAAGATTAAATATTTAGGGGCTTCAAACTTTTAGGGGGTTGGATGGCAATTTATCCTTGCCACCGAAAATAAAAGGGTAATATGAAGGAGAGTGGCAAGGCTTGATCTTGAGCATGCAAGGGAAAAGTGTAAAGACTTAACCATTGAGTTGTTGCCCATAATTTGTTAAGTTTTTATTCTAAATTATATATGTTTTAATGTACTTTCATCCTAAGTTGCTAAAAATAAAAAGAAAATAAATGAGAAAGGAGTGAATAGAACCTAAGACCTCTAAAAGGTACACTAATTTCTTAACCATGAAGCCTAGGTTAATTTTTGTATAATTTTTTCAATTAACCTTCTATATTTCAAGGCGTGACAGTTATAACTAAGAATTATAAATTAATTTTAAATATTTTTAAATATCAATTTAATAAGATGCTAGAAAAAATATTCTTTATCAGTTCAAAAGTTGTTCAACTCATATATATATTATAGATGATTAGATATCAAATTTAATTATAAAAATTAAAAAGTCCAACCTGCTGGCATACATGTAAATTACCATCAACCTAAATGTAACTTTAGTTACAAAATCATACCAGTTAAAAATTAGAGTAAATTATATTATTAATTACTTAATTATATTACAATTAATTTCTTGTTACTCAATTATGAAAAGTTACAAAATAATCATCTAATTAATTACATTTTTTCTTTTTGTCACCGCTAGAAAATGTGAAAAAGAAAAACTGAAAAATCAAAGATAGTTGAGTAGCCAAAGAACAAAATTACTAATAATTAGGTGACCAAGACTATAGTTTACCCTAAAATTTAAAGGTAAAACTTTTTCTAATGAATGCATTTTATAATAATTAATAAAATAAGAGTTATATTAAGGATTGAAAAGTTACTCAACTATCTTGGATTTTTGGGAGTGTTTTTTTTAACGTTAACCATTTGGTGACTGAAAAAGATAAAATTAAATAATTGGATAACCATATTGTAACATTTCATACTTGGATGACCAAAAAGAAACCTAACAATAATTGAGTGATTGAAATTTTTTTACTAACAATTATGTTTCTAATAATATAATTTACCTATAAATTTAAAGGTAAAACTTTCCCTATGAATGCGTTTTATAATAATAAATAAAAGAAGAGTTATATATATAATTGAAAAGTTGTAACAAATTGGGGTGATAAAATATCCGTGAAGCACTCCCCACCATGCTAATAAAAAACTAAAAATAACCATTAATTTGCTAAGAAAGGGTTTCTTTGGTAGTATAAATAAGGCATTTCAATGATGTATTATTCAAGCCAAGGGGCAATAAGTAATAAGCAATAAGCAGCCCCACAACTTCAAAAAGTTTTTTTTTCTTTCTTTTCCTATCTCTATTTGAAATCTGTTTCAAGGGAAGAAGGAAAATTTTATGATTTTTTGAGGGTTTGTTAAGAATAAATAGAAAACAATGGCGAACAATGTTGCTGTTATTGGTATCTGTTCGGTGTTCTTGGTGGCAGCAGTGGTGGCAGCAGTGGTGGGTGTTACGCATTTAAAAAACAACGGTGATTCGAAAAGCGGTGAAATATCGAGTTCGACGAAAGCGGTGCAAACTGTTTGTCAACCCACACAGTTCAAAGAGGCATGCGAGAAGAGCCTGGAGTCATCTAATTCCACCGACCCTAAGGAGCTGATAAGGACGAGTTTCCAAGCAGCGATAGAGGAAATAAGGAAAGTGTTGGCGAATTCAGCGACGATACAAGACTTGAATAAAGATGACAACAACAAAGCAGCCCTTAAGGTTTGTAAAGAAGTATTGGATTTATCAATTGCTGACCTGCAACTTTCATTTGATAAGCTGGGGGGATACGAGATGAGTAAGATCGGTGATTACTTACTAAACCTGAGGGTGTGGTTAAGCGGTGCCTTAACTACCCTACAAACATGTGTAGACTCATACGCGGAGGTAAATAAAGAACAAGCGGAAAAGATGAATTCAATTTTGAAGACTTCAATGGAGCTTACCCAAAATTCTTTAACCATGGTGACTAAGTTATCCACCATCTTGAATGACCTTAACATTCCAGGCATCAATATCGACACAACTGGGTTTGAACGTAAGCTCCTGTCTAACGATGGACCTGAGTGGATGGGCCACGCTGAGAGGAGACTACTTCAAGCAAAACCAACAGATTTGAAGCCTAACGTTGTGGTTGCTAAGGATGGTAGTGGGAAATATGATACCATCACCAAGGCCTTGGCTGAAGTCCCTCCAAAAAGCCCCAATCGATTTATTATTCACATTAAGGCTGGTACTTACAAGGAACAAGTCCTTTTACCTAAGGAGATGACTAATGTTATGTTCATCGGTGATGGTCCAACTAAGACCATCATCACCAATGACCTTAACTGCATTAGGGATCATCCGCTTAAAACATTCGGCACTGCAACGGTTGGTAAGTAGTATTATATACATATAAGTTTTGGTGGTGAGGTGAGGTGACTAACTAGTATGTATGTTTGTGAAATATTGCAGGTGTGGATGGGGCTGGTTTCATGGCCAGGGACATTGGATTCGAGAACACAGCAGGACCTCCTGGTCATCAAGCAGTAGCTTTTAGGGCAACATGTGATATGGTCATCATGTTCAATTGTCATTTCAATGGATACCAAGACACCCTTTATGCTCACAAACAGAAACAATTTTATAGGGATTGTCTCATCAGCGGGACAGTGGATTTCATTTTCGGGGATGCGGCGAGTGTGTTCCAAAATTGTCTGATCATTGCGAGGAAGCCCGGTGAAAACCAAAACAACATGATTACAGCCCACGGAAGGAAATTCCCATACACTCACTCAGCCATTGTGCTTCAAAATTGTACCATCTCAGGCGCCCCTGACTACCTCCCGGTGAAGGACAAGAGCAAGACGTACCTTGGTCGTCCTTGGAAAGCTTTGGCGAGGACCATCATAATGCAAAGCAATATTGATGACATCATTACACCAGAGGGTTACTCCCCCATGGAAGGCACCGTAGGACTAGACACCGGTTACTTTGTAGAGTTCCAAAATAGGGGACCAGGGGCTAAAACCGAAGGCAGGGTCAAATGGCCAGCTATCAAGACAATCGATATAAATGAAGCCAAGAAATGGACTCCTGGCGTCTTTCTTGAAACTGAAACTGACAAATGGATTTCGCAAACCGGCACTCCTTGTTATCCTGACATGGTCCCTGGAGTGTAAACTTCCAAAACCATCGCCATTAGTATTCTTTTATTATCATTATTAGTAATCATGTTGTCGATTATTGATTAAGTTAAACAATTTTTTTCCTATGTTTTATTTATATTAATAATATATTCTTTATTATGGAAGGTGCAAACTAAAATTATTTTCTTATTCCCCAACTATATAAAAAAATGTTAGAGATAGATATAAAGTCTAATATGCTATTAAACAAAAAAGAAACAATATTATTAAGTTTGCTATGTATTTCATTAATTAAAATAGTACATGTTAATATATTTTATTAATTTATATAATAATTTTTAAAAAATATTTTTAGTATATATAATTTTAATAATTTGTAGTTATCATTTAACATAAATGTTATTTTAATGTATAATAAACTATTTAACATAGATATAATTTCAATACTTTTATTATTTTAATTTATAAATGTAATTTATAATATGCTATTTAACGTAATGTTTAATATAAATATTATATTTCAAAATTATATATGATCTAGCGAGTGAAAAAAACTGATGCAACACCCGGTTCGATTTGTGCCTTTCTATCGTTGAGTATACTAACAACGACAACTTGGAGTCCTAATCTGCTGATTTTTAACACTTCTAGCGGAATGCAATATATGACATCCGTGTCGGCGTACGACATTCATCCAAATTGAAAAATAAAATTGTAAATATCATTATGTATGAATTTTTTTTACAAATCATTACGTAATTAATATAGGTTTGAAAGAACAAGTTTCTAGCATTGGCCTCTAAGCTTTAGCCTAACAACAACCTAATATGTTTCAACTCCTCGGGTAGTTCCATGTAGCTCGACCCATGGTTCCACCAGTACAAGCGATATGTTAGTCGAAACGTATAATAAAAAAATTATTGTATTGAGTACGTATTTGTTAATAAATGATATTTACCTTATCACCAACGGGAGCATATTTGGGCCGGTCACATTAGGATGTAAAATAATAGTCGCCACCAGGACCACGACTACAGTAGGAATAGACAACCAGCAATCGATGCCGCACTCAGTATCGTGGCCCGACACATCTCCCGGTATAACATGGACAATACGATAGATTCCCAATTTAATTTCCCGCACTCATTGAAGTCCACTAAATGTAGTAGCAACCTTACGTGCAACAAATTTCAAAATTTGACGGGTATTAAAATGCCCCGATTAACCTCATGATGTATGCTTGGCGTATTGTTCTATGACGTCATCCGTTCGGTCTACAAGGTCTTCAGGAAGCTTGTCGAAATTAGCCTTTAACTAGTTCATTGACATCTACCCACTTTTGAACTTGTCTAGAACCTTCCACAATAGTGATTGGCAGAGACCCACTTTGCTTAGAACGACCGTTAATCCAGTGGTGATTGACCTATCCACTGGCAAACCGAGTTGCAGCGTTACATCGTCGAGTGTAATTGTACACTTGCCGCTTAGAATGTGGAAAGTGTGTCTTTCAGGCATCTATCTTTCCACCAATGCATTGATTAGTGCCAAATTGAGTTTGCAGCCCCTGAACATTCGAGACGTATGTAAGAATCCAGCCGCTTGCAAGTGGCCACGAATTTCAAGGATCGCAGTCTTTCCCATATTATGAATGAAGCCCTACAGAATATGATCATCCACCTATTTATACAATAAAAACATTTTGAAATTAAAAAATAATTAAGTTTAACATTATCGAAATTAACGAAATTTAAATTTTTGGCTTACCATTGCTACTTGGGTGGCGGAAATATACTTGTCGTCGAAGCGAATTAGAGATGCGACTATTCGTAAAAAATTGATTTTAAAGAATAAAAATGAGATAATTAAAAAATATTATTTTTAAATGAAAATATCAAAAAATTTAAAACGAGAGAGTTGAGAGAATGATGTGAATGAATAAAAATAAAATTTAGGGATATTTATAGGGTAAAAAAATAACCATTGGTATATTTAATTTTTTTTTTACTGTTGGTGCGGCAACATACAAAAAGCTATTGCTGAAAAGTTTGTCCAGCTAAACGAGCTTGCCAGAAAGCACGTACAGCTAGGCGCGCTTTCCTGACACCTGTACAAAAAGCTTACCCGACTGAACATGCTTTCTATTCAATCCGACTTATTTCCTTAATTAATTTTAAAATCGGCCTTAAAAATCTAATTAATTAAAAAACGAACTTTTGGACTTATTTTGCCCTAATTAATAGCCATGAATTATTTTGGATAAAAATCAATGTTAAGAATTAGTTATTGAAAAAAATTATGCTTTTAATTAGAGGGATAAGTATGAAATTTAAAATAAAGTGCTTTGGACTTTTTTAATACTAAAGTTAACCTAATAAATAATATTTAAATTGTTTATTTTGTCAATAACATTAATGCTGTATTTGGATTGAATTAATATGTGGTTTAAAATGTATAATAAATACAAAACAAATTGTAATGTTATTAAAATACATATATAATGAAATTTTAGTAAATAATAAGTTTTTTAGACTCGCTTGCTCAAATAGAATAAAGAGAAAAAAACATCCCCACAAACAAACTGGAGGCAAGTATCTGCAGCAAGTCTCGACAGTGTACAACAACATTCCATCGAAGGAAAGTGGAGATGGTTGAAGACGAGCTGCAGCAAGTATGGTGATGTGGCGGATGCTTTAATCCCTACAAAAACAAGTGTAAATGGATCAAAATTTGGGTTTGTAAGATTCTGTAATCTCGATGAAGCAATGGGTGTAGTTTCGAGGTTGAATGGTGAAGTTAGGTTGGCAAGGTTTCAACCAAGAAATACGTACTGAAGAAGGAAAACGGCACAAGATCGATTTGGCCATGATGCTGGGAAACATGTAAAACTGAACCAAAGTGGGTTAAAAGAAGATAGCTGCCCAAGTACCAAGTACTGATGATAACGAGCAATGGAGGAAGCAAAATCTGAAAGTGATAAGGAGAAGAACGAGAAACGTTTGGTGGATGAATCAGGAAAGAAGGAAAAAGATGCGATGATGAAGGAAGTAGGCCGTTCTTGATATTTTTAGCCCCCAACAAAACAATAAAATAAGGTTTTAGGTTTATTAAAAATTGTAGAAATTTTTTTTTAGATACCTTAAAAGTTAATAAAATAATTTTTGGGCCTCTTAAAAGTAAAAAAAAAAAGAAGCTGTTTAGACCCATTAAAAATTAGTAAAAGAATTTTCTTAACTTTTAAAAATTATAAATGTTTCTTTAAGCCTCTTAACAACCGAAAAATAATATTTTAAATTTTTCAGTCTTAGGCCTTGAGCGGCCATACTTCCAGACCACCTCAGAACCGGCCTAGAAGTAAGTAATGAAAATCTACACTAGAAAAAAGTTTAGCTGGTAAAACAACTCAACATTTCACGAAATTCAAAAGAAGATAGAGAAACACCGAAGATAGGTGGATTTCAGGTAACGTGTTCTTTATAGCTGATAAAATTGAAGGTGCGAAATAAAGAGCACTTTGTAAGAGTAGCTGAGATTGATTGTAACACCCCTTACCCGAGACCGTTGCCGGAGTCGAGCATGAGGCATTACTTAGCTTATCTTACTAATTCGAAGCATAAAAACTTGTTTTGAAAATTAATTTCACTATTTACAGCAATCTGTCCAATCGCGCAGAAGTTACTAAATTAATTATAAATCGAGCTACGGAACTCAAAATTTAACTCCGTAAATTTTTCCTGAAACTAGACTCATATATCTATTTACCATAAAAGTTTTAGAATTTTTGAATCAACCAATTCGTACAGTTTATTAGTTAAAGTCTCCCCTGTTTCACCACTTAACTGTCCTGACCTCTTGCCACTAAAAATAAATCTTCTCACTGTAGGATTTTTATATGAAGTTCTTACTTGTTTCTATAGAAAATAGACTCAATAAGGAATCTAGAAATATAAACTATAACTCATAACCATTTTTATACAATTTTTAATGATTTTCTAAACTCAGAACAGGGGACTCCAAAAACAGCTCTGACCCTGTCTCACTAAAATTCACATATCTTAAAATATAAATTTCCTTTTGCTACACCGTTATTTTTCCATGAAAATAGACTCAACAAGATTTAATTCCATATATCATTCACCCTCTAATTCATTTTATACCATCCTAGGTAATTTTTGAAAGTCACATCACGGTGCTGCCTGAGTTCTGTTTCTTTGCAAAATTTTATCCTTTCATGATTTCCATGCGTAATTTATCACCTAGACTTTCATAACAACAAACACCTTCATACTTAACCATTTTAATGACCATACATCATAAAATGCTTACACATCATTCGTTAGCAAAATCATAATTACAAACATGCAAAATAACTAAATCCCTATACATGCCATAACTCAAACGTGTTTCATCATAAAATACCGAGCAATTGTGGTTGATAGTGTGGACGATCTCCGACTTCTTTAGGATCCTTGAAGTAGCTTTGCAATACTATAAGAGAAAGAGAAATAAAAGAAGTAAGCATAAAGCTTAGTAAGTTTACTAGCAAATAAATAACAACATTAAACACAAATAATTAAACTCAAGAGTCTATATCTCTAGTTTACTCTTTAGTTAATCTCATTCTAGTTCTCTTGCTTATTTACTTAGTATACTTGGGTGCATAACTTACTCTTCTCTTGCTGCATCGTTGAATATTAATTGATAATATAATAAGTTCTTAACTCTTATAACTTACCTGAGCTTGCCATTTATGTTTTTAACTAAACTTTCCTGAACATGATTCGTTTATTAGCCCGTTGAGCTACATTGGAACAATAAGGATACTCGGGTCTCTTCTGATAATAACATGCCAAAGCCATGTCCCAAACATGGTCTTACATGAGATGTTCTCATGTCGGTGCCCATGCCATGTCCAGACATGGTCTTACGGGGGACCTCTCATCTCGGTGCCAACGCCATGTCCCAGACATGGTCTTACATGGGACCTCTCATCTCGGTGCCAATGCCATGTCCCAGACATGGTCTTACATGGGACCTCTTTACCCGAATGTCATGACATTCGTATCCAGTACCATCCTTATGTATCAACGAGACTTTTTAATTTTAATTTTCTATCATTTCATGCTTGGATCATCATCAAATAAATTCATGAAATAAATTCATAGTTGCTGGAAAATAGCAGCATTAATAATAATTATTGAAATATTGCATTTATTTACCATAAACTTACCTCAGTACCAAATATAGCCCAATTCACCAACTTAGTCTTCAACTTTATTCTTCCCTTTGTCTAACCTCGAGTTTCGTTCTTCTTGATCTAAAATAGTAAATTTAACTTATTTAATACTCACATTTATCAAAACAGCCGTCGACTCTAACTTTATCAAAATTACGATTTTACCCCTAAACTTTTTCATAATTACATTTTTCCCCAAGGCCCGAAAATTAAACTTCATATCATATTATTTTGTTTTATGACATGCTGAACATTTTTCTCTTCTATGATAACAACAAATTCTCACTCTAACACTTACTTATGTACATTAGAGATTTTTACCGATTATGTCAACTTACTCGTTTTCGCTTAAAATCGGCTAGCAAAAGTTGTTTAACATAATTTATAGCTTTGTAATCTATCATAAAACATCAAAATAAACACTTTTCACCTATGAGTATTTTTCAAAATGTAAACCCTAGGTTAAATTATTACTAGAATAAGCTAAATTAAGCTATCGAGACTCCAAAAACGTAAATAACATTAAAAACGGGGCTTGGGATCACTTACTATGGAGCTTGGAAGCTTGAAAACCCTAACTATGACTTCTCCCCTTTCTGGTTTCTTCCAAATGAAGAAGATGAGCACAATTTGCCATCTTTTTCCCTTTTAATTCATTTTAATTTCTAGATTACCAAATTGCCCCTAACTTAAAAATTTCCTATTTCACTTATCTCATGTCCTTTTTTGTCTACCAACTTAACCAATGGTCTAATTATCATATAGGGACCTCCAATTTAAAGCTTTATAACAATTGGACACCTCTAACATGTAGAACTCAACTTTTGCACTTTTACAATTTAGTCCTTTTGACTAAATTGAGTGCCCAAACGTCAAAATTTTCGAACGAAATTTTCACAAATCATTTTTTGAAATCATAGACCATAAAAATATAATAAAAATAAAATTTTCTTCATCGGATTTGCGGTCCCGAAACTACTGTTCCGATAACCTTGAATTTAGGCCATTACATTGATCAAGTAGTAATTCCTGATAGATTTTATTGCTGTGGGAATGAGGTGATGATGTCGAGTCGAGAAGCCATGATATAAATGAAGATCCATCCAAAACAAACATGGCTAATGATTTTCCGCAGAATGCTTCAAGTGAAGATGAAGGGTCGCGAACAAAGGTTGACGACGATGAGCTGGAGGATTCGGGGCATGAAGTCGACAATTTCATTGGGAATACTAACAACAAATCTAAAGTTACGACAGAAAATTTCAAGCAATTGGAAAAATAAATGTTGAACAGGTGCTCATTGTTAGACTTTACAAAATATTCAGAAAAGAAGACTTTCTTACTTTTTTATTCTATCTCATTTAATGCATGCAGAAGACTCATGCATTTATAGTCATACGTACAATGAAGAAACTGCTGATAACAGACTAACTGCAAACGATAACCAAAATAACAGTTCTAACTACTTTGATAACTACTCTAACACTCATGAGAGAAGATGGCTAGAGACAATTAATGCTAACGGCGGGTAATTGGAAAATATTACCATTGACAGGCAAGTTTTGTCGGATGTGAGAGAATCTGTTGAATTATGGGGTGATGATGGTAGAAAGTCAAATATTGAAGGTGACATGAAAAGGGTGACGTTGCTTAGTATTGATAACATGGGTGTAAACGAGACAGTTGAAGTGGAAGTAAGTAACCGGGATAAGGAAGGTGAGTGTTGGCAAGTCCAATTTCAAGATGGATCGGACACTATCGTTGGGCCATTTAGATGGGAATCAAGGTTCCGATGAAACAGCTGAGGTGATGGGTAGAGATAATACAACTGCAGGCAAGGAATTGGTTGAAATTACGAAGAGGATATTGAAGAGGAGTACATAGCCAAAGGAGGCAGTAAAAGTTAAGAAAATTGAGAAAGAAGAAACTTACGGCCAGTGGTGAACGCATTCCGACTTCAAAAATAGGAGGAAGGCGTTGAAGTTGGGTAAGATTGTGGGACTACAAGTTGATGGAGATAAGGATGGAGTTTTGAGAGATTTGGCAGCAATAGAGTTAGCTTTGTAGAAAGTTTGATTTTGTTTTTCCTTTGGTGTACCAGTCAGTACCCTCAAACTTTCTTCTCTAAAATAAGATACTCTCTTGATTTTGAATGCTCTTTGGGTTCATTGCCAAAGTCTTACAGACAGATGAAACCACGGTGTTTGAAATATTAAAAATTTGATAAAAAAAAATAGAATTCATTAATATGAAGTTATTTGAATTAAATATATGTAATATTATTGTACCCCATAATTTTACATGATAATATTATGATTATAATTATTATTATTATAATTGCTGCTCATGCACAGGATTCGCTTTCACTGTAAAAATGTATAATAATAGTCAAAATTTAAACCTATTAGATTAAAATAAATAATTATAATGCATTTTATAATATTATTTTTAAAATTATTTTAGCTAATTTTAAATAATAAAATTTTAATTAAAAATAATTTTGAAAAAAAAACAGAATGCCACAAAGAATGAATATATACCATATTATATTATATTATATTATTTATGATATGATATGATTTCTTATAAATGTTTCAAACAACATTAGTTGCCATTTAATCCACAAAGTTTTAATTTTTAAGTGTCAAAGAAAAACCTAAAACATGAAAGTTAATGTTTTTGTGGAATGTGAAAAGATTAAAAACCAAATACTTAATTTACAATTTAGCATTTAAATTATATTTATATATTAATTATTTTGGTACTTAAAATATCAGTTTATCTAAAAATATTTTAGAAGAATTTCAAAGCTCGTTATTTTAGAAGAATAAGAAAAGAAGATTAAAAACCATAATTTTATAGAGCGATTAATATCCTTGAAATTTAAACAAATTCTCACATCCGTAGCGCACTCTCCACCATGAAACATTTCAAACTAAATATAGCCAATTTTTGGGTTTTAACTGATTCATTTTTTAATATAAATATGGAACTTTAATAGCATATTATTCAACCTTCTGCTCAAGGGGCCATAAGTGATAAGCAATAAGCAACTCCAGAACTTCAAAAAAGGTTTTCTTCTTTCTTGCTTTCTTTTCTTCAGGGGAAAGAAAGAGAGAAGAAGAAACTTCTTTTTGAAACAAAAAAAGTTGTTTAAAAATGGCGAATAATGCTATTATTGGTATTTGTGCGGTGTTCCTGGTGGCCTTGGTGGTAGCCGTGGTGGTGGGTGTTACGCACATAAAAAACAAGAGCGATGGTGAAGAGATATCAAGTTCGAACAAAGCTGTGCAAGCCCTATGTCAACCCACGAATTATAAAGAGACGTGCCAGAAAAGCTTGGCGTCATCAAATTCTAGCGACGTTAAGGAGCTGATAAGGACAGGTTTCCAAGCCGGGCTAGTCGAGATAAAAAACGTGTTAGCCCATTCAGTGACGGTCCAAGAGTTGATCAAGGATGAGAACAACAAAGCGGCACTTGGTGTCTGCCAAGAGGTGTTGGACTTAGCCATTGATGACTTTCAAAAGTCATTCGACATGCTAGGGGAATACGACATGAGCAAGATTGGAAAATACCTTTTGGAACTGAAGACCTGGCTAAGCGGTGCATTCACGAGTCAACAGACATGTATAGACTCATTCGCGGAATCAAGTAACGAATCATCGCAGAAGATGCAATCAATCTTGAAGACTAGCATGGAGATTACTAGCAATGCTTTAGCCATGCTTAATGGGTTATCCACCATCGTGAAGGAACTTAACATTCCAAACGTCGGCAACATCGACACCACGGGGGTCAACCGTAAGCTTTTGTCGGCTGAGGATATGCCTGAGTGGATTAGTCAAGCTGACCGAAAACTCCTTCAAGCAAAACCAATGGATTTGAAACCTAACGTTGTGGTTGCTAAAGATGGTAGCGGGAAATATGATACTATTAACAAGGCATTGGCTGAAGTCCCTGTGAAAAGTCCCGATCGATTTGTTATTCACATTAAGGCTGGTACTTACAAGGAGCAAATCAACTTGACCAAGAAGATGACTAATGTTGTATTCATTGGTGATGGCCCAACCAAGACCATTATCACAAATGACATTAGCGTCGCTAAGAATCCACCGGTTAGAACATACCGCACTGCAACTGTTGGTAAGTAGTATTATATACATATATAAGTTTTGGTGGTGAAGTGTGGTGGCTAACTAGTATATATGTATGCATGTTTGTGAAATATTTTAGCTGCGGATGGGGCTGGTTTCATGGCCAAGGACATTGGATTCGATAACTCAGCAGGACCCGAAGGTCATCAAGCAGTTGCCTTTAGGGCTACTGCTGATAGGGTCATCATGTTCAACTGCCATTTCACTGGGTACCAAGACACTCTTTACGCTCACAGAGAGAGACAATTATATAGCAACTGTCTCATCACCGGAACGGTGGATTTCATCTTCGGGGATGCGGCGAGCATTTTCCAGAACTGTATGCTCGTCGTGAGGAAGCCAGGGCCAGGCCAAAACTGCATGGTTACTGCACAAGGAAGGAATGATCTTGGAACAAACTCAGCCATTGTGCTTCAAAACTGCACCATCTCGGGGGCCCCTGATTACATCCCAGTGAAGGATAAGAACAAGGCGTACTTGGGGCGTCCTTGGAAACAATTCGCTAGGTCCATCATAATGCAATCTAGGATCGACGACATCATTCAACCAGAGGGTTATGCCCCCATGACAGGCACCATAGGAATAGACACTTCTTTCATTGCCGAGTTTGGAAACAGGGGACCCGGTGCCGATACCAGCCGTAGGGTAGCATGGAAAGGTATCAAAAAGATAGATATAAATGAAGCCAACAAATGGACTCCTCGCATCTTTCTCGAATCCGAGACTTGGATTCCGAGTTCCAGCGTTCCCTATAGTCCCGACATGGTCCCTGGAGTCTAAGCAGCTTATTATCAATACCAACGCCATTAGTTTGCTTATTATCATATCATTGTTGTAATTATGTCGTTTTTTACTAATTAATTAAACTGTTTTTTTTATCTTTTATCTATCTATGTATATATATTGAATTCTTTGGTTTCCTAATTGTTGTTTCCATTCACTTATTAATGATGTTTGCAAAACCCAAAAATTAAGTCAACGTTTAAATATTATTGAACTTAATTTAATATAATTTTTTTAAAGATTATTTGGATTGATAATGTTGTTTCCTAATGTAGATACATTCTTTAAATAGATTTAATAAAATTATTATTATCAAACTTAATTGCAAGATTTAATAAAAAAATAGTTTATTTATAATAATTACTAATATAATATTAAAAATTAATAAAAACAATTATATTATAAAAAATCAATCTTATTTTTTATTTTTTTATATGGACTTAAGCAAGCATCCCACTCGTGGAATCAAAGATTTGATCAAGCGGTAAAGATTTTTGAATTTGAGCAGAACAGAGAAGAACATTGTGTTTATAAACATTTAGGGGATGAAAAGGTGGTATTTCTCTTTCTACATGTCGGGTGAAATTCTACTAGTTGAGAATGATGTAGGGATATTGTCATCGTTTAAACTATGGTTAACCTAACAATTTAAGATGAAGGACCTGTGAGAAGCTAATTTTGTTCTGGGTATTCGAAAGAACAAAGTGATAGCACTATCGCAAGATTCATACATAGACAAGATATTGTAGCGCTATGTTATAAGTGATTTGAAGAAGGGTAATCAATCTTCTAATATCGAGAATTCACCTTTCTTTGGAGGATTGTCTTAAGACACTGGAAGAAAATGAGAACATCAGAAAGATTCATTATGCTTCAACAATAGGAAGTCTCATGTATGCTATGTTGTGCATGCAACCAAATATCTATTTTGCAGTAGGTTTGGTGAGTCGATATCAGGTGAATCCAAGACTAAGACGCTGACAAACAATTAGTACAATTAATAATGATCAATGAATAGAAAATGTTAGGTTTTTTTGTCGGACTCGTCCGTCAGCTTAGTTAAGATGCATTGATGGGCTCCTTGTAGTTCATTTCTATCTGTATTAGTCCAACACCCATCATGTCATTCTATCTATCTTGGATTGTTTCTTTCTCTGAATTTACCTTTTCAGCTTGCTTTAATGACCGACAACTTTTCTGTAGGTCACAACGATTGATGATTTGCAACGCCACATGATTACACAACCACCGTAGCCTGCACTTAGCATTTTTGCCTCGTAATAAGGGTGCAAAGTATGGTTTAAACTTGTCACTTATCATGTCTCTGCTTGTGTCATTGCTCCAAAGTGGCTTTTCAGATATACTTAAGGTAATGGTTGGCACGGGTGTTGCTGAATGAATTAGCTAGTGAATTTGTACTAAACTTCCTAAATCTCAGATCTACAAATTTTTAAGTTATTCTATTTTTGGTTTACTATATTGCTTCATTCGTTGACGACATGTCTCTTGCAATGTCAGTGCACTCCGTGATGCTTATCGCTCATCTATACTTATTTACTGCCCAACTTGATTGAGTCTGGCTATATGAGCATAGGTTCTATCTATATATATTTTTCCAATTTTGTTCAACATCCGAAAAATTCCTAGGCCTTCAAATCTCCAAGGTTCATGGTTAAGGTCTAAAGGTATGCAATGGCTAATCAATTTAAGTTTATCAACTATGTCTATTAATTTTTTTCTATTTTGCCTTGAAAATTCATGTATCAACAGACACTCTTCTACTAGCTCGACCTTAATTACCAATGTTTCTATTGGTTGATCTGCATTATGCTACTATTATATTTCAGCTTTGTTGGTAGAATCAAAGGGTTTTAGGACAATGAGTTTCATGATGGTCTAATTCTTTGGCTTGCTAGCCATTTTCCCCACTAGCTCTATATCTTCCCCTTCTGCAGTGGTGTTTAACTCGTCTGGATACTATTTTGTCTGCTGAGATGACTAATAGTCTAGGATTTCTACTTCTTCACAAGCGTCTATAATTTCATTCTCTTCTTTGCTCAACTCCGGACTTAGCACATCATGGTACCTTTTTGATGGTATATCATTGTGGTTGTTATTATCTTTGGAAAGATCTTCATACAACCCTTCTTCATAAGTATTTTGATCATAATCAAAGTCCTCGTCAGACCACATATAATAGAAATCATTCGTGACTTTGTGCTGACTGATTATTTTGTGCCTAGGATTCCTAAGAATAAACAAATGTTAAAAATTTTAATTAACAAAATAATTTGAAAGTTGTAACTATAAACCACAAATTTCCTAATTATTCTTTTAAAATGAAAAAAATCAAAATCAATCTAGTGACGTTACCTCCCCGACAATGGCGCCAACAACTTGACCACCTTCGGACGTACTAACGCCCAACGTGTGAATACTGCAATAAAATGGATAATTACGAGATGGTATCCATAAGTGTATAGGTCGAGTTGTAATATAGTTTTTACAAAGAAGTAGGTGAGTACTCCGAGGATCGTACCTAGGGGAAGCAAGTGTTAGATTAATTCTAACCTAAACATTAAAAGATCTAATTAGTACTTTAAATAAATTATACTACGAAAGTATATAAAAAGGGTTTTTAAAGGTTTTTAATAATAATAAAATCAAATAACATAAAAGAAATAAAACTAAATAGATAGAAGAGTAGAGTAAATTAAATCTTGATTATGGGTGATTAGCTCGCTTTAGTAATCCTCATCAACTGTCACTTCGGGTTCCTTGTCAATCAACTAGTCACTACCCTAGCAGGATCTTCTGATCTTCCACTAACATAACAAGTCAGCAAGAACTACTTATCTTCTGACCTCACAGTTCAAACTGGTTTGGGGTAAAGGTGTTCACGAATGGGAAGTGCCAATTTTGGATTAATTCCCACTTAGATGACTTTTCGGGGTTGCCAAACCTAGGTTTTTTTTTTATGTTCTTCCTTTTCCAAATAGTTGATCCCTTGAGTAATCCTACAAAATAGTTAATAGATCGTACATCCACTCGCTAATCCCCCATACAAGGACTAGTTCCTCATAGCTTTCATAGACAATATAAAATAAATATAAAGAGAAAACATGCTAATTAAAACGACAAGATAAAGTAAATGAAAAAGTCTGGTTGTATTGATGTTAATTGTGAATCCCCAATGTTTGAATGCTTCCACAATTCATATTTCTTGAAATCAACAAGAACAACTAAAAGAAATCTAAAACCTAATAACGAAAGAAATTTAAACTGAATTTTACAAAGAGAACTTAGGCTAAAGGATTGATGTCCATAACAAGTGACAAATGAGTCTATTTATAGCCTTCAGGTGGCCATCGTCCTTAACCCTAGGTTAGCCGACGTTTCTAAACTTGAAAGTTTGATTGTGCAGACCAAAATGCTCTTACTTTGTGTTTTGATTTCATCACAGAGTCAATGTTGTGACACACCAGGAACTGTGTTGCGACATAGCAACCAGTATACTCCTCTGCAACTATCTTTAGTCTGTGCCTCGACACCCTCAGTCTGTGTCACGGAATTGATGGTAGTCTTGAACTTTCTTCATTCTGCTCATTATGTTGCGACATCAAGCATCGCATGTTGCAACATAGTGACCAGTATCAGTTTAGTATGCCTTCTAAAAGTCTCCTACACACTCACCAAGTGCGTTAGCTCTCCTTTAGGCCTTATTCAACCCATAAGGCTAATAAAAGACTCAATTTGCACATTTTATTAAATGTAAATAAAACTAAGAAAACTTAACTAAAACATAACGAAAGTGCTTGTATTCAAACTCTTCAAATACGAAAACTAGTTTGATATGCTACACCGAATTATGGTAGATCAGTTATGTATGCAAAATATAAAAGACATAATAGTGAGATGTGAAATTAACTTTATTTATTTATTCATCATTCAAATAAATAGAAAATAATTACATGTTCACCACAATATGGGCACATTTCCCAACACTCTACTCGTCGGGAACGGCAAGACATTCGCGTTGTCAGGAAGAGCTTTCGTTTCTCATTCGGACAAGACTATCTGTTTAGGCCGAATAGAGGCATTCTCCCACATATTTGATGAAACAATTTAAATTTAAATTTATTTTGTTATGGTTTTTGGGACTATAATATTTTTTAATTTTGGGTTATGGCATGTGTTCTTTTTAAGTTCGGATTTTTGCATGCATTCAATTTCATTAAATTGAACAAACCAAATTAATCTTCTTAACATCATATAAAATATGGTTTAGAGTAAAAAATGATGGTTTCACCTAAACAAAAATCAACTAAGTTTACCCAAAAATGTCACAACACATATTAAATTTGGACTTTTAAGTTTAACTCAATGTAAAATCTTATGTTTTTGATAAATATATGACTACTACCTAATTTTTCTAAAAATCGGAAAAATAAAAGTTACGATAACTAAACAGTTCTACTAGACCATTTTGGTGGCCAATGTAGCTTTCAAGATCAATTATAATGCCTGGTTTGGGTCTAGGGAAGTTACAGTTACGGCTGAAAATTTCAAGCAATTGGAAAAAGATGGAGTTGAACAGGTGCTCACGAGAGAAGATGGCTAGAGACAATTAATGCTAACGGCGGGGAATTGGAAAAAATTACTATTGACAAGCAAGTTTTGTCGGATGTGAGTGAATATGTTGAATTATGGGGTGGTGATGGTAGAAAGTCAAATATTGAAGGTGACATGAAAGGGGTGACGTTGCTTAGTACTGATAACATAGGTGTAAACGAGACAATTGAAGTGGGAGTAAATAACTGGGGCAAGGAAAGTAAGTGTTGGCAAGTCCAATTTCAAGATGGATCGGACACTAGCGTTGGGCTATTTAGATGGGAATAAGGTTACGTTGAAATAGCTGAGGTGATGGGTGGAGATAATATAACTGCAGGCAAGGAATTGGTTGAAATTACGAAGAGGAAATTGAATAGGAGTATATAGCCAAAGGAGACAGTAAAGTTTTTTTAGTTACGAGTTTAAGCCTCCACCAAAAATTCAATTACATTATTTAACGTTGATCTGATAACAAAATGTCCTGCACCAATTGCGCAATCTCTAGCCCCTTTAGACATCACCACATCTACCGCCTTGTTCGTCATCCTTGAAGGAGGCAACAAACTTATTTAATAATATGATTTGAATTAAATATATGTTTAATATTACTGTACCGCATTATTTTACATCATAATATTATGATTATAATAATTATTATTTCAATTTCTACTCATGCACAGGTTTGCTTTAACAATAAAGAATCCATATTAATAGTCAAAATTTAAACATATTAAATAAAAATAAATAATAATGCATTTTTAATATTATTTTTAAAATTATTTTTAAATCATTTTAAATAATAACAATTTAATTAAATATAAATTTGAGAATAAATATATACATTATTTTATTATATTATTTATGATATGATATGATATGATTTCTTACAAATGTTTGAACAACATTAGTTACCATTTAATCCACAAAGCTTTAATTTATAAGTGTCAAAGAAAAATCCTAAAACACCAAAGTTAATTTTTCGTGGAATGTGAAAAGATTTTAAAAACTAATATTTAATTTACAATTTAGCATTTAAATTAAATTTATATATTAATTATTTCGATACTTACAATATCAATTTATTTCAAAATATTTTACTCAAACATATATAAAATAAGAAATAGAAGATTAAAACACCATAGTTTTATAGAGCCATTAATATCCATAAAATTTAAACAAATTCTCACATCCGTAGGGCCCTCTCCACCATGAAACATTTTAAACTAAATGTGGACATTTTTTCGGTTTTAACTAATTCATTTTTTAATATAAATATGGAACTTCAATAGCATATTATTCAAGCTTCTGCTCAAGGGGCCATAAGTGATAAACAATAAGAAGCCCCACAACTTCAAATAAGGTTTTCTTCTTTCTTGCTTTCTTTTCTTCAGGGGGAAAGAAAGAGAGAAGAAGATACTTTTTTTGAAACAAAAAAAAGTTGTTTAAAAATGGCGAATAATGCTATTATTGGTATTTGTGCGGTGTTCTTGGTGGCCTTGGTGGTAGCCGTGGTGGTGGGTGTTACGCACATAAAAAATAAGAGCGATGGTGAAGAGATATCGAGTTCGAACAAAGCTGTGCAAGCCCTATGTCAACCCACGAATTATAAAGAGACGTGCCAGAAAAGCTTGGCGTCATCAAATTCTAGCGACGTTAAGGAGCTGATAAGGACAGGTTTCCAAGCCGGGCTAGTCGAGATAAAGAACGTGTTAGCCCATTCAGTGACGGTCCAAGAGTTGATCAAGGATGAGAACAACAAAGCGGCACTTGGTGTCTGCCAAGAGGTGTTGGACTTAGCCATTGATGACTTTCAAAAGTCATTCGACATGCTAGGGGAATACGACATGAGCAAGATCGGAAAATACCTTTTGGAACTGAAGACCTGGCTAAGCGGTGCATTCACGAGTCAACAAACATGTATAGACTCATTCGCGGAATCAAGTAACGAATCATCGCAGAAGATGCAATCAATCTTGAAGACTAGCATGGAGATTACTAGCAATGCTTTAGCCATGCTTAATGGGTTATCCACCATCGTGAAGGAACTTAACATTCCAAACGTCGGCAACATCGACACCACGGGGGTCAATCGTAAGCTTTTGTCGGTGAGGATATGCACGAGTGGATTAGTCAAGTGACGAAAACTCCTTCAAGCAAAACCAATGGATTTGAAACCTAACGTTGTGGTTGCTAAAGATGGTAGCGGGAAATATGATACTATTAATAAGGCATTGGCTGAAGTCCCCGTGAAAAGTCCCGATCGATTTGTTATTCACATTAAGGCTGGTACTTACAAGGAGCAAATCAACGTGACCAAGCAGATGACAAATGTTGTATTCGTTGGTGATGGCCCAACCAAGACCATTATTACAAATGACATTAGCGTCGCTAAGAATCCACCGGTTAAAACATACCGCACTGCAACTGTTGGTAAGTAGTATTATATACATATAGAAGTTTTGGTGGTGAAGTGTGGTGGCTAACTAGTATATATGTATGTATGTTTGTGAAATATTTTAGCTGCGGATGGGGCTGGTTTCATGGCCAAGGACATTGGATTC
This sequence comes from Gossypium raimondii, assembly GCF_025698545.1. Taxonomy (NCBI): domain Eukaryota; kingdom Viridiplantae; phylum Streptophyta; class Magnoliopsida; order Malvales; family Malvaceae; genus Gossypium; species Gossypium raimondii. Next base: position 49,046,040 of record NC_068573.1, read on the forward strand.
GATAACTCAAGAGGACGAAGGTCATCAGCGATGGCCTTTAGGGCCATGCGCCGATAGGTCATCATGTTCAATCGCCATTTCACTGGTACCAAGACACTCTCTACGCTCACGAGAGAGACAGGTTATATAGCAATTGTCTCATCAAGGAACAGTAGATTTCATCTTCGGGGATGCGCGAGCATTTTCGAATCTGTATGCTCGTCGTGAGGAAGCGAGGCGAGCCAAAAGCGCATGGTTACTGACAAGGAAGGAATGATCTTGGAACAAACTCACCATTGTGCTTCAAAAGCGCACCATCTCGGCGCCTGATTACATCCCAGTGAAAGATACGAACAAGGCGTACTTGAGGCGTCCTTGGAAACAATTCGCTAGGTCCATCATAATGCAATCTAGGATCGACGACATCATTCAACCAGAGGTTATGCCCCATGACAGGCACCATAGGAATAGACACTTCTTTCATTCTTTGAGTTTGGAAACAGGGGACCCGGTGCCGATACCAGCCGTAGGGTAGCATGGAAAGGTATCAAAAAGATAGATATAAATGAAGCCAACAAATGGACTCCTCGCGTCTTTCTCGAATCTGAGACTTGGATTCCGAGTTCCGGCATTCCCTATAGTCCCGACATGGTCCCTGGAGTTTAAGCAGCTTATTATCAATACCAACGCCATTAGTATGCTTATTATCATATCATTGTTCTAATTATGTCATTGTTTACTAATTAATTAAACAGTTTTTTTAATCTTTTATCTATCTATATATATATGTTGAATTCTTTGGTTTCCTGATTGTTGTTTCCATTCACTTATTAATGATGTTTCCAAAACCCAAAAATTAAGTCAACGTTTAAATAGACCTGTCCATGGGCCGGGCGGCCCTAAACCCGACGGCCCCTTGAAATATGGGAGGGTTCGGGTAAAAATATAGGCCGAAATATGGGCTTGGGCAAAAAACGAGGCTGTTTAAAAAATGGGCGGGCTCAACTCAACTTTTTGGCCGGGCCCCCTAATATAATAAATATATATTTTTATTTTTATTTTTTAATTTTTAATTTTTAATTTTTAATTTTTAATTTTTAATTTTTAATTTTTAAATACTTTTAAAAAAACTTTTTTTATTTTTTTATTTTTAAAATATTTTTTTGTGTTTATTAAAAATCGGGCCGGGCTCGGGCTTATTATTTTTTTCCCGGGCCGGGCCTGGGTAAAATTTTAGGCCCATATTTCGAGCCGGCCCGGGCCCGGGCCTAAGAGTCGGGCCGAAATTTTTTCTGGGCCCGGCCCGGCCCATGGACAGGTCTACGTTTAAATATTATTGAACTTAATTTAATATAATTTTTTAAGGATTATTTGGATTGATAATGTTGTTTCCCTAATGTAGACAGCTTACTTTAAATAGATTTAATAAAATTATTATTATCAAACTTAATTACAAGATTTAATAAAAAAATAGTTTATTAAGTAACAATTACTAATATAATATTAAAAATTAATAAAAAATATATTATAAAAAATCAATCTTATTTTTATATATATTTTTTATATATGGACTTAAGCAAGCATCCCGCTCATGAAATCATAGATTTGATCAAGCGGTCAAGATTTTTGAATTTGAGCAAAACATAGAAAAACATTGTGTTTATAAATATTTAGGGGATGAAAGGGTGGTCATTCTCGTTCTATATGTCGGGTGAAATTCTAATAGTTAAGAATGATGTAGGGATATTGTTATCGTTTAAACTATGGTTAACCCAACAGTTTAGGGTGAAGGACTTGGGAGAAGCTTATTTTGTTCTGGGCATTTGAATCCTAATGGATCGAATGAACAAAGTGATAGCACTATCGCAAGATTCATACATAGACAAGATGTAACAACTCGTTTTTCAATGGTATCGAAAATAGTGGTTTTGGGGCCACAAATCTGATGATTAAGTTTGTAAATATTATTATTTAATATTTACGAGTCAAATAAAGTTTTAAAAAGGTTTTCGATTTGGTAATTTATGTTATATAAATGATAAATTAAGTTGAAGTTGTAAGACCCTAAAGTCAAGTGGTTTTAGAAAATGAGGTATCGGTAACTCGTTTCTATATATCGAGTCATAAACATTTTTATAAATATTTACGGAGTGTTATTAAGGTTCTATTAAAGTTTCATTAAGAAATTTTAATGTTTAAAAGGTTAATTAGGTGAAAAGGTCTAAATTGAAAATGTGCAAAAGTTGAATGCTATTACTTAAATGGATCTAAAATATATGGAAAGGTAAATTCTTGGACTTGGATGGTAATTATACCATATTTAATGTGAGTGGATATTCATAGGAAGGTTGCATGGTAAATCTTGTAAATTTTAAAGGTTATAATAGTAATTAATTAATATAAACTAAAATAACTTAACCTAAAATTATCATCCTCTTCCTTCTTTAATTTCTTTAACCGAATGTCTATGGTGGGTGAAGGAAAACCATTCGGCCAATTTATTTTGGGGTGCTTGGCAAGCTATTTTCACCTATTTCTCTTAATTTTTATGTTTTTGAGATCGTTGAAACTAGGTCTAGCTAGCTCGTACATTCGATTTTGAAATTGTTAAAGGTATTGAATTTTTCCATTGATGAATATTGTGAATTTAGATATTAAATGATAAATTTGAAGTGTTGTTTAGTATTTAAAAGTATTTTGTTAAATGATTTTTGAGGAATTTCCCGATTAGGGACTAAATTGTTAAAATAATAAAATATAAGGATTTGATGTGAAAATTTTATAAATATGGGCTGTATTGGGAGCTATAAACACTCGTCTAAGATCAAATTTGGGTAAAAATGGTTAATCTACATGTTTTAGGCTCAGGGACTAAATTGAATAAAAATAACATGTTAGGGACAATTTTGTAAAAGTGTCAAAATGACTAAATTGCATACAATAATTTTTTACTAATCTATAGTAGTAAATTGAATGAAATTATTAATTTAGATCAAGATCGAGTGGAAAATCGAGGAGAATAGAAAATTACCAAAATGCACATATACTTTGACATTTCTGCAATTTAGCTATGTTAGTTTGTACGGTTAGCATTTAACATTAATATGAATTGTTGAGTAGATTAACATGGTACAACTTATATATTTATTTTTAATTGTTGATAATTAATGGTAGTTTGAGATATAATATTAAATTTGATGCTCGGTTTGGATTGAATGCGGGATAGAGTACAATCGTGATTTTGTGTGTTTTATGTAACACCCCCTAACCCTAAACCGTCGCCGGAATAAGGTTACGAGGCATTACCAGACATGTCAAACAATTTACAAATAATTCTTAAATAAATAACCAACATATTAAAATAATTCATAAATACACATAAATTTCACTAATTGATTCCATTCATTTTTTTTCTTTTATAAAAATTTCGGTAGCATTTCTACTTATTTTTACATAAAACCCCCTGCAAAATTTCAAAACATAACCAACCCAATTCTAGTATTTCAATCAAGTCATTTATATACTTAAATCTTACTTGACATATTGACGTAACAACTTAATTAATAAAAATCCTACTATCATTTCTAATTAACTCATAAAACTAATCAAGTCATTTCAATTCGATACCAATGCCATAAATGACTTCTACCATTTTACTAATATAATCATCAAAACACATTATATCTTACTTTACAACAAAACTATATAACATACCAAAATAACTATTATAATTCTTATGTACATGCCACTTTCATTTAAGGAAGAAAACATCACTGAAAACTCTATGCAGGAGTCGGGATTGTCCTGGATGCTGAACCGAGACTCTGACCCCTTTTCAACCTACGCATGGAAACAACCGTACGCTGAGTATTTTATACTCAGTGGTATTACCATAATTCAAATTATAATAACAATAAAGAATTATAATTACGAAGCATGTAACTATCCGATTTCTTAATATCAATTAATTCATAAACTTTCATTATTTAACAATAACAATACAATTTTTTAGCTATCTTCAATCTCAATCACATATCACATGTAGCAATTTCAATCACTACATAAACATTAAATTCATGCCTTTTATTTTCAATATCAATTTCAATCTACAAATTTTTAATTTTCTCATATTCAATACCACAATCGATCAAATTCATTTGATTTTCTCATTTCAATTATTCACCCTATTAACAATCGGACTTTGATGATATACAGTTCCAACCCAACACACCAATACGGCACATTGTGCCTCAAACGGTACATAGTACCTGATTAGTATACGACACATAAGTGCCTGAAACGACACACGAGGTGCCTGATACGACACATAAAGTGCCTGAGATACGACACATAAAGTGCCTGGTGTACGACACATAAAGTGCCTGATCGGCAAAGCCGATAAATCCCGTACTCTTCCAAATCCTATGGCATGCCAACTATATCTGACTTAGCCCGACTAGTTAATAGGGTATTCAAATTCTCAATTCTCTTTCATTATCAATTCAAGATCACTTTTCCACTTTTTAATCAATTAACAATTTAATACCAATACATATTTCAAATAATCACATATAATCATATTTCAATTCAATTCAAACCACTTTTCAATCATTACACAATTCACATATTCACACATATTCATAAATTAATTCACTTTATTTAATTCATATTTTAAATTCATTTTTCAATCAAATTCAAATCACTAATTACTTTTTAATCAATATACATTTCAAATACTCACATATTTCCTTCATTCAATTTAATTTGATTCAATTCAAATCACTATTATCATTTCAATTGCTTACCCAATTTTACTTACCATGCATTTTAATTAAAATATAACAATTAATAATAAATAGATTTGAATTATAGTAATACAAACCCGAATTTGCTCGATTATTCCTCAACGACCTTCTGCTTCCCTTTTTGTGCCGATACCTCAAATTCTTTACTAGCTATGAAAATTAAATAATTAAATAATTAATTACAGCACAAATTTTACAATAAAAATAAAATTTCTATCAAATTTTATACTTTAATTCCAATTTAATCCTAACTAGATTTATCTACTTTTCTAATTTAATTCACACTCTATTTCTATTCAAATTTCTTCTAAACTCAAATTTATCTACTAATTTTTCAGCATTTTTCACTAATTTCGAATTTTCCTCAATTTAATCCCTAAAATTCAAAACTTATAGTTTAGTTTACAATTCAATCCTTTATTCAATTCCAAATAAAATTTCTATCAAATAAATCCTCAATTCCATCATTTATTCAACATAAACCCTACTCAAAAATCTATTAACTTTCAAATTTTCAACTTAAATCCAAGATTATTTCACTCTAGGATTCCAAAACATCAAATTTATGAGAAAATAACTTGATTTAGCTTACCTATTAAACTTCAAGCTTCAAAATCTCAATTTTCCCCCTTTCTTTTCTTTCCCTTTTTCTTCCCCTGTTTTCGACTCTTTCTCTGTTTCTTTTCTGTTCTTCTTCTCTTTTTCTATTCTTTTATTTCATTTGTTTTCTTTTACTTTTTTATAATAATATAATATATAATAATTAATATAAATATCTTTTACCACACATGTCATATTCATAACTATACATTTGTCCTAATCTTATTTATCTCACAATATAATAATAATAATAATTTAATAATATATTTTAACACATAAAAATCTTAAATTTTTATGCTTATGTTGCCTCAAATTTGGCAATTGGCATAATTGCCTATTTAATCCCATTTATTGTATTTTAATCTATAATTAAACTTTCACTTTTATTGTAATTTAATCCTTTTTACTAATTACTCTTAATTAGACTAAATTCACCTAATTAATACCTAATTAAGCACTAAACTAAACTCATAATTACTTCTAATAATTATTTTCAAACTCAATTTACTAAGACGGAGGCCCGATATTATATTTTTTCGATGCCCGTGAATTTTTGGGTCATTACATTTTAAGGGTATAGAGTGGAGATGATATTGGAGGGAGATGTCTGTATATTACCTGAGTAAATTGAGGTTCAACATTTGTTGTGAACTCTCGTGTTATACTCTATGTCTGGTGTGTTTCGGTTGGATTAGCTCTTATGAGCTTCTGTCCGGCGTGTTTCAGTTGGATTAGCTCTTATGAGCTTATGTCTGGTGTGTTCGGTTGATTTGATGATGCACTCTTATCCGTAATTCGTTCTTCAAATGAAAAATCTCGGTAAGGTAATCTGTTTAATGAATTTGAAAAATTTATTATTTATTGAATATTAATCTAAACATAGATGAATTCATCGGTTGAAATTGTAGATGAAAGGGAATTCTCATGGTTGATTATTATTGTTTGAATTGTTGTATTTGCTTCGGTAAGATTTATCGTTTAATGTGTCGAACTTACTAAGCTTCATTAAGCTTACTTGTGTTGTTTAATGTCATTATAGATTCTCGAAAGGTTGGACGATCGGATCGGCACTCAAGTCACTCTATCCAGCTCAATTTGATAGTTTTTGGAACGTTTAATTTATATTATATGGCATGTATAGGCTCTTGTGTTATTATCGTTAATGTTTTGGTTTATATAAAAACTATGGATGATTTTTTGTTTAAATGTTATATAATATATGAGAATGAGGTATAGTTTCTATGATAATGTGAATGATATGTATGAAAGAAATGTTATGATTGAGATACCTTTGATAGGTATTTCAGATAAATATTGCTTGAATGAATTAATAAGTTGAATTGATAATTATTTTGATGTATAATTATATATACTTGTGGCACCAATGAGAGTACATTAGTTAGGCACTTAATAGGTTGGTTTTGGTGTGTTTTTGGCTCGATTAAAGTCATTTTGATTTGGTATTTTGATTGGTATTTGAGTTTCTTAAGGTCCAAGCAAACTTGAAATGGTAATATTGTGTTTTAAGGTTCATTTTGGGTCCACACGGCCTGAAATGGTATTTGACTTCCAAACGTGTCGAGATTCGAGGAAATCAATAGCAGGTTGTGTTGTTGTCCTAGGTGATCTACTGTAATTTGATACGTCAAATTAAACCCTCAAATGCACTTAAGGAGCTTATCTTTAAACAATTTTAGTGTCTTTTATATGTTTTTTTATTTTTAATTTTATTTTTAATAAATTTTTTATTAGTTTCAAGTCATTTCTGATACCCAAATTGGCCAATTGTGGCATGGGAAACCTAACAAGTTGATTAAGTGATGTAGGGAGTCGGCGGTGGCCTGAACAGGAAGAAAATATCACCTACAAGTGGGTATCACGATATCGAAGTATGGAACGATATCGAAGTATGGAAGTGTAATACCCTTGAAAAAACTGAAATGAAAAAAATCGGGGCCGACTACTGTGACATGATGTCGAAATCATTTTTAAATTTAGAAAAAAATGGGGATCGACTTTTAAAATGAAAACCGGGAGTCGCCACCGATCTTTTATTGAGGTGTGATTGGATCACCTTGGAAATAATTTTAGGTCTGCGAATTTTGAGAAAACAGGTTCGGGAGTCGGTTACGCATTAGGAAGGGTTAGCACCCTCGTGACGCCCAAAATTGGTACTGAATTGATTGTTTAATGTCTTAATGTCAAAATTTGAAAAGATTTTAAAATACGATCCTTTTAACTTGAATAAATTGAATAATAAAACACTCTTATTTCAAAGAAATAGAATGTCACACCCAGTGAGTTAAGGCGCAACATTTTTAATCTTCCAAAATTAAGTTTATCTTTTAACTTTTAAAACCCATGCATGTTGAGAAGAATATTTGGTCATTTGGGTCAAATGAAAAAATCAAAATCCAGTAAGTTAGGGTTCAATTTCCCAAAATTCCTAAATACCTCATATTGCCTTTATTTTTAGAAGAATCCTCGTCTCGAGAAAATAACATGTCATATCCAATGCATTAGGACACAACGTATCGAATTCCCGAGAATGAGCTTTTATTTATGTGTTTTGATTAAAGAAAATTTGATTATTTAGATTCAACGAGAAAAATTAAAACCCAATACGTTAGGGCTCAATTCTCTCGAGGATTCCAAATATCGGGTATTGCCTTTATTTTCAAAATTCCTTTTTATACATTGCGTAGAAAGGTCAAATATGTTTAAACATCATGTATGGTACAATGATAATGAAATGGTGTGAAATGGCTATGTGGGTAGAATAATACATAAAGGAATGTTATAATATTTGCAATGAAACTATAATAATAATGCACCAACTAATAATAGCAATAATCATATTAATTACTATAGCATGAAAATACGAATAAATGAAATAATACACATAATGACAATACTTACACCACACATCAAATACAAATACTAATAATCAAAGCAAACAAAACGAATAATATATATAAGTCAATTTAAAGAAAATAATAGCTCAAAATGAATGATTTGTCTTGGCATTTCAAAATAAATAATAACGATTCAAATAAGTAGAACATATATATAAAAAAATTAGACAATAAATAAATAACAATGGAAACAATTAAAAATATATTTAAAAAGAACATATATTTTGAAAAAATACATATATACGTCTGAAGAAAAAAATTTGAAAAATGTTCATACATAAGTTTATAAGAAATAATATGTATAAAAAAATAAATTTAATGTAAAACAACTTCAAATAAATAATAAATATAAAAACTTAAAATAAGTAACGATAAAAGAACATTTTCTACAAATAAATGAATTAAATAAACCGAGGATGAGGTGGAAACAGAATTAAAATTCGAGGCTTTAATTGCAAAATCGCAAACAGTTCGCAAGGGGACTGAAATAAGATGCGCTGATGACATGAGGGACTGACTGTGCAATATCCCCGTCCCTTATGCACATCGTTTTGCGCAGGACAAGATTGGAACAGGCGCAAAGTTCTATGGCTGAAATTAAGTAAAATAAAAAGGCTGCATCGAATGTGCCCCAGAATTGGAAGGACTAATTTCGCAAAATACCCATTAGGGTAATAATGCGCAGCCCTCCAAGCCTTCAAACGGCACCGTTTTAATAATCAATATAAAAAGAAAAAAAAACCTAGACTAAGCCCGAAACAGAACCCTAGCAATCCCTTCTCATTTCTGCGCCGTTCTGCTACGTCCATAGGCCAATGGTTTTCCGAATCCCCTTTGCGCGACTCCGATTGCGACGGAGCGAAGGACACCGGTCACCAGGTACGTTTCTCACTCTGAACTTTCTTCTTTATTTGTTTACCCTAGCAATGAACTAAAGAATCAAAGAAAAAAAGAGAAAAACGAAGAGAAAATTCAAAAAAACTTACGAAGCTTAGTTTTCTTTTAATGTTTTTTCTTGTTTCTGTATTCAATCTCTGTATGCGTAAAAAAGGGAAAAGAGACCCCCTTTAAGTACATCTTTGGGTTTTTTATAACCCGAAAACAAAAAGAAAAGAAAACGAATACAAATTCTTTTTTTGTTTTTCTTTTTCTCTGCCTTTCTTTTGCTGTTTGTTTGTTCCATTTTGCTGTCGATTTGTTGTTTGCTGCAGGTACGGTCGTACGAGGGGGCAATGGCATCGCGTACGGAAGCAGAGGCTGACGTGGAGCTGCTCGGAGGCTAAACCTGCTGGCTGCGGCGCTAAAAGTCTCAGAAACCCTAGGGTTTTTGTTTGTTCCAGTTTTGGGCCAAGGGTATTTAGTTGGTTTGGGCTTGTAAGGCGATTAGGCTGGGGTGTATTTGGTCTGTATGATTTTAGGCTTGTATTTTGGGCTTGCTGGACTGATGGACTTTTAATAACCTTGTTATTATTATTATTTTTATTATTTATTTTTTTATATAATTTGTTTATTTATTTGATTTGGGCCGGGCAAAATTAGGGTATTACACATGATATTCAAGTTTGTTGGGGGTATCACCATCCATTCCAAGATTGTTGGGGGTATCATGATATTCAAGTTTGGTTATCACAATATCGCTGCCTAAAGGGTGAAAAAACTGAAAGGCAATTTTATGTCCAACAAACTTAAGTCTATTTTTCACTTAATGGTAAAATAGTCAATGCTAGGTTAAATAGTAATAGGCTATAAATACAACTTTATAAGCCTTTCATTTTAAATTTTACTATTATCTTTACCCGTTAGTTAAAAAATGAGTTACTTGTCTAATGGTTAAGTGTTAGTGAAATTGTCTTTGAAACCCAAGTCTGAATCTCCTCCCTCGCATAATTTTTATATGTTGTATTTTTTCCCAAAAACCCTAGGTGTTGTCGTCCCATGTTGTAACCCTAGGTACATATTGTATTTTTTTCTTTTCTTTTCAGCCTCATTTGCTCACCCTCTCTACGTCCCACCTTCTCTCTTCCTCTCATTTCTTCAATAATTCTTTTCTCTTATCTCTTTTATTGCCTCCCCTTGAAACCTCATGTTTTCTCTTTCATTGACGTCGCCCTAGTGATCAGCCACCACTACTGTTGCCCCTTTTGTTTCTCCTCTCCTTCTTTCATTTTCTCTCATTCTTTTGTTGACGAAACCACCATTCATCTTTGGTCAGATCTTTTTTGGCCCTTTGCAAGTGATCAATCCGTTTTGTGATTATTTGTTATCAAAGGTCTGAGATCCGCGAAGTGTAAGTTGTTTATTAGTCAAATTTAAATACATATTTCTTTTCTATAATGGTCAAATCTATCAAGAGTCCATGGCTAATTCTCACATGTGTTCTTTTTGTGTTTTTTTATTGAAGGTTCATATTCAAATCACTCAGATCAATGGTGACATCAAACATTATTCGCGTCTTCGTCTTAAGTTGAAATAGTACTAGTGTATGTGGTGATTCCAAAAATCATATATGAATTGCCATTGTTTTCTCTGATTTGGCCGAACCCTATAAGGTGATTAGAGGCTAATTTCTAACAATTACTTCCTTGTGTTAGGTACAAATTAAACCAGATTTAATCAGATCTGAAGCATAGGAGCTGCAGACTAGTGTTAGTGCTTCAGATATGCATTATTCAGGTATGGGTCCTAACTTTGTATGGTTGGTGATTGTTGAAATCATGTTTGTACTTTATTGGCATTGGTCGAATGTTATAGGGCCTTAAAGTGTAAATAACCAAGTGTGTAAGTGTTATAAGTGTTAACTGATTGTATGCCTATTGTTACTGGTTGATTAGCTGAATGCATGTTATTACATGTACTGTATTGTTAAGCATGTTGATTGTTAATGTATAAATGGATTGCGAATATAGCATGCCATTGATTGATACATTGTTTATTGCTTGCATTTAAAAAAAAAAACATGTCACTGATTGATATTATTTTATCGAATTGAAATTGTTACACATGCCATTGTTATTGCAATTGTTATTGAAAAGCATTGCCATAATGCATTGCATGGGGACTTGGATTGATTGGAGATGGAGGAGATCCATGGAGTACGGACAGTTTATCTGTCATATTATACTGGCAATTAATCTACAACCCTGAAGTCATGTTCGGAGTACTGACGGTTTATCCGAAAATTACTAGTAGTTTATCCACAAATTATTGGCAATCAATTGAAAAAATTGTCAATGGTGGTTTATCCACATTGAGCTAAGACTCTTACTGTTTTAGTGTTCGAATGTTGAGCTTTGGGGAACTCATAGTGTGTAGCAGATGGATGGGTAGGAAATATACATTGTTTTCATATGAGCATGTACATATATATATATTATATTTTTATGATGTCATGCTATACTATGATCTAAGAAATGTTGCTGGCTATATGCTTTACTATAGTTTGAACGTCTGCATGTATATACAATGTTTACTAAGTTTAAGACTTGCGTTGAGCTTTTTACAGCTCACCCCCATAATTTTATCTAAACTTTGAGGTTAGGATCGGACACGATATTCAGAGGTTTCATCTCAATTTTATTTAATAAAGCAATTTAAATTTTACTTTATTCTGTTATGGTTTTTGGGACTGTAATTTTGTTAATTTTGGGTTGTGGCATGGGTTCTTTTTAAGTTTGAATTTCCACATGCATCCAATTCATTAAACTGAACAGACCCAACAAATTTGCTTAACATCATATTAAATAAGGTTTAAAGTAAAAACTGATGGTTCCAATTTTTCCAATACGAAACAAGGAAAAGAGTTTTGAAAAGCAAATCAACAAAACAAAAATCAATTAAGTTTACCCTAAAATGTCACAACACATACTAAATTTGGAGCCTTAATATTAACTTGACTTAAAATCTGATGTTTTTAATAAATATATGTCAACCAATCTAATTTTTCTAAAAATTGAAAAAATAAATGTTACGAGAACTAAACGATTCTACTAGGCCATTTCGGTGGCCAATGTAACCTTCAAGATCCGATCATAATGTTTGAACCAGATTAGGGAGGATACCGTTATGGTTGAAAATTTCAAGCAATTGGAAAAATAAATATTACTATTGACAAGCAAGTGTTGTCGAATGTGAGAGAATATCTTAAATTTTGGGGTGGTGATGGCAAAAAGTCAAATATTGAAGCTGACATGAAAGGGGTGACGTTGCTTAGTATTGATAACATCGGTGAAAATGAGACAGATGAAGCGGAAGTAAGTAACCGGGGCAAAGAAGGTGAGTGTAGGCAAATCCAATTTAGAGGTGGATCGAACACTAGTGTTGGGCCATTCAGATGGGAATCAAGGTTCCGTTGAAACAACTGAGGTGATGGGTAGAGATGATATGACTGCAGGAAAGGAATTGGTTGAAGTTACGAAGAGGATATTGTAAATGAGTATATAGCCAAAGGAGGCAACAAAGTTAAGAAAATTGAGAAAGAAGAAACTAACGGCTAGTGGTGAACACATTCTGACTTCAAAAACAAGAACGCGTTGAAGTTGGGTAAGATTATGGGATTACAAGTTGGTGGAGATAAGGATGAAGTTTTGAGACATTTGGTAGCAATTAGACTTAGCTCAGTTCAAGGAATGTTGAAGTTTGATTTTGTTTTTTTTGTTTTTTTTTTTTGTGTACCAGTCAGTACCCTCAAACTTTCTTCTCTAAAACTCTCCTAATGTTTCCCATGAATCCCCGGCGCTAGCATGCAAACTATCTTATGTTTCTCCAAAATAAGAGATACTCTCTCGATTTTGCTCTTGGGGTTCATTGCAAAAGTCTGACAGACAGATGAAACCGTGGTGTTTGAAACTTCTCCCCATCTCAAGGCTCTATACGACTTCTACATCTGGGCTTTTTAAACATTGATAATAGTATCTTACATGCTAAGTCTGGAAAGAAACAAAGAACTCTTTTGGATCGTTTATTTCAATTTTTCTCATATGTCTCGTTTCTCTTTGTCCCTAGGGGTGTGCATAATTCGGGTAAAATCGAAAAATTCGGTTAACCGATCGAATTCGGTTAATCGGTCAGTTAACAGAATTTTTTCGGTCGGGGGTCAGTTAATTTTTTTATGATTTTTCTGTTAACGATTAATTCGGTTCGAAACCGGTCGGTTAACTGAATTTTTTCGGTTAACCGAAAAAATTAATAAATAAAATTATCCAACCCAACCCAATTACCGAACCCAATAAAACTAAAACTAAAGTCTACCCAATTACCAACCCAATAAAAATAAAACTAAAGTCTGACTCTTAAGTATCTACCCAATTACACATGTTTTTTTTTTTTTAGGTTTAATGCAAATGGAGATTTTTTGGAGAGAAGAAATAGATATAAATAGAAAATATTAAAGACTTACATTTCAACTATGTGTTAATTTTAAGAATTATATAATATTTTTAATTATGTAGTGATTCAAAGACTAATTATGTAATATTTTTAATTATGTAGTGATTCAATTCGGGTAATTCGGTTAATTCAGTTAATTTTTATTCAAAAATAAAAACCATACAATTTTCGGTTAATTCGGTTAACCGACCTAATTAACCGAAAAAATTTCGGTTTGATTAATTTTTTTTTTTAAATTCGGTTCGGTTAACGGTTAAAAATTTTGGAAGATCGATTAATTCGGTTATAGCTATTTCGGATCGGTTAACCGAATGCACACCCCTATTTTTCCCAAGTTCCATTATTATCATCCCAAATCTTCAGTATGATAGAAAAAAACTATTAAATTCAGGTGAAAGTAATGGAGAGCAAATACATAAAAATATTAAAAATTTGATAAGAAATATTAAATATAAAAACTAGAATTTAATAATATGAAGTTATTTGAATTAAATATATGTAATATTATTGTACCGCGTAATTTTACATGATAATATTAGGCACTTACCCTGTTTTATTTAAATTTCATTTATAAAATGCTTTATTGACTCATTTCATATCATGGACTAAAGAAGTTAAATTCAAAATTAGCAGAATATACCCTTTTTCAAAGCGAAATACAAAGAAAATTACCATGAAACTGTTTGAATCATCTCTCAGGTTGCTCAACGAATTACTTCTTTGGAATGTTAAAAAAATTACTTATTTTTCTTTTCTATTAATTTAATTAATATATCATAATAATTATTATTACAATTGCTACTCATGCACAGGTTTGCTTTCACTATAAAGAATGCATAATAATAGTCAAAATTTAAACATATTAGATAAAATAAATAAATAATAATGCATTTTATAAAATTATTTTTAAAATTATTTTAAATCATTTTAAAAATAATATTTTAATTAAAACTTAAATTTGAAAAAAAGAATGCCACAAAAATGAATATATACATTATTATATTTATTATTTATGATATGATATGATTTCTTACAAATGTTTCTAACAACATTAGTTACCATTTAATCCACAAAGCTTTAATTTACAAGTGTCAAAGAAAATCCTAAAATACGGAAATTAATTTTTGTAGAATGTGAAAAGATTTTAAAAAACTAATATTTAATTTACAATTTAGCTTTTAAATTACATTTATATATTAATTGTTTCAATACTAAAAATATTAGTTTATCTAAAAATATTTTACTCAACCACATATATATATAATTATATAAATTACATCCTAGCATTAATCATTTTTTAACAATTTCAAAGCTCGAGATTTTAAAGGAATAATAAAAGGAATATTAAAACACCATAATTTTAAAGAGTGATTAATATCCTTGAAATTTAAACAAATTCTCACATCCGTAGGGCACTCTCCACCATAAAACATTTTAAACTAAATATGGTCATTTTTTGGGTTTTAACTGATTCATTTTTTAATATAAATAGAGAACTTCAATAACATATTATTCAAGCTTGTGCTCAAGGGGCCATAAGTGATAAGCAATAAGCAACCCCACAACTTCAAATAAGGTTTTCTTCTTTCTCGCTTTCTTTTCTTCAGGGGGAAAGAAAGAGAGAAGAAGATACTTTTTTGAAAAAAAAAAAGTTGTTTAAGAATGGCGAATAATGCTATTATTGGTATTTGTGCGGTGTTTCTGGTGGCCTTGGTGGTAGCCGTGGTGGTGGGTGTTACGCACATAAAAAACAAGAATGATGGTGAAGAGATATCGAGTTCGAACAAAGCCGTGCAAGCCCTATGTCAACCCACGAATTATAAAGAGACGTGCCAGAAAAGCTTGGCGTCGTCAAATTCTAGCGACGTTAAGGAGCTGATAAGGACAGGTTTCCAAGCCGGGCTAGTTGAGATAAAGAACGTGCTAGCCCATTCAGTGACGGTCCAAGAGTTGATCAAGGATGAGAACAACAAAGCGGCACTTGGTGTTTGCCAAGAGGTGTTGGACTTAGCCATTGATGACTTTCAAAAGTCATTCGACATGCTAGGGGAATACGACATGAGCAAGATCGGAAAATACCTTTTGGAACTAAAGACCTGGCTAAGCGGTGCATTCACGAGTCAACAGACATGTATAGACTCATTCGCGGAATCAAGTAACGAATCATCGCAGAAGATGCAATCAATCTTGAAGACTAGCATGGAGATTACTAGCAATGCTTTAGCGATGCTTAATGGGTTATCCACCATCGTGAAGGAACTTAACATTCCAAACATCGGCAACATCGACACCACGGGGGTCAACCGTAAGCTTTTGTCGGCTGAGGATATGCCTGAGTGGATTAGTCAAGCTGACCGAAAACTTCTTCAAGCAAAACCAATGGATTTGAAACCTAACGTTGTGGTTGCTAAAGATGGTAGCGGGAAATATGATACTATTAACAAGGCATTGGCTGAAGTCCCTGTGAAAAGTCCCGATCGATTTGTTATTCACATTAAGGCTGGTACTTACAAGGAGCAAATCAACTTGACCAAGAAGATGACTAATGTTGTATTCATTGGTGATGGCCCAACCAAGACCATTATCACAAATGACATTAGCGTCGTTAAGAATCCACCGGTTAGAACATACCGCACTGCAACTGTTGGTAAGTAGTATTATATACATATATAAGTTTTGTCATGAAGTGTGGTGGCTAACTAGTATATATGTATACATGTTTGTGAAATATTTTAGCTGCGGATGGGGCTGGTTTCATGGCCAAGGACATTGGATTCGATAACTCAGCAGGACCCGAAGGTCATCAAGCAGTTGCCTTTAGGGCCACTGCTGATAGGGTCATCATGTTCAACTGCCATTTCACTGGGTACCAAGACACTCTCTATGCTCACAGAGAGAGACAGTTATATAGCAACTGTCTCATCACCGGAACGGTGGATTTCATCTTCGGGGATGCGGCGAGCATTTTCCAGAACTGTATGCTCGTCGTGAGGAAGCCAGGGCCAGGCCAAAACTGCATGGTTACTGCACAAGGAAGGAATGATCTTGGAACAAACTCAGCCATTGTGCTTCAAAACTGCACCATCTCGGGTGCCCCTGATTACATCCCAGTGAAGGATACGAACAAGGCGTACTTGGGGCGTCCTTGGAAACAATTTGCTAGGTCCATCATAATGCAATCTAGGATCGACGACATCATTCAACCAGAGGGTTATGCCCCCATGACAGGCACCATAGGAATAGACACTTCTTTCATTGCCGAGTTTGGAAACAGGGGACCCGGTGCCGATACCAGCCGTAGGGTAGCATGGAAAGGTATCAAAAAGATAGATATAAATGAAGCCAACAAATGGACTCCTCGCGTCTTTCTCGAATCCGAGACTTGGATTCCGAGTTCCGGCGTTCCCTATAGTCCCGACATGGTCCCTGGAGTCTAAACATCTTATTATCGATACCAACGCCATTAATATGTTTATTATCATATCATTTTTCTAATTATGTCATTTTTTTACTAATTAATTAAACAATTTTTTAATCTTTTATCTATCTATGTATATATGTTGAATTCTTTGGTTTCTCGATTGTTGTTTCCATTCACTTATTAATGATGTTTGCAAGGCCCAATAATTAAGTCAACATTTAAATATTATTGAACTTAATTTAATATATTTTTTAAGGATTATTTGGATTGATTAAATAGATTTAATAAAATGATTATTATCAAACTTAATTGCAAGATTTAATTCAGATTAAATCTAAGATAGTTTGCTTCTTTTGAGAGTCAGATTTCAAGCTACCCTACCTAAGGCTTTGCATGTTTACAAGCCTAAAAAAGGATACCCAGTACTATTACTTCATTTCTCTATAAAGAGTGTAACTCTATGTCTAGAGTGCTACGAGTATTCTATCGAGTACTCCCTTGAATCATTTCATCACAATCCAACTCATCTAACCTTTTCAGAATTAAATCAAGTTTATAGACATACCATACATTTATCTATTTCTAGAGATTGCATACATTTTAAAATAGCCCAAATCAAATGAAATAGTAAATCTAATCAGGATAATACCTTGGTCATTAAAGAAACTAAAGATTCATCCAGTAATCCCAACCCGATGAGATTAGCTCATGAGTTGGAAACTAAAATCCAAAATGAAAGTATCATTCAATAACATATTTTCACAGTTAAAATTCATAGAAATCAATTAAGATAGTGAAGGAAGAACTTCAAGAAGCTTTCACCAATTTAGCCCCAACTCCAGTGCTGCAATATCTTACGAAGCCCAGGATTGAATGCTTTTCCTTCTTCCTTGCATTGCTACTCTATTCCTTAGTTGCTACCCTCTTTCCTTACGTCTCTAGATCTCTCACGAGAAATTATGTGAAAGGAAAAATCGCTCTCTCTCCTCTCTTCCTCCTTTTTATAGGGTAATTCCCCCTCTCAGCACAACTCTTTTCTCCTTTTTTAGGTGGATATTTCTAGTACAAGTACAACTGGCTGAGAGTGCAACGAATTAACAGTTGAGTTAGCATCTTCCTGAAATTGCCATGGCATTTGTATTGGCAATCTATCCAACGTTTTGACATGACAAAACTTCACTCATTCATTTATTTTCCTCCTTTCTACACCTGCTATAAACAACAAGCAATTTCTTTCCCCCCACGAGTAAAAGTAACAAATAGTGACATTGAAAGCAAAATCCAAGCTTCATGATGCAATGTTATAAAAATACTACTATAATTTCCTAAAATACAACTAAATTTACTCAAGTATGAATAATTAACCAAGTCTATAAGCTTGAAATATAACTCTTTTCAAGAGTTATCACACCCCCAAACCTAAGTTATTGCTTGTCCTTAAGCAAAATATGCATGAATGAATTACCACAACAACATAATTACCTTTTGTAATGCCAAACCATGTAAACATATTTTATACTTCAGTTCTCTTCTCAGCAATATTTTGTTTCTAAAAATTTGCCCAAGTTTCATAAGCTTGTTTAGCAAAATAAGTGCAGAAAATGTTGCTCTAAAAATAAAAATTTCTAATTACTCATGCAATTCTGACTATAGCAAGTACTTCCTAATGTACTTAGTGTATTTGTTATCTAAGCTCAGTTTTCTTTTAATAGATGAATACATTTTTCTTTTCTATAATGGTCGATTCTATCAAAAGTCCATGGTCAATTCTCACATGTGTTCTATTTGTGTTTTTTTATTGAAGGTTAAAATCTGAATCGCTCGAATCACTGTTGACATCAGAGGTTATTCGCATCTCTTTCTAAAGCCAAAACAGTGTATGTGGTGATTCCGAAAATCAGATTTGAATAGCCATTATTGTCTCCGATTTGGCCGAACCTTATAAGGAGATTAGTGGTTGATTTCTAACAATTGTTTCTTTGTGTTAGGTACATATCTAAACCAGATTTAATCACATCTGAAGCATAGGAGCTGCAGACTACTATTAGTGTTTCGGATTTGTGTTATTCAGGTATGGGTCCTAACTTTGTATGTTTGGTGATTGTTGAAAGGTTGTATGTATTTTATTGGCATTGGTCGAATGTTCTAGGGCCTTAAAGTGTAAATAACCAAGTGTGCAATGCTATAGGTGTTAACCGGATGTATACTATAAGTGTTGATCAGCTTAATGCATGTTATTACATGCCTTGTATTGTTAACCATTCTGATTGTTACTACATAAATGGATTACATGTAAAAAAAATTCTCTGATTGATTTTTTTTATCGAATGCATGTTAAGCATGCCACCATTATTGAAATTATTATTGACAAGCATGATATGCTACACTATCGGTATGTCATAATGCATTGCATGGGGATTGGGATTGATTGGTGACGGAGGAGTTTTGTGGAGTACCAGCGGTTTATCTGTAATATTATACTAGAAATTAATTTGCAACCCTAAAGTAAGGTTTGGAGTACTGGGGGTTTATCCACAAATTATTGGAAGTCTAATTGAAAAAATTGTTACCGGTGGCTCTTCTTGTTTTGGTGTTAGAATGATGAGCTCTGAGAAATCATGGTGTATAATAGATCGGTGGGTAGAAAATATACAATGCTTTCATAAAAGCATGCCCATATATATATATATATATATATATATATATATATATATATTTTTATGATGTCGTGCTCTACTATGATCTAAGAAATGTTGTTGGCTATACGCTTTACTGTAGTTTGAATGTCTATATGTATATACAATGTTTACTATGTTTCAGACTCGCATTGAGCTTTTTGTAGCTCACCCCCATAATTTTATTCTTATAGATAATCCTTGAGGTTAGGTTCGGACATGACATTCGGAGGTTTCGTCTCAGTTTTATTTAATAAAGCAATGTAAATTTTACTTTATTTTGTTATGGTTTTTGGGATTGTAATTTTGTTAATTTTGGGTTGTGGCATGGTTTCTTTGTGACTTTGAATTTCTGCATGCATTCAATTTCATTAAACTGAACAGACCTAATAAATCTGCTTAACATCATACTAAATAAGGTTTAAAGTAAAAACTGATGGTTTCAATTTTTCCAATGCGAAACAAGAAAAGGAGTTATGAAAAGCAAGTGTTGATAACACGAAAGAAAGTCAAATATTGAAGGTGACATGAAAGGGGTGACGTTGCATAGTATTGATAACATGGGTGTAAACGAGACAGATGAAGTGGAAGTAAGCAACCGGGGCAAAGAATGTGAGTGTGCAAGTCCAATTTAGAGATGGATCGGACACTAGCGTTCAGCCAATCAAATGGGAATCAAGGTTTCGTTGAAACAACTGAGGTGATGGGCAGAGATAATGTGACTACAGACAAGGAATTGGTTGAAATTACAAATAGGATATTGTAGAGGACTATATAGTCAAAGGAGGCAACAAAGTTAAGAAAATTGAGAAAGAAGAAACTAACGGCCAGTGGTGCACACATTCCGACTTCAAAAATAGGAAGAACGCGTTGAAGTTGGGTAAGATTGCGGAATTACAAGTTGGTGGAGTTAAGGATGAAGTTTTGAGACATTTGGCAGCAATTAGAGTTAGCTCAGTTCAAAGAATGTTGAAGTTTGATTTTGTTTTTTTCTTTGGTGTACCAGTCAGTTCCCTCGAACTTTCTTCTCTGAACCTTTCCTAATGTTTCCCATGAATCCCCGGCGCTAGCATGCAAACTATCTTATGTTTCTCCAAAATAAGACCTTCTCTCGATTTTGGATGCTCTTGGGATTCATTACCAAAGTTTGACAGACAGATGAAACCAGGGTGTTTGAAACTTCTCCCCATCTCAAGGCTCTATACGGTTTCTGCATCTGGGTTTTTTAAACACTGATGACAGTATCTTACATGCTAAGTCTAAAAGGAAACAAGGAATTCTTTTGGATCATTTATTTCGAGTTTTCTCATATGTCTTGTTTCTCTTTGTCCAAAGTTCCATTATTTTCATCCCAAACTTTCAGTATGATAAAAAAAATTAAATTGAGGTGAAAATAATGGAGAGCAAATACATAAAAAAAATTAAATAAATTGAAGATGGAAAGTGACCATCCTATGCACATAAAAATATTAAATATTTGATAAGAAATATTAAATATAAAAATAGTATTTAATAATTCGAAATTATTTGAATTAAATATATGTAATATTATTGTACCGCATAATTTTACATGGTAATATTATGATTATAATTTTATTATTACAATTGCTGCTCATGCACAAGTTTGCTTTCACTATAAAGAACGCATAATAAAAGTTAAATTTTAAACATATTAGATAAAATAAATAAATAATAATTCATTTTATAATATTAGTTTATAATATTATTTTAAATCATCTTAAATAATAATATTTTAATTAAAAATAAATTTGAAAAAAAAGAATGCCACAAAGAATTAATATATACACCTTATTATATTATATTATTTATGATATGATATGATTTCTTACAAATGTTTCAAACAACGTTAGTTATCATTTAATCCACAAAGCTGTAATTTATAAGTGTCAAAAAAATCTTAAAATATGAAAGCTAATCCTTTGTGGAATGTGAAAAATTTTAAAAAATAATATTTAATTTACAATTTAGCATTTAAATTAAATTTATATATTAATTATTTCGATACTTAAAATATTAGTTTATCTAAAAATATTTTACTCAACCATATATATATATATATAATATAATTATATATAATTATATAAATTACATCCTAGCATTAGCCTTGTTTTGAACAATTTCAAAACCCGAGATTTTAAAAGAATAAGAAAAAGAAGATTAAAACACCATAATTTTATAGAGCGATTAATATCCTTGAAATTTAAACAAATTCTCACATCCGTAGGACACTCTCCACCATTAAACATTTTAAACTAAATATGGCCATTTTTAGGGTTTTAACTATTCATTTTTTAATATAAATATGGAACTTCAATAACATATTATTCAAGCCTGTGCTCGAGGGGCCATAAGTGATAAGCAATAAGCAGCCCCACAACTTCAAATAAGGTTTTCTTCTTTCT
Organism: Gossypium raimondii; assembly: GCF_025698545.1. Classification (NCBI taxonomy): domain Eukaryota; kingdom Viridiplantae; phylum Streptophyta; class Magnoliopsida; order Malvales; family Malvaceae; genus Gossypium; species Gossypium raimondii. The sequence goes on from NC_068573.1 coordinate 49,068,243, forward strand.
TGCTTTCTTTTCTTCAAGGGAAAGAAAGAGGGAAGAAGATATTTTTTTGAAACAAAAAAAGTTGTTTAAAAATGGCGAATAATGCTATTATTGGCATTTGTGCGGTGTTTCTGGTAGCCTTGGTGGTAGCTGTGGTGGTGGGTGTTACGCACATGAAAACTAAGACTGATGGTGAAGAGATATCGAGTTCGAACAAAGCTGTGCAAGCTCTATGTCAACCCACAAATTATAAAGAGACGTGCCAAAAAAGCTTGGCGTCGTCAAATTCTAGCGACGTTAAGGAGCTGATAAGGACAGGTTTCCAAGCCGGGCTAGTTGAGATAAAAAACGTGTTGGCCCATTCAGTAACAGTCCAAGAGTTGATTAAGGATGAGAACAACAAAGCGGCACTTGGTGTTTGCCAAGAGGTGTTGGACTTAGCCATTGATGACTTTCAAAAGTCATTCGACATGCTAGGGGAATACGAAATGAGCAAGATCGGAAAATACCTTTTGGAACTAAAGACCTGGCTAAGCGGTGCATTCACGAGTCAACAGACATGTATAGACTCATTCGCGGAATCAAGTAACGAATCATCGCAGAAGATGCAATCAATCTTGAAGACTAGCATGGAGATTACTAGCAATGCTTTAGCGATGCTTAATGGGTTATCCACCATCGTGAAGGAACTTAACATTCCAAACGTCGGCAACATCGACACCACGGAGGTCAATCGTAAGCTTTTGTCGGCTGAGGATATGCCTGAGTGGATTAGTCAAGCTGACCGAAAACTCCTTCAAGCAAAACCAATAGATTTGAAGCCTAACGTTGTGGTTGCTAAAGATGGTAGCGGGAAATATGATACTATTAACAAGGCCTTGGCTGAAGTCCCCGTGAAAAGTCCCGATCGATTTGTTATTCACATTAAGGCTGGTACTTACAAGGAGAAAATCAACGTGACCAAGCAAATGACTAATGTTGTATTCATCGGTGATGGCCCAACCAAGACCATCATCACAAATGACATTAGCGTCGCTAAGAATCCACCGGTTAGAACATACCGCACTGCAACTGTTGGTAAGTAGTATTATATACATATATAAGTTTTGGTGGTAAAGTGTGGTGGCTAACTAGTATATATGTATGTATGTTTGTGAAATATTTTAGCTGCGGATGGGGCTGGTTTTATGGCCAAGGACATTGGATTCGATAACTCAGCAGGACCCGAAGGTCATCAAGCAGTTGCCTTTAGGGCCACTGCTGATAGGGTCATCATGTTCAACTGCCATTTCACTGGGTACCAAGACACTCTTTACGCTCACAGAGAGAGACAGTTATATAGCAACTGTCTCATCACCGGAACGGTGGATTTCATCTTCGGGATGCGGCGAGCATTTTCCAGAACTGTATGCTCGTCGTGAGGAAGCCAGGGCCAGGCCAAAACTGCATGGTTACTGCACAAGGAAGGAATGATCTTGGAACAAACTCAGCCATTGTGCTTCAAAACTGCACCATCTCGGGCGCCCCTGATTACATCCCAGTGAAGGATACGAACAAGGCGTACTTGGGGCGTCCTTGGAAACAATTCGCTAGGTCCATCATAATGCAATCTAGGATCGACGACATCATTCAACCAGAGGGTTATGCCCCCATGACAGGCACCATAGGAATAGACACTTCTTTCATTGCCGAGTTTGGAAATAGGGGACCCGGTGCTGATACCAGCCGTAGGGTAGCATGGAAAGGTATCAAAAAGATAGATATAAATGAAGCCAACAAATGGACTCCTCGCGTCTTTCTCGAATCCGAGACTTGGATCCCAAGTTCCGGCGTTCCCTATAGTCCCGACATGGTCCCTGGAGTCTAAACAGCTTATTATCGATACCAACGCCATTAGTATGCTTATTATCATACCATTGTTCTAATTATGTCATTTTTTTACTAATTAATTAAACAGTTTTTTTAATCTTTTATCTATCTATGTATATATGTTGAATTCTTTGGTTTCCCGATTGTTGTTTCCATTCACTTATTAATGATGTTTGCAAAACCCAAAAATTAAGTCAACGTTTAAATATTATTGAACTTAATTTAATACAATTTTTAAGGATTATTTGGATTGATAATGTTGTTTCCGATGTAGACACCTTACTTTAAATAGATTTAATAAAATGATTATTATCAAACTTAATTATAAGATTTAATAAAAAATAGTTTATGAAGTGACAATTACTAATATAATATTAAAAATTAATAAAAACAATTATATTATAAAAAAATTAATCTTATTTTTTATATATACTTTTTTTTATATATGGACTTAAGCAAGTATCCCGCGCATGGAATCAAAGATTTGTTCAAGCGGTCAAGATTTTTGAATTTGAGCAAAACATAAAAGAACGTTGTGTTTATAAACATTTAGGGGATGAAAAGGTGGTCTTTCTCATTCCATATGTCGGGTGAAATTCTACTAGTTGAGAATGATGTAGGGATATTGTCATCGTTTAAACTATGGGTAACCCAACAGTTTAGGATGAAAGACTTGGGAGAAGCTAATTTTATTCTAGGCATTCGAATCCTAAGGGATCGAAAGAACAAAGTGATAGCACTATTGCAAGATTCATACATAGACAAGATATTGGATAGCTAAGCTATAACTTATACGAAAAAGGGTAATCAACCTTCTAATATTGAGATTTCACCTTTCTTTAGAGGATTGTCCTAAGACAATGGAAAAAGGAGTGGACATGAGAAAGGTTCATTATATTTCAACAATATGAAGTCTTATGTATGTTATGTTGTGCATACACCACTGTAAGTGTTCCCGGCTCTAAACATCGACTGAATAAATTTGAAAACAAAACCACTAACTGCGTGTCGTGTCGGGGTCTTATATTCTAGGTTATCGCCAAACCTCAATTGGTGGACGTTTTGCCTACCGCGGTTGAAATCTAGGGCTGAAACCGATGAGTATCTTCCCATTGATAATTTCAGGATATCATATTGAAATAATTTTATTTTATGCACAAAAATCATATAAAAAAAAAGCACAAATTTACATACTTTATAAATTCATGCCCATTATTAACATTTAAAGCAAAATTCACTTAATTAATTAACAAATATTCAAGATTAATAATCTTTTTAAGTAAAAAGTAGTAAAATTACTAGGAAAATCCCATATAATTTTCCCTTTAATTAGATCCTACACCTTTAAAAGAATAGTTAGATACATGCTTAAGTTAAAGAGGTTAATTTAATAAGAATCCAAAAGTGGATTTTTATAATTTTATTAGTTGAGTTAGATAAATATGTATTTGTATTATTTAAATTTTAATCCTTTGTTTTTTATTTAATCATCCCAATTGGTCTACCAATTTTGTGTTGTACTTTCAATTCTTTGATTTAATAAATATTTTGGTACACTTTGAATTGGCATAATATGATATGTTTTATATTCAAGATAGGTGAAGTTAGATATTTTCACTTTAACATCTCATGTCAATGTCACTATTATTTTTGAACACCCTCTTCCTCTCCCATTTATGATAAAGATTTGTGGAAGATTTGTTTTTTATTAGGTGAATTTGGGTTCTAAGAAGAAAAAAATTAAAAATAAAAACACGATTAAAAGTTTGTAGGGTAATTTTTCTTTTTTTTAATCGCTCAACTATAATAAATTATAAAATAGTTAATTAACTATTAGTATTATTTTAATCAAAAATTATAAAATGATTACTCAACTAAACAACCAAAAATCTACAAATAATCATAATTTGAATATAGTTCACTTTAAAAAAATCAGAGAAAGGTGGAAGTGGCATGCACATGTGCCTTAGACAAGAGTTTGGTTCTCTTTAACAACGAACTCATTTACACCAATAAAAAAATTCTATAAAAATCAATAGAAAAGAGAATGTTATGAAGATAGGAAAATTAGAATTGATTGGTATTCCTTCATAATCTCATGCTTTCTAAGATTGATTTTCATAAACAGTTATAAAGTATATAGGGAAAAAATCAGATTACAATTAATTAAAAATAAAAGTTATTGATAAAGAATAATAATAATTGGGCAAGAAATACTATTAAAATGCATATTTGAAATTTTTGATTTGAAGTCTTTAAGACCATTAATGTTCAGAATTTTATAAAGAAAGGGTTAATTTTAGAGTTAAAATATGATATATTGTGTGATTATGGGATGTCTGACTTTTCTACAAGCATCCTAAGAGTCTCATCTCTCATGCTAAATAATGGTATTTATGTTAGATAATTTGGTAGTCGTAGGGGAATTATAAAAAGGGTCCATTTCAAGCATGAAAATATTCTCAACAAAAGCAATTACTATTACCACTAGCAACTCCAACAAATCAAATTCAAAGATGATGAATTCCTACACTTGTTTTCTCGCTTTCTTCTTTATCTTGCTTGTCTCTGTAAGCTGCAATAACATTATCCAAGAAGCTTGCAACAAAGCTGTAAAGAGTGATTCCCAACCCAAAGTAACCTTCAACTTCTGTGTTGGGAGTCTACAGAAGCATCCCAAGGGCGAAACGGCCAGAAGCTATGATGATTTGGCTCCTATCACGCTTCACATAATGAAATCAGCAGCCAAACATGTAAGCTTCATCATTTCCAAGATGATGAAGACCAAAAATGTGGGCATTCATACGCGGCTTGGAAGTTTGCGCTCAACTTTACTCGCTTGCGGACTCCGATGTCCAGAGAATTAATGGGTACTTAAAGGCTAAAGATTATTTTTCGGCTAAGACTGGTGCTAGCGGACTGGTTACTAGTTCGGTCACTTGTGAAGATGTGTTCAATGAGGGCAAAAAGACAGTATCGCCAATTGCAAAGGAGAACAACGATTTCTGTCGGCTGGCAATAATGCTTCTTACCTTCATACCTGACGCCAAATCCGAATAATAATAATAATAATAATAATAATAATAATAGTGTTTTTGTTATCATCCAGTATGCGCCTAAGATTAAAATGTATGAGTTGAATTGGGGTTATGTTGTGGTTGTTTAATGGATTGGTGTTGTTTATGTTTTCCATGCTGGTGCGATTTCTCATGTATTTTTGCGTTAGCTTTTACTCTTGTTGTATGCTGGTGCTTTGTCCTATTCCCGGTTAAAACTGAAAAATCACTAACACAGCCAACAGCACAGCCACTGTAACTTGTTTAAGTTGGATTGACACTATAACATATCCTTCCTTGCCTTACTGCTTGCACCCTCCTTTCTACGATTCACCCCTTTCCTGCCCCATTCCCCATTCCCCATTCAACTCTCTTAACGCCTGCAGTAAGTACTATGTGATAAGCTTATAAATCATATTCCTAATTCATTGATGCGACCCAAATTATTTCTCATTATCAAATTATAAGGGCTCAACTTTCCCCATTGTAATATATTCATTAAGCAACCACATTTCCGAATTTAGATGTATGGCTCTTAAACCTTTTTTAATCGAGTATACGATTTTGGAAATTTTATTCTCACATCTTTCTTTCGCTTATGAATTGAGCCATAGTTTTTCCTTTAATGCTAAGCACTAAATCTTTTATCGTAATTAGCTTCACACATTTTCTATTTCATCCATTAGTTCAATTTCTTTTCATTTATTTTGCTTATACCCTTTTTTTTATTTTTCCTGTATCAAATTACATTCACACTCAAATTTTAACTCATTTCACCCTTAACAAATTTTAATATAACATCAACCAAAATACACCGTAGAAACCAAACACATAACAGAAAAACCCAAAGTGTCATGGTACAAAGTAATATATCTCCGTTTATAAACATATCTTCGTTCATACAACATACACACTAATTCTTATGACATGCCAATTATACCATCACTAATCACTAAGTTTACTAGGACATTTCACTTATCACAATTAGTTTCTAATAATTAAGTCCATCGACTTGTTCATGTCATTCTTTTAAAGATAAATTCAAAGTTCATAAAATTCAGAGTATATTTAGAAATTTTTTGTCTAGTTTCACATATACATTCAAATCCATATATTAATATAGGCTTTATAAACATGATCATTTTTTATTTTATGGTTGCAACATAGTTAAATCCGAACGGGGGATCGTCATGACCTCATATATATTTATAGCAAAATTTACATTTTCGTGACCACTTACGTATATTCCCATATTTCAAGTTCATATTTATAGTAGGCTTAAAGCATCATTTGACTCTTAAAGTATATTATTTTTCTCACTTCGGTACCTAAGTTTCTTTTTTTGTTCAGATTAGTACCTAAAGTTACATGTTGTTGCCAATTCAATCCACTACTGTTAAAAAAATCGATTGAAATGTTGCCCAATTACAATGTGCCACAGGACACTTTAATCCCATTAAAAATTATGATTGACATCCATATTTAATAAAAATATATATATTAAAAATTATAAATACAAAAAATTCCAAGCTTCAAATGGCTCAAAACACCCAAAAAGAAATTGCAGGGGCACTGCCCAGGAGGTTATGTATTCGTTCCTAACTTAAAATGCATAAAGATTTACTTGAATAAAATGTAATAATTAAATGGTATTTTTTTTAATAATCTTGTTCTTTTTGACACAATGTCTGAACTAATCATAACCCCTCCCAAGCCATAAATAGAAGTATAATGCATTCCAGCGCAGTCGAACACACATTCTCCTACATTGACAACAATATTTATACCAATCGAACTAAAACTCAACCGGCAATTAAATAGTATTCTTAATGATTGTATTTCTTTATAAAAATTTGATAACAATTGACTAACGATTTTTTTTAAAATATTAATACTTTGTCTAAATAAAAATTAATAGTAATAGTTAGAATATCAAATTAATTTCTTTCGAAGGAAGTTACATTTACAAACAATATAATTCGGATCAAACAAAACATTGTAATAATTTATTGAATTAATAATTAAAATATAATTGAATTTAAATCAAAAATAAATTTAAAAATAAGACTTTATCAACACTAGAATTTAAAATTAAATAAATTATAAAGACGTGAATTATAATTTAATCGCATGAAAATGATTGTCCAAAAACTCGAAATTTCAAACAGTAAGTCAGCTCTCAAAAAGTCAAAAGAAAAAAACCAAAAAACACGTAAGCTGTCTCAAGCAAAAGACCTTTGTGTTCCTTATTTGTTTTTTGTTCTTCTTTTGTGTGTGCAATAATTTAGGCTTTAATTGATTTATTATCAATTTGAATTCTTTTGATTGGCTTTCAATAGACAAATTATGATGTTAAGAAATTTGTGTATTCCAATTTTCATAGTACAAAACCGCGTTTGCTAAACGCGTTTATCATATATATAATAGGGTAAATTACATTTAAGATTACTGGGCTATTAGTAAGTTTAAGTTTTGGTAATTCAATTTTAAAAAGTTACAAAATGATCACTGAACTATTTGAAAGTTTTATTTAAGTCATTGGGCTATTAAGTTTTTTTTTTTAAATCTAACTAGCGAGCTCCAAGTGATAATTAGACGACTGATATGGCAAATTAATATCTATTGATGAGTAAAAGAACATAGCTTAGATCCAAGTTGATCTGATAACCAATGCCAGAAATCAGAGAAGAAAGTTGTTTGAATTTTAGTTCGCAGATTCATTAAATTCAAAGTTGTTTTATGAAAAATAAATAAATAGTACAAGAAAAGGGAAAAGAAAGCTTTTAATTGGTGCAGGCAATGCGAATAGAGAAAGCCATACAGTAGTGTTTTTAACAACCCAATGACTTAGATGAAATCTTTTGAATAGTTCAACAATTATTTTCTTAACTTTTTGAATTTGATTTACTGGAATATAAACTTATTAATATTTTAAGAATCTTGAGGGTAGTTTATCCATACATATAATCATTTTTAAGTTATTTAATTTTAACTTGACTTGTTCACAATCAGATTACTGATTTGTATCTTAAATTTTATTAAATACTTAAAAGGATTTGAATACAATATTAAATTTATAGAACAAGTTTAGATCAAAAGAAGGGTCAAATTATGGTTTTAACTTATGATTTAGCTTATAAGATTACGCTTTTTTTATTTGGTTGGAATGTATGATTTAGTTATTACCAAAAAGGAATGCATGATTTAAGTTATTTGATTGACAAAATGTAAGACTACATAAAATACATTTTACTAAATTGTATTTGTTATATGATTTTATTTTATTTTTTAAAACAAGCTTAGTTTCTTTAATTTTTTAGGGTCACCAACTCAATTAGAAAATCACGGATGCTCTTTCATACTTAAAACAAGTAACATTTTTCAAGGGTATTTTAGTCTTTTTACTTAAAGCAAATGAAAATATACATATGATGATATTTGAACGCATTCCAATTACATTAATAAAACCTTTAATTTACCACTCAGCTAAAATTTTGTTTTAATATTACCTCCATCAGTTGTTTATATTAATAATGAATTTGACTGAGTTGTTAATAGTTTTCATTTTAATAATGTACATGTATTTTATCATTATTATTAATTAGTTATAAATCATACGTTCCATTATTTATTGTATGTTATTTGTAAAGACATTTGTGTTCTAAATTTGTAATTTCCACATGTATACACCGATAGGATTTCTAGCATTAATAATGTATTTGATTGAGTTTGTGCCACAAGCGAACTCAACATTGACTCAAGATTCATGATAACACAATGATAAACAATTTAGTCTAAAATTTTCATTTTAATAATGTACATATTTAATATGTTATTAATTAGTTTCAAATCACATATTTTATTATTTATTATATGTGATTTTTAAATAAATATTTATGTTTTAAATTTGTGGTTTCCACGCGCATATGTATGTGATAGAATTTTGAGTTTAATAATGTATTTAATTGAGTTGGTGTGGCACATGTTAACTCGACACTGACTCAAGATTGATGAAAACACCATAATAAACAATGTAGTCTATTTCTTTTTATTTTAATAACGTTATTATTAAATAATTTTAAATCATGTTTATTATATGTAATTTTAAAGAGATTGGTGTGTTAGGTTTGTAATAAAAATTATAATGATATGTAAACGTGAGTTGGAGAATGAAGTTAGGTTGGTTGAATTGGAGACAGCCTTAGCTATAACATATCATATTTTTTATTTTTAATTAATTTTATAATTATATATATTAAGTAAAAATCGGTTTCCTATCAAATTGTCGAGTTTTATTATTATAAATTCAATTTAGTTCGAGATAAAAAAAAAAAAGAGAGAGGTAATGTATATACAAATAGACCAATTAATATATTAATTCGAATAAATCACTTGAAATTGATAAATAAATAAAAATTAAATCGATAGTTAAATTAATTTATATTTTAAAACAATCGATGATGATTAGTTGGATTATTAAAACAATTTGATAAAGATGATAAAATTGCGTGTAATGGCCAACAGTTTTATTTAGTTGCATCAAATTCTCACGTAATTTGAATCCTTTGACTTATTCTAACTTAAAATTATAAATCAAAGGAAATTATGCTTAACCAACAAATTTCAAGGAATTTATTTATTTTGTTATTTTGACTTTTAACTGTTTTCTTATAATTTTTACAATTTTGTTTAATAAAAAATTCATCCAATTATTAAAATTTTAATCACATTCACATAACAGTTTGTATGGAAGACTGTGTATACTTCAATAATGACGTAATTAATTATTTTAAAATATATTATGAATATTTTTAAATTTATTTTTAAAAATTTTATGAAGAGATGAGTTATCATCTTATTGTCATTAAAATTTTAATAATTTAATCAACTTTTATGTGCAATAAAAGGCAAATTAATAATTTTTAAAGTTAAAGTTAAAATAACCCAAAAATAAAAATAAAAAACTAAAGCGATAAATTAGTAAGTGTTTTTTAAATAATTTTATTATAAGTTTTGATTATATTTGTTCTTTTGACATATCTGCAATTATCTATAGTCTCTCCTCAACCCATAAATAAGTACAACCGAATTCACGTCCTCCTAAATTGACAATAATATTAAATACTAATTTTATCATTATGCTTATTTTATTTGCGAGATTCAGCATAAATTAGTGTCAAAAATTAAATGAATAATTTAATTAAGAATTACTATAAAACCAAAAATATAAATAAAAAAACTAATTTAATTTGATCAAATTTATACACAAACACAATATTTTACAATCAAAATATTTCCGGCAATCAACGATCCAAAACATGCCACGTGTACATCCAAAGCAATCTGATAACCTAGAGCCTTGTGGATTATGTCCCTCAAAGTCCTCGAGTGGACTGTCATCTTTTACTTCGATAAGGTAAAAGTCAGCCACGTGGCTAAACGCATCTGAGTCAATCCCCGAGTCAGCTCTGAGTTTGCCGAGAATCGTCCACACCTCGCTCCAAATCCGACTCAGATACAGCCGCGTTTATTGGCGAAGGACAAGAACTCGTCCCACTCCCTCGCCAATCTCTACTCAGCATCCTCTTAAACGACAACATTCGACTCATCGGTGATTTATAGGATTGACTCGGTCCCGACTCACACTCACTCGACTCACCTACGAAGCCTTCAATATTCCTTATAGGAACCTCGATCGACAACTTCCTCCCCACCGACAAACCGGCCCGACCATCCCCGTGCTGACACGAATCGGGTTCTTGATTGGATCCGGACTCTCCACCCGACGGTTCATTAATCGTAATAACCAAATCTCCCGCGTTATCAGAAACGGGTACGGATCCTTCAACGGAGGTTCGACAAAGAGGACACGTGGAGTGAGAATGAAACCACATATCGATACACTCTGAATGAAAACTATGTTTACATTTGGGTAATACCCGACCCGATTCGTTTTCTTCAAATTCCGACAGACAAACAGCACATTCGAGGGCAGATTCCGGGTGTGTCTTGGAGGAGAAAGTGAAAACCGGTAACGACTTGAGAACCTGCGCGTCTAGTCCACGTGAAGCCACGGCGGGAGGACCATTAACGTCGGGGTCTACGTAAAAAATCAGCTGTGATCGACGGCGATGACGACGTCGGTTACGTGAATGACGACGGCGAGCACGGAGGAGGTACCAACGTGCGTAAAGGTGGAGACCAAACATAAGTACCACTACGAAGAACAAAACCACGATGGCACTGAGCATGATTTTGCCACTCAAAGCGTAGCTACTACCGTCACCGGGAGGGATGTTGATATGGGTTAATCCATCGTTGTTTCCACTCATGGCTCTCTCCTTTTTTTTTTCTTCGAAGTTTTCTTCTTCTTTGAGGGTATGGAGCTTTGGGTCAAGCCCCGATATATATTATTTTTTTAATTTTTTTCTGTTTGGAAATTAAAAGGAAAAAAGGGAAAGGAATTGGGGAGGGAAAGGAAAGTTCTCGAGGGTTTCTTAAGTAAAGAGCTTTGAGTTTCCTTGCACCTGCTATTTTCAGTCCACCAGACGTCAGCTTTGACGCGGAATTCTGTTCATTTACTTAAATACCCTTTTCAGTTTAGTGTAGCAGGTTAGTGATTGTAATTGGGTTCGGTGTTACTCAATTCGGTTTTGGTGTGTATATAATTTTTATAGAAACAGAGCATACTATATTAGCAGATAAAAGGGTTTGGTTGTAATTTGATTATTACTTTCCTATTTGATTTTATTAGAAATTAGATTAATTTTTGTTTAGGTTAGATTAAAGAGTAAATTGATTATTATATTAAAATTTCATTCATTTCTATTGTTAAAAATTGGTCTTTGAACCCTAAGATGAAATACATGTGTAATTATTTGGTTATTCAAATCAATCATATTAGTTTTAACAATAGAAATAAATGATTTTTTAACAAAAATGACTACTTTACTCTTTAATCTAATGTATTCAATTAATTTACTCCATTTTTAAATAAAGAAGGTAAAATATAATTTGACATCTAATATAAGACCTCTTTAAATTGTAATTATTTTATCCAAATTTATATGTTTATTTAATATATTAGTAGTTTTAAACTTTTATATTTAAATAAGTAATAGTATATTTTAAAATATTATATGTATACATATTTAAATTTACTATATTAAAATAATAATAATTCTAGGTGGAGTGATAATAAACTTGTATTTTAATGTTATTAAATAGTAATTATAATTTAAAAGAAAAGATGATATATCGGGATGACAATTAAAAAATATATAAATTAATAAGTGCCACATCAACATAAATTAGCAAGGGTAGTAAATATAAATAGATTCCCAGTCAGCCAGTCTCACAAACACTTTTCTTGGTGGACGTTAGTGTAGCCCATTTTTGGATCTTGGGCTCACGATTCCCATTCATTTCATAAATCTAGAAAATCATAATCATATTTATTTTTTATAAATTTAATGTAAGGAACTAGTTTGTATTCCCGAATGATGATTTTATATTTTAATATAATGTATTAATATTAATGATGTGATAATCTTTTTAAAAATAAAATATACAAAAGTTCCTTAACATATCTACATTCCAATGAATGAATCACTTTCATTTGGGTTGAGTATTCCTTAAAACATATTATTTATGATATTTAGTAATTTAATAGAATAGCCGTGCAATGTATAGTTCTAAAGAAGAACCAAAATCATTTTAATTTAGGCATCCAGTTTTTATTACTAACCCAAGTTTGATTGAAGTCATATAATTTCAAAAATAACATATTTATTATATTTGCTTTGTCTTTCTCCAATTTTTACTTAATGTTTGGTAACAACATATAAAATATATATTTTAAATTATAGAAATTAAATGGATAATAAAAAAATGGCATATTGGTATTGACATGATGAGATAGGAAGGGAATTGTTGTTGTTAATATGGTTAAATTTCGTAACTTTAATTATTCAATTGAAGTGTAGTTTATTAGTATTCATTAGATAAACCTAAATTAAGGCTGGATTCACGTGATGTGTCCATTGGAAGTCAATTCCATTCACACATCATGCTTTGTTGGTCAAAAAGAATATTGACTTGCAATTTTATGTTATTTAAAGCAGTCACAGAATTGGGACTGTGCCCAAAACTAACCATTTCCCTTTCAATTGGGTCGGATTTTAAATTTTTATTTGAGTTCCTGCTACATCAAGTAGGGTTGATTCAGCCTACAAGCCACACCAAAAGCAAGAGGCAAGAAGAAGGGATCTACAAGAGATGGATGGATGGTGATCCAAATATTGGACCACTTGGTGAAGATAACGGGTCCAATAACTAAACATAACAACTTATAAATATATTTTAAACAAATAAAAGTAAAAATATTAAATATGCACAAATCCAATAACACATGGTTTATGCTTAAAATTTAACATTCTATCAATGTTTAAGAAACTTATATTTTTATCATTGTTCACTCAATTATTTTTATTACTCACCTATGAAAAATTACAAATCGGTCACCCAATTATTTTATTTTGTATTATTTGATCATCAGTTGGCTAACATAAAATTAGAACACTTAAAACTCACTATAATTGAGGGACCAAAAAGACAATTTATAATTTTTCATAGTTAGATAATAAATAAAAAAATTCCATAATTGGATGACTACTAATATTATATTAGTAAAACCACATGTATGCATTACAATATGAGCCTAATCTTGTTCAACTCAAAATAATATTTAAATAAAACTTTCTCAAAAATAATGACTCTAAAATTTAAAATATATTTAAATGTGCCGATTGGCATCGATATTATTGCAAGTGTAGAAGTATGTGGGTTCGAGTACGCTAAGCGCATTATTTTCTTATTTAAAAATTAGAAGAGATTATAGCTAGTTGTAGATATTGTAATTATAATAAAAAATATTTAAATATCTCTAAATAAAAGAAATCTCACTTTTCTTCTAATATATGAACAGAACAAAAGGAAAATGATATATATTTAAGACAAAGTCACAAAGTTCAATAAATTCATAGTTTAAAATAAGGGAGTAGGGCCATTGCAAATCCAAAGGATTCAGTTTCACCACTTTCCAACGGCCAAAATTTCTATCTTCATTCTTCAACCCCCAAAGCTCCCTTTTCTATTTTCTCTTTTACCAACCATAAGAAAGATCCCATTTTCGTCGGCAAATTTCGTACCTTTTTCTTAAAGAAAAAACCAATGTCAAACAAGTCCCCAATCTTCCCAATTCATGAACCCCAACATTTCAGTGACTATGGCTTCGATCCCCAAATCGATTATTTTCAGGTCCCCTTATATTTTGAAGTTCCCACTTTTAACCTCTGTTATGTTCTTCACTAACCCCCCCCCCTTTTTTTACAGGTTTTAGAAGAAGCAAAGAAGCACAGAAAGGAAACACCAAGGTCCATAGATTCACTACATTTCAAGCTCCAGAAACCCATTTCAAAAGACGAACAATTCACCAAAAAAGCCCAACACAAGTTGGGTTACAAGAAGAAGAAACGCTATTGGTGGTGGAAGAATGCTCTGTTTTTCTTCAAATGGAAAAAATGGGGTGGTTTTAAAAGCACCACCACCACCACCGGCGGCGGATTAGATCTTGAACTTGATATTGAACCAGATGTTCATCGAGCCAGGGCTCGAGCTTTCATGGCTGCTTCAATGTCTGGACCTGTTTATATAACAGAGAGTAGAAGCGGTTCGACCACACCTTATAGAACCAGCGTGAGTTGTCGACGAAGACCATCTTCTTCAGGTCCATTGACTCCATATCTAAGTTTAAGGGAGCTTAATATGGAGTATCAGCAAAGGGTTTCTTCTTCTTCTACCTCTGCTATGCCTATTTATTTGGTTACTTGAGAATCAAATTAAAGAACCCATCTTGTTTTTAATGGAGGAAACAGGGGTTTTTGTCTCCATTTTTTATTGTCGTTGCAATGCTTTTGCTTTATTGATTTCTGCAAAGAATCTCGTGCCTTGACTATTAAAATTCTACAGCTTTTTTCTTGGTTTTGATTGAAGTGCTATTAGTTTATTACTCTCTCTTTTCTCATTACTTTTCTGCACAAAAATCAATGGTTTCTTCGTTCTTACTTTTGATGGGTTATATTTTTATATCTAAAATATCTCTTCATAGTTTTTACTTCAGATTTTTAATAATATATTATTGATGTTTGAATTTTTTTCTAAATTTAGTTTTTATGTTTATTCTTTTATTAATTTTATTATTATTTTTAAAAAATTAATCTATTTATAACATTTCAAAAGTGACAAGTCATTTTCTTTACTGAAAATATTAACTAATATATTAAATTTTTAATAATATTAGTGTAGTTATTTGTCTACTTCATATTAATATGACATTACGTGTCTTATATGTTAGGTCGATAAATAATTTAGAAATATTTAAAATAAGAAAATTATAAAAAATTAAAAATAAAGGTATAAAGTACACATGAATTGTCATGTTTAAAATTTTAATGTTTGGTATATTCAATTTTCTTTTAAAAGATTGAAGGTCAAATTTAGTTTAAAAAAAAGAATAAGAGTCAAATTGACAAAAAAAGTAAACATTAAGAGTTAAATTTATGTATGTATTTTGAATTGATACTTGAAGGGGGCTTTTTTGGTTGTGATTAAGCACTTGAATTTAATTTTAATATTCAATTAGGTACTCGAGTTTTTTATCTCGATTAAATACATATGTTTTTTTTATTAAAGTATGCATGTCAAATATTTATTAGATCATATGATACCATTCGGTCTAGATACCAAATGAAGCATTAAAATCAAAATCTAGGTATCAAATTTAAAAAGAAAAAAACCTCTCATATATGAAATTAAATAGCAAATGATATATTAAATTCTCAGGCGTTGAAGTATTTGCTTATATATCCAATAATGATGGTGAATCCAGAAAAGGTGCAACGGGTGGGGTCATTGGTGGGTGAGATTTGAAGAATTGGGTGATAAGGCATGTAGATCAGATCTGGCGGGTAAATTATGGGGTCACATTGTTATTTTAATTAAAGAGTGAGGTTCAACCGACAAGTAATGGTTGGGATTGATTTTAGATTTTAATTACATTTTTTGAAGTTATTTTAAATTATTTATTTTCCAGTAACAAATTTAAAGCTACAAGAGATCCAACATTGAGCTAGTAAATATGAATTAAGACATTTTTTGAGTTTAAATTAATTTTATATTCATTTATTTAAATCAATTCAAATTCGAAATTGCAAAAGAGTCCAAAGTGAGCGGCGGCATAGTATTTGGGGCATTGGCAGCCTTCACTGAATCTGATGGCTATTTGTATTTGGATTTTAAATTTAAAATTTTCAAATCTGATAATTATGAATTTAGGGTCTGTTTGATTGAAGGAATTGATTTTCCGGAAAATCATTTCCAACTTTTCCAGCGTTTGATTGGCAGAAAACATTTTCCATTTGGAAAATGAACTCCAAAACAAGGGAAAATGGGTTACATTTTAAGGAAAATGTCTTACCCTTTCAATTTCCGTAAGACATTTTCCGTTCTCTCCTCTCTATTGCCTCCTTCATTCCTTCCTTCATTTCCGGTAGAAAATTGCTTCTATTTATCGATTTTCCAGTAACTTGTTTTTTTTAATTATTCAATTTGTTTTTTTAACACAATTACAAATAATTTATTTGATATTAATTTTTTTCAATTTATAACGATTAATATGTGGCTTAATAATTGAGTATTATTATAAATAAATCATTGCAATATATGTAAAAAAATTTAAAATATAAAAATTTATTAATATATATCAATATATGTAAAACAATTTTTTGAAAAATATTTCGAAATCGCCAAACAATCGAAAATATTTTACATGATTCAATCAAACACCGAAAATATTTTCCAAGAAATTATTTTACGAGAAAAGTAAAACATTTTCCGAAATCATTTTACTGAAAAATATTTTCTTGGCAATCAAACAGAACCTTAGGTTATTTCTAATAAATTTTGAATTTCTTTAATCATGAGTTCTGAATTTATGTCAAAATATTTTGAGATACCACGAAAGTGAAACCAAACTACCCATTTTAGAATTTAACAATAGAAAACCAATCATCCTTAAATGGTATAATGTTAAATTTAGTCCTCAATGATTATATAATTTTACTATTTTTATTTTTTATTTTTATTTTTGAGTTAAATTTAGTTATTAACTTTTTAAAAGAGTCAAATCTTTTTTATAAAAATACTAATTAAAACATTAATGTTTTAACGATGTTAGTCACATAATAGTCTGTACTTCTTGCTAACATGACACTATTTGTCTTATATGTCGCATCAACAAATACTTTAAAAATATATAATTAAAATATTAAATAAAAACTTCATAATTTGTTTTAAAAAGGTAACGTAAAGTACATATGGATTGCATACATGTTATCATGTTTAAAATCTAACATTTTAGTCAATATTTTCATTAAAAGGTTGATAACCAAATTCAACTCTTTTAAAAGGTTGATAAAGAAATTTAGCTTAAAAACGACCAAATTAACAAAAGATGTAAATAATAAGGATCAAATTTGTTATTATGCCACCCTTAAATACAATCTTCTCATTTTGATTTAAGATAATTAATATATATACTAGAGAATGGATTGTATGAACCAGAGACGCCACTTCATTTGTATATATTTTCCAATAGTTTATTTTTAATATTTTATCATACCCTACAAGATATTTGTCAACCCCTTAATCTTGAGATATTATTTTATGAATCCTTCCCACCACATCATCTATGACCCCTTTTCAATTATTTAATGACATTTCAGAGTTTAATGTTTGAGTTTAGAGTTTGAGATTTAGAGTTTAAGATTCTGGATTCATAGTTCAAGGTAAAATAAATAATTAAAAAGGGGACCATAGATGATGTCATTAAATACTTTCACGAAGAGAATTTAAGTTCCAACAATGTAAATGATATTAGGAGAAGCAATTACTACGTTATTTAAGTAATAAGTTTCTTAGACCTTTAATTAACCGTCTAAATATATTCTTATTTTTTTTGGTGAATTACAAGAGTAGGACAAATCCCTAACAGTAACGCGACTCGAACTCAGACCACACATGAGATGATGAATACCCAAATCATCATATCAACACATGGATTCATATATTCTCATTTTCTTCAAGCAAGGTTAAAAACTCATTATGTATCTCATTTGTTCAGTATTACAATTGTTTTTTAAAAATCCATTAAAACCCATGGTAATTTCTTAATTTTACTTTATAAAATTAAAAAACAAATCTTATCAAATAATTAGTCTATAATTTTTTTTAAATATTGAACAGTAACTTTTGAGATAATAAAAGTATTGGGTCCGGTGAATCCAATGTGGTGGCCTAATGGTTAAGGGTGGTCATTGTCTCAAGTTGACCTAAGTTGGGATCGTGCTAATCGCGTTTATTGTTCGGACTTTACCATGTTGTTATAATCCACCGGAAAAAAAAAAAACAGTATTGAGGCCCGCCTGCTTTTATGTGATGGTTACATAACTCGCACCTTGCACATGGGAAAATTGACTGCTTAGAAAACGAATTGACATTTTATATTATATTTAGGCCCTAAATTTGATTTTTTTTTCTTTCAAAATTACGCCATATAATTTTTTAAATGATGATATAACATAATCTTAAAGTGCCACATCGTTACAAAAACTAAAATTAGAAAAAAATTATGAAATAATAGCAAGAAAAGAAAATTGGTATACTTTATGGCGATATATATAGAAAAGTCAAGTGTAAAAATAAAATAATTTTAATAATCTTGTTATATTGATCAAATTTGAAGTAATTTTTTCAACCATAAAAAGTAAGGTGTATACTTTCACTGTTTTGATTGCAAATGATATGTATTGGAATCCATCTTCTCCTTTTGCAAAGATGTATATATGAAGATTGTACCCAATAACTACCGAGATTCAAATTTCAACCCTTTCGCAACTCTTCTCCCAATCACAGCCTACGGACCTCTTTTAAACCCCAAGATCACTACTACCTACATCTGTCTCTGCTTCCAGTAAAACTATTTTATTGGCTCTGGAGGCTTATTCATTGTCACAAAGCCCCTACCCATTCATTTCATATGCAACATGAGGAGCTCAGGTTTCTCGATAAACCGTTTCCACTCGTTGCAAAATCTCGCAACAGTTGCTCCGTCCAAAACTCTGTGATCCGCACCTATGTTAACCTGAGAATTTAAAGAAACAAAATCATTGGATTATCGTGTTCTGCCGAAGATAAAGCTTATGGAAACTGGTATGGTATCACTGTAACTTACAGTCATGATGGAGGCGGAATAAACATCTCCATCATCAGCCACTCGTGGAAGTTTCTGTATTCTACCCATTGCAATGATAGCTACTTCTGGCAAGTTAACAATGGGGGCACCGAATTTTCCACCGATAGCTCCAATATTGCTTAGTGTTATTGTTCCACCGGATATATCAGCCGGACTGAGCTTATTGTCCAGTGACAATTGTTGTAACCGTGAAAGCTCCTTCGTAATCTAGATGTATGGTACAAGACTAAACATTAAGAATTACGGACAATATGAAAGGGGATGACGTAAAGTCAAAAAATAACAAACCTCCAAGATCGAAAGAGACTGAACGTTCTTTATGTTTGGCACCACTAAACCGTTTGGAGTAGCCATGGCAATTCCGATGTTATGGGAACCTAAAAATAACCGACGAGAATATCCATGATTCATGTCATAAAGTTAAAAAAACGAGACCCAAATAAACATCGGAATAAAGTTACAAACCCCTAAGGATGACTTCAACTGACTCTTCGTTGAAGCAACTATTCACCATGGGGTATTTGCTCAACGCCATTGAAAGTGATTTTATCAGTACCGGAAGGAACGTGAACTTTATACCGGGTTCCAAATTGTTGGTTTGAAAAGACGCTTTAAGCTCTCGAAGTGCATCGCAATCAATCTCTTCCACGTAATGAAAATGCGGAACCTTAGCAGCCATGGACATCGTTTTAACCATCGTCCGCTGAAATCCCCTGAAGAAAAAACATCATTTACCATTTATACCCTGAAAAAGAACTTCATAAGACCATCATCGGCAATATCATAGTAACTCTAGCTCGGTATACCTCAAGGGAACAATCGTATCTTCATAGTGCCCTGAAACTTGAGCTGATTCGAGCAAAGAACTCTTTTCTCGATGTAACAGTTGTCCAAGATCAGCAGTAGCAGTAACCAATGTATCTTTGATGATACCTTCTTGAGTAGCATATTTAAGTACATCTTCTTTTAATACCCGACCATCTTTTCCGCTTCCTTGGACATCATTAATGTTTATACCATGTTCTTTTGCAAGATTTCGAACAGCAGGTGTGGATAGTACTCCACCGGTAAAGTCTTTGTTTGATTTAGTATCAGGTTGTTTTTCTTTTTCCAAATTACTGAGTGTCACCAGTGGAACCTGAGTGTCCTCGACAGCCATCTTAAGAAGAGTTTCCCCAACCTGAAATTCAAGTCTTTCGTTTCAAAACAGTCCCTCAAAACCATATATACACACTTGCTAGCAACCTTTCATATTCAACAATGTTTTCGATTCTTCAAAAACCGAGCGAATCATATAACAAACTACCATTGTAGATATTCAACAAAAAAGCTTGAAACTAAGTGATTCGGCAATTCAAGAACCGAATGAATCAAATAACAAACTACCATCATAATCAACATAAATACTAAACATTTGAGCACAAACCGGCAGGCGGTTCTCACCTTTACAATACTTCCGGGAACATGAAGAACTTGAGCAACTCTCCCTTTGTAACGACTTGTGATTTCGATCGTCGCTTTGTCGCTTTGAACTTCACAAAGGGGTTGAAACTCTTCAACTTCATCACCCTAAACAAAACAATAAAAAAGAATCATCAAACATTAAACAAATTTCAATGGGATTCATTTGAATATAAAACAGGGCACCACGAACTTAATCAAATTAAGCACAAAAATTTTAAACCCTAACTAACTCACCTCTTGAATGAACCATTTAAGAAGCTCACATTCAGCAATACCTTCACCAGTTTGAGCCAATGGGACATCAACTATTCCATTAGTATGAAGATCAGCCACAGCATTACTTGAAAACTTACATATATTTTCCATATATGGAATTTTCAGCTAAAATTAAAATAAAATAAAAAAAGGTAATCGAATTATTTATCAATTAATAACAATAACCCAAATTGCGAATTTAATGAAAAACTATCAAATTAGTGTTTTTTTTTTTTAATTTGAAGTGAAATTGAATCTATGAAAATAATAGCTCACAGTGAATTGGTTATTTTGGGGAAACGAAAACGCCGCCATAATGTGGGTGGAGAAGTGAAGTTTGTAGTCCGCCGTCGTCGGAACCGGCGACAGAGATGAGGAAGGAACAAGCCATCGGCGACCGTTGTTCCAAACTCTTTTTAGTAAAATTCTCCGGCAGATCATAATTCTCCGGCGTTAATTTTTATGAAAAAAGAAGGGGAAAACAGGAACTTTAAAAAGATTATGTTTTTATTTCAGTTTTGGATGTTTTAGTTTATGAGTTGAAATTCAGACAAATAATAGTGGCTAAACAGATTACGTCTTGTAATGAAACACGTGTCTTCCTTTTTACAGAAAAAACACGTGTCCTAACATGAAATTAATTAGTATTTTAATCTAATTCGAAACTTAAAATTAAAAAGAATTGTGGAAATTAAAAATCATTATTTTACTTTATGAAAAATAAAAAGTAAATTAGTTAGTTAAAATTGATAAATTATTATATGAAAAATCATCAATTTAATAATTTATATATAAACAATCAATAACAATTAACAATTCAGTAAATTATAATATTACAAATTAACAGAAATTCCTTTATAATTGAAATTATTAATCCGATGAAGATAAGGTCAAACACTCATTGATGCGCTGGCAACGTTGATTACGTTTACCCCTAATCCAAATATCAACTTTTTTTAAACTTCAATTTATTATTCTCTTATTTCTATCATAAATTTACTTTTCTTTTTCTTTTTCTTTTTTTAGAAAAAGATTAACGAGACAATAAAATTGCTTATCTATATATACTTAGGGCGGGTTTGGATGGGCGATTGAGTACAGTGCGGTGCGTTTAGCTTACTTTTTGTCTCACGCTACAGTATTTAATCACACCGCCACCGTTATTTTTACACTAACCGCAAATAAACGCATTGCTCATCCAAACTCACCCTTAATCAACCATCATTGCAATGATATCTTGGAAAATTTAGAAATCGAAAGGAAGTCCCTTCATTAGCCTAGCCTGTGTGTGAGCAGTCATATTTACTTCCTTTCAGATTTGTTGTATGTTTACATGTCACTTTTGTGTATAAAGTTTTACAATTTTTTAAAACCAAGTCTCTATTCAAATGTCCTCGACAACTACATGAATGGCTTCAATTGTTAAGGCACAATTTTACATCTCAAGTCAAGAAGAGTCCATCATAAATTGCTCATAACTTAACTTGCTCAACACTACATCTACTAATATTCCTCCCAATCACACCAAATCATCTATCGTATTCATCTTCTGCCACTGTTGTCGAAAAAGCAAACCCCAAATTTGAACTTCTTACATCATTAGTATTCAACTTTTTAAAATTTTAATATTTAACGGATTGGATAATATTATTTAATTTAAATTTGATGCGAAAAATAAGTTTAAATTTTAAACTCTAAATCAAAATATTTAAAAAAAAAATTTAAAGCACCCAAAACATAGAGAGAACTTATGTAGGTTGGACCAGTTGATTTTTTATAAGGTAGCTTCTAGGCCGAAAGGAATCCTAATGCATTATTGAGCTTGACTTAAAATACGTATCGAGCTCCAATATTTAAAATTCATTTTCGAGTTTATAATAATTTATTTTATATGCTATTTAATTTATATAATGATATATTGTATTATTAAGTTATTCATGTTTAATTTTTAATAAAAACAAAAATGTAATGGTTGTAAATATTAAATAAAAATATTTATATTTATAAAAAGTGAAATAATAATATTAGTGTACTTAAATGATTTTAGATTAACCATTTATAAATATGAGTAAATTTAGGCAAAATTTAAGGTGTATAGTTTAGGTAGGATGAAGCTTGAACAACTTTATATGGTATAGGAGCCCGACTCAAACTCCACTTTAGTAGAGAGTAATTGATGATAATATTTTGATTTTTTGACTTAAATTGTGTTGATAATTAAAAAGAAGTAAATAAATAATTTCAAAAATCAAATCAAAGCAAATTTTGTTGATGAAAATCTCAAATTATATCTTATTATATTCACTCTCTAAAATTTTGATCCTAACAATACTAAATTTGATTATTGTAAACACCAAAACCTATCTCATTGTTTGTGCATGACACATGACACCTTCTTAATTAATAATGCTACTTGATTGCACTCAACAACCCAATTATTTATCTCAATCACTTTTTTTTCAAGTTACTTTCAAAATCTCCACCTTTTAGTCCCAACGTAAGCATCTTGCCAAGTCTCCATCACTCAAGGACTTGTTTGTTTTTTGCTTCCTTCCACACTATTTTCCTAGGGTTTGATGGATAGAAATAATTTACACCAAGTGCAATCATTTAAACAAAAAATTAGTAAATTTAGTGTTGCAATCGTAACATCTATCATCATTTTCTTTAAATTGCGGTTTTTATTAAAATGAATTTGGTTTCGGTTCAATTTATATTGTTAATTATCTAGTTAAATAAATTATGTTGGAGTTAATTTAAGTTTTAATTTTAGCCGGTCATTAGAATTTTTCGAATTAGGTTATTATAGATTTGAATAATTTTAAGTTTTAATCCACTTTAATTTTAAAACATTTTAAATGACCCATTTAATTTATTTCACGTTTAAATTAATCAACTTTTTATAACCAAATTAAATTTAAATAAATTTGAATTCGAATACTTTTCATTAGAATTAACCTTAGATTTATCAAATCAAACAGCCAAACCCAAAATTATTCTTCGAAAAGAATGAAATAAATTGGTCGAAACTCGCATCACCAAACAAGACATATCAATGTCATGTCAACCTCAAATTAGCCCCACTTTCCATCATTCTCAAACAAGAAAACGTGGCCCAACAGCTCTTCATCATTCAATGCCTCCACCAAAACTGCCGATCAAGCATGGCCCCCAACTCACCTTGTTACTTTTTCATTATTATATTGCCATTTTATTACCGATAAGTTGGCAACTAAGGTTGCATTCTTGAGAGATAATTCAACTTATTATTGGTGGAGACAGTCATCAACCTTAAACATGTATTATAAAATAAACTTGAAAAGTATTATCATTTTACTTGATGAAATTATCAACTATGTTAATTTTTGAATTTTAATTAATTCTAAACAGTTCATTCATAGATTAGTTCAATCCCTTTATTTAAACCGACATATCGATTGATTCTTAATCTAATAATCATAATTCCAACAACACTAAAATTATATATGTAATTATAATACAAGTTTATTTATTTGGTTAGTTAAATTATTTACTTACAACTACTTATAATTTTAAAAGATAAAAGATTTTTCCTATTTAATCACATAAAATGGTTATGGAAAAGTTTATTATTTAAAACTAAGAAGATACATAATATTTTAATTTTATACCATTGAAGATTGTGATTTGATTAATATTTTATAAGAATATTAATAGATGCAATGATAAGATACATTATGTTTTTAGGAAAATAATTTAGATTTAAATTGTTAGTAATTTGCAATGCTAGTAATCTCATATTACTAACACATATCAAGTATAAAGAATATAAACATACCATTTTTGTAACTTAAGTAATTGTGTTGGGTGCTTAGCCGGATTTACCTATTAAGCTTTATTTAAATATTTTAAGACTCAAAAGATGGGCACTCTAGCTTTAATTTAATTATGATAATAATTTTTTATTTATATTGAATTATTATATTTAAGTAGACATAACTTCACATACGTAAATTGTACCACAAGTTATATACTACGTGCCTATATATAAAACACAATAATACTATTTTTATTATTCTATATTTCTTTGTTTCAAGACGGTACATGTTATATACTACGTGTCTATATATAAAACTCAATAATGACATTTTTATTA
This sequence comes from Gossypium raimondii, assembly GCF_025698545.1. NCBI lineage: Eukaryota > Viridiplantae > Streptophyta > Magnoliopsida > Malvales > Malvaceae > Gossypium > Gossypium raimondii. The sequence continues at coordinate 49,093,372 of NC_068573.1, forward strand.
TTCTATATTTGCTGTTTCAAGAGTTGTATTGTAAAGACAAAATTAAAGGCTTAAGAACAGTAAATCATTCTTCCAATTTTCTTTTATTGCACCATAAATTATTCCTCAATATAAATGATTCTCATCTTTAGAGGGCGTGAAATGAAAATACGATAAATAATAATATATATTAATATTTTTTATGGAATGATGAAATATTTTGTTGACTTTGCAGATGATCAATTAATTTGTCACTATCATGCTTAAAATCACAAGGGTAATGGAATGGAATAGCATCAGTTTCATTCAGAATTTATCATTATAAGCACGGGATCCAATAATTTAAATTTATCTGATTAATTACTTAAATTCAACTCCATTAATTAATTAATTAATTCAAATATAATTTTATAGGAGTAAATTTGAATCTAAACACTCAAAATTCTTAATAAAATAATATAAATATTAATTATTAAGAAAATTCTCTCTCTATATAATCCAATTTAATTCAAAACAAACAACCAAATCGAAATCTTGTAGCTTTTCTCATTAACATATCATCCAAAACTTAGGATAATATAAATAAATTATTTGATAAGCATATGAAAATGAAAGCATGACAAATGAGTTTTCTTGTGGGAAATTGTGAAAGAATTGTAACTTAATGTGTTGAATCATGATAGGTTTATGGCTTATAAATAAATTTGGGAAATTTGAATGGAATTCATTTGAGATTGATGCTATCTTGTCATTGGTGCAAGATTTTGTTGTATATTATTGGGTTATCTTTTATCAATAATTAATCCTCATTACGTATTTTATTTACCCTTTTCCACCAAAAATAAAGTGGGGGCGAGAAAGAATAGAAGATTACCAACTTTATGGATATATTTTATAGTTGATTCATACCAATTTGTATATTCATGCAATACGAATATTTAACATATTATTTATAAAAATATATACATTAATGAAATTTGATTATATATATATGAGTTAGTATTTGATACATTGGCAAAGTATTTCTTTTATTCCACAAACTTTATTAAAATGGGCATGCCTCTTTTTAATATTTTACCATACCCTATAAAACATTTATCAACCTTCGACCCTATTTGTGAAGTCTAATATCATTCATACATATTTAATATTTTTAGGCTAAAATATAAGTGTAACGGGTAACATCGTTAAAATTATTTTAATAAATTTAGATCCATTGGTACAATTGTTTATTTTATAAGGGTTAAATCGAAAATTAATAGCCTAACTGATTCGACTGTTGGTACAAGTTGAATTTTTACAAGATTGATTATATACCAAATAAGTTTTTCTTTAGACATTCTATTATACAACAAGTTGGTTTTTCATCCGCTCCCACTTAAACTCCTTTTTTTCTTCTTTTAATTTTCACTTTACAATCACACATCACTTACTACTGGTAAAATTATTATGGAAGTCTTTACATTAAAAGTTGGATTATATTTTGCCCTTCCTAATAAAAAGAATAAAGATATTAGATCAAATGGTAAATAGATTATTTTGTTACAATTCCATTTATTTCTATGATTAAAAACTAATAACTCTAAATCAATATCCTAATCTGATTATTTCATCCATTTTTAACTATAAGTTTTTAAATTTAACGTATACATTATACTTTTACCCTTTCTATAATAAAAATAATATAATATAATTAACATCAAATTTAGAATTAAGATCCGAAAATTAAAATATATATATATATTCCATTTGGCGTGAAATGTATTGAAGCAATAACCGACAAATAACCAGAAAAAAACAAAACAACATAAAATTCATTTTAAAAGAAAGAGAAGAAATTATTACTTAATAAATAAAAAAAGGATACGTGGCAGTTCGTTAGGAATAGAGAAGTCCAAATCCATTGGCCTTACGTTAAATCGTTTCCTTGGTTTTCATTTACAATTGCAATTGCAGCACCAACTCTCTCCTTATAGCTGTAAAAGGGTCCCCTTCTCTTTAAACAAAAACAAACCCTTTCCTCTCTCCATTTCTTCAAAAAATGGTGGGCTTAAGTGTAGTTTTAGAGAATCAAAGGATCAACGATAATGATATGATAATCAATGAAAAATCTCCACAAGTTATTAATAAAGCAACCATGTTTTGTTCATCTTCATCTTCCCCACTTCCTGCTTTTTTAGAGCAATGTTTTCTTTGCAAAAGGAGATTGTTACCCGGGAAAGATATTTATATGTACAAGTAAGTTCTTTCAATGGAGGTTTTTTTCTTTATGTTTTCAAGTGACTGATTTTTTTTGGGTTCTTTTTTGTGAAGAGGGGATAAGGGTTTTTGCAGTGTGGAGTGTAGGTGCAAGCAAATTTTCATGGATGAAGAAGAGAGTTTAAAGAAAGATAATTGTTCTTTGGATGCCATTGTTAAACCTTCTTCAACTTCGTCTTCTTCCTCAGCCGCTCGTCACCACCGGAAACCTGAGAGAAACCGTGCCGGTGGCTTTGCTTATTGACTCAAAAAAAGAAAAGGGTTTTTTATTTTTATTTAGTATAAGTTATTATTATTGATTTTTGTTTAAGGTTTTTTAAGGAGTAAATGATCTAGCTGGTTCTTTTTAATGACAATCCGATCGTTTTTGCTTCTTGGTTAGTAGGATGTTGTGATGGTTAGCGGAATTTTGTTACAGATTTGTGAATGTTTTTCGATATCATTTTTAAAAGTGATTATATTTAATATTTACATGTAAGTTGGATTGGGTTGGGATAGTAAATTGAGTTTTTAAAGTTCTGAGATTTTTTTTGTTTAAGTTAATTTCAGGTTCAATTCTCATGCTTGTGGTTATTATTTGATTAAATTATTCGGGTTTAAAGTTGAGGTTTTTATGAGTTGTATTATTAAAAATTAAATCACTTGGTTTTAACCCGTATTTACTCAAATCATTTAGAGTTTTGGTTGTTTTGAGTTATTTTGGGTTTGATGTTTGGTCTTTTTTATCATGTCATTATAGGTTTAGATCATTTCGATTTTTATTAGTTTAAGATCTAAGTCATTTCGAGTTTACATATCATTAGTTTACATTTAGATCAATTCGAGTTTAAATTATTAACTTTTTATGATAAAATAAAGTAAATTTAAGTTGAAATTAATGGGATTGGTTGTGTAAATAATTGACTCGTTTCATCTAATTAAATTTAATCTCATATTAAGCAAATAATAGTAATAATTAAAAAATGCTAATTAAAGTTGATGTTTTTATCGGGACAATAAAGTGGTGTAAGTTTGTTTTGTTCCAAAACGACAATGTTTCATTAATACTGTTTCATCTGATACTGCATTCTAGTTCTTTGTTTTTTGGTTAAAATCTGACTAGGTCCCTCTGCTCTTTATAAATTTAGAATTTAGTCCTTATACTTTAATTTTCAAGAATTTAGTCCTCTACATTTCAGATTTCAGTATTCAAATCCAATTGTTAACACTATTTTGTTTTGTTAAATTTGTTGGTGTAATATTTTGGAATTAAAAATACTCACTTTGCAGCAATGTAACTAAGAAAATGACACTATAATGAACCTAAATTTAATAAAATAATTTGAGATGTATTCACAATTGAACCCAAAATTTGAAATCTGAAAAGGGAGGATTAAATTCTTAGAAATAAAAGTACAAAGATTAAATTCTAAATTTATAAAAGGTATAAAGACTTATGATATATTTTAAGGTTGTGAAGAGAATGAAGAATTAGTAGCTTTTAGTGAAACAATGTTACTTTATGTTCCCCGTTTATTCTTCTTCTTTTTTGGCTTATTAAAAAATATTTATTTTTGTATTAATTAAAACTTTCGAGTTTTGAAGGGTTTTCGTTTTAATTCATGATGAAGGGTTCATGAGTTTTCTAGAAAATCAAAATTTAGGACTTAAATAAAATTGATATTGATTTAGTGAAACAATACTAAATGTGAAAAAAATTAAGGTTAAATCGAACTTTTTCTTTTTCATGATAAGTACCAACTAGATTTAAGCAATTTTTGGGTTTAGGGTAAAATTTGTTAAATTAGGTGTAGGAACTGATATCCCTTAAAATTTTCGAGTCTTTGGGGAGCTAAGTACAACTTAAAAATTTTTGAAGGACCTAATAATAAATTTTCAAAATTTTCCAAGGGCCAAGGTCCCTTGACTCTTCATACCACCATAAAATCGCAAACTATAAAGAAAAGAAAGAAAAAGTAAAAAAATTGTACCATAGTCCATAGAATCTTGTACTTTTCTATGTGCCACTGCCCCTTGGACAGTTCTGATTAATTTTTTAAAAAGTAAATGGAACCATAAGAGAAAAGAAAAAGAAAAAGGGTAATAATTTGGAGTAAATATTTAGGGTTCTCAACATACTTGTCTTTATGCTCCCTACTACAGTCCACTAAATTTTCACTTAGAAAGGGACTCTTAGGTCCATAGATTTTTCCTTTTGTTCTTTCCCACCCCAATATTATGTACAAAAAATTTCAATTATTTAATTATGCTAAATTGAAGGGACCAAAAGTATAATTTAACCCAAATTACACAAAATGGTTTTGTTTAGTTCATGCATGAAGTTGGACATCAACAGTAACCCTCTTGTCTGCAATAAAAGCAATGAAATGCCGGGCAAGAGAGATCGTGCCAGGATTTTTCTGGCTTCATCTGACGATTGATCGATGAAAATCTCTACCACCGGCCGGATAAACAGGCCATTAGAATTAGAGACATGCAGCCTTAAACCTACCATGCTAAGACAATGTGTTCATGTTTCAAACTTTTTTCCAGTTTTGCAGTTCGAAATGAATCGAGCTTAGTCGAACATGCCGAATCAAATCTCTTTTGTAACAAGGAAACTATAATGGAACGTAGTCGATGAAACCAGTAAGCGAAATACTAGATTTGAGAACAATGATTCAAACCCGACTTAGATGTAATGAAATATACAAGTTAGGCTACAGTTGCTAAAACCGTAACCAGTATAAGTAAAAGGCTTTTCATCTAGCGATTATACGACCAATGCCACTCTTTCGTCAACATAACAGCATGATTTAACCAGATTTGAAGAGCAAAACTGCTTTCTGATCTAAGTAGAAATAAACAAAGTGGTTCGTCTCATGAGTTACGTATGAACCTGCACCCAAAATCAAAGAGAAACAAATATTAACAAAATGTAATCTTAATCTTGTATAAAGAACACTAAAACAGCATGCACTTTATACCTTATAGTATCGGCAGTTCACGAGTTCACCAACTGGCATTGCAGACTACAATTGTCTCATGTATGCTAGAGGGTCATGCTCAAGAGAGAATAACTCGGTTAAACTACCAACAAACCCCAAGGCCTTAGCGAACAACGATGGTCGATATCAAGAGGTAATAAAAGTATACAATAAAGAGAGTGAATGCCGATATAAATCATATTGACATCAAATGAGCAAAGTTCTTGAAATTCTCTAATAGTGTATTGTTATATGCTTCATACGCATGCAATATGCATTTCACCTCCGTTTCTCAAACCCGAAGTTTTGAGCTCGAGACTTCTAAAACCTGAAAGTTCCAAGCTCTAACAACTTTCTTATTCAATAGAAAAACATATATCCCATCGGATATGCAATCGGAAATTGAAGTCTAATCCTGTCATCACACGACCGTTGGAGGTATCAAATAGCCTATCTAAAGAAATCCAAGCACAGCTAACGGACATACTCACACTGATACGAAACTCCTTCTACTGAAATACAATCACAAACTACAAAAACGGCATGAACTGCGTACGGATTAACATTAAGAAATTGTTTAAAGTGTCATCAGTAAAGCTGAAAACGCTTGATCGAACCTATAAAGTTACTAATCCTTCATCGAAAACCCGGATAAAGTTTGAGCCTTTCATCTAAAAGCAATCAATCTAACCAAAAATACTTGATGATCTTAACCCAGAAATTCCATGAAAAAGCTAGAACAACATTACAATCCAATTCCGACTAAGTAACCAACATCTATGAAAGCTAGTGTACATTCAAAGTCACTTAAAAAGAAATTAAATTGCAGAAAACACTTAATATTGAAATTGAAATTTGTAGATCAAATTGAAAATTGGGTTACCAAAATTGCGACCAATGATGCAATGCCAAGTAGGTCCGTGTCTCTTATCGAATTCCTTCTTTATGCGCTCTGCTACATATTTCTCAACATTGTTCTTCTCAAATGCCTAATTCGAGAACCCAGAAAAAAAAACAAACACTCCAAGTTAATAAATTTGCAATAATGAACAAAACCCAGGAACGAAATCAAATCGAAAAGGGGCAGAAAAATGGAAGATTTGGGGGAAGGAAGAGAAAAGAGAAGTAACGGAGATGGCTATATTGACAGCTTCTTTTTGCTGTTCTTCCTTCATGTCGGCGCTTTTGATGATGACTTTCTTGGGAGGTGAAGTGGTGGACTCGGGAGAAAGCTTCGGGTCGTCGGTTTTCGGTTTCATGGCCATCAGAGCTCCATTGATGCTTCACTTTGCTTCTTCAGAGCTCATTTCTTTTTTGTGATAAATGAGTCCTATCTCTCTTGCTTGTTTGCTATGGTGATTCTCAGCTGAATCGTTTTATGTTCAATTTTGTAGTTGGAATTGATTATTAAAGATATTTTGAGTTGAGTTATTACCATGATTAAATAGATTGGGTTAAATTATTATAAGCCTTGTTGTTGTTAATTTGATAAAAATAGATTTCAACTTGATTGGTTTTAGGTTTTTGTCTTTTAAATTTAGGTCAATGTAAATCGAGATTGAGTGAATTGGAGTTATTGGCATATTATGATCAAAGTGAGAGATGAAGTTAGATTTTTAAATTATTTTTACACAACTTTTATACCATTAATATTCTCATAATTTATTTATTAAATTCTTTTATATAATTATAGTTAGAAATACAATACAAGTTCAAATATTGAGTAACTATGAAATAAAATAAAAATAAAAATATTGACGAAAAACCATGCAAAATTCAAATTTGGGTGAAGTTGGCTAAAATTGAAAATTTTCAATCCAATCCAAATTAACCAAATCATTGGGCTTTAGATTAACATGTTAGTCAAGAAATAAAAAAAAATCTATTTAGCCATTGGGCTCAAATTTAAGGAGGTTATTTAGAAAAAAAAATACAAATTAATCATGAAATTTCATAACATACTTTTTCTATTTGGGATCCATTAGAATATCTATGACTACAAATGGAGAAATTTGCAGTGCTTTGCTGTCCTTGCTAACCTGTCCATTCAAATAAATAAATTGCATTGATTAAATGATCTGCCCTAAAAGTGTGAATGGCCCTAAATATAATTACAACTAATTAACCCTAATATGTATGGGTGTCATTATCTACATCTAAAACCCTAATCAGAACAAACCACAAGTAAATAAATAAATAAATATTCAGATCTGATCATAAAAAGGATACCCTAAGTTGATTAATCAAAGATTCAATAGTTTTGTTTTATTTGGTTCACTTCCCTTATTTTATTAACTTGTTGTCTCAATTTCATGCTTCATTGCATAGTGATGTTGAAGTTGGTAGTAAATTATAGATTCCTCCAAAATATTCTTTATTTTTTAATGCTTCAATTTGGCCATTATGTTACCCTTCGAATTTTGAATTAAGTTTTTTTTGTGTTGCTTCATATGGGTGGTGAATTTGAATTTGGAGTTAGATTATATTGATAGATTAGAAAGATTGAAGTGATCTAATGGAGACACTAGAAATCAATAATGATAGAGTAAGATGGAGCATATAATTAGCATCAATATGCAATCATTTAAATTTTGTGATTGTGATTAAATGAGTTTAGAGAGATATAAATGGTCCAAAGGGGAAGGGATGAAGGGTCTTGTTTATAATTATAAGTCGAGCTGGTAACTCTAAACTTAGTTATTTGATGTTTTGGGACAAATCCAAAAAAGAAAACATGGGATGTTTCAAATGGGCAACCTCTAATCCTTTGCTTTTTCATTCCTAATTTCACCTCTAATTCAATTTTAATTATCCATGCTCTTACCTCTCCCCCAACAAAACTTTTAATTTTATTCTACTGCCCTTAATTAAACCCAAAATAACTTAACCAACATAAAATGATCCAACCCAAAACCCCCTAAAACTCAAATTCGAATCATTAATTCAAACTTAAAATAGTCTAAATCGATCCGGAAATTAAAAAAATCCCGACCCACCCACTTGATCTCAAAACCTCATAATAAAGGCAGCATAGTTTTATAGATTTGGAGCCCCACCAAGAAAATTGAGTGCACAATCTTGAAAACCTGAATGGAGTTATTGAAGAATAAGAAGAAGAAACCGACGGTTTGGTCAAATTCAGCTTTCAAATTTTCAAGGGCAATGGGGGGGCTTTTGCTTTTAGACCCCTCTAATTCTCAAACATCCTCAACTAAAATGTTCATTAAAACTTTTCACTTTCCAAACAAGTTTGAAGCTAAGACATAATTGTCTCTCATGTGGGCCTAATAATTCACTACATATTATCATCATCTTCGTTAATATTGGATAAACTTGAACCATAGATTTGAATTTATCATTGTAGAGGTGATCGATAATAACTTTTGCATTTTATGATCATGCATGCACTCTCATAAGACTTTCTCCTTTCATAACATGATTGGATTCATATAAAGGTTTAATTTTGGTTTTAGTCCTTTTACTATGTTGAAATTTTAGATTATGTTACTAGTTGTTGTTATTTTCTTCTAATTAAAATACTCATATATAAATTCATTATTGGGTAAACGTTTCGGATTAGATTTTCGCATGATTCTAATTGTGCAACAAATATAGCTCATATTATCACTGTAACAGCAGTAGCTAACATTTTTTTTACCAATTTGAAATTGTTATAATATTACAAAATGGAAGACCAATTTATTGTAGAGGAATTCAATTTCAAATATCAACAAAATAGAGGGCTCAAACCATAATTAAACCTCCAATAGACTATGTTACTTGGATTTAAATTGAGCATATGTATTTGGGACGAAAGTAATATAAAAACATTAGGGTTAGTTACACCAAGCATCCCTAAACTATTGTCTAAATTTTAATTTGGTTGTAAACTTCAAAATGTTCTAATTAAGACCTTAAAGTATCATCATTGTGTCAATTAGATTCCTTTCGATACCCTGATCCTAAATTTATGTGTTAAGTGCCAATTCAGATTTGACATGAAACATAATTAAAACACATTGATCAAATTGTAAATATGTATATCTCTACTGCATGAACAACTTAGATTTAACATGTTGAAAAATAAATAAACAAACAATGTCAATAAAATTTAACCTTTTATACAATACTCATATTCAAATTGTCTATGCAATAAGTATACATATGTTTACGATTTGATCCACATGTTTTAAATACATTCCACTTCAAATTTGAGTTGGCGTTTAATGCCCAAGCTAATAGCTAAGGCCGACGGAAGGACCAAATTGATACGACACCAAAATATTAAGGGTTCAATTAAAACATTTAGAAATTTAAAGACCATTTTAAAATTTGAGCTATAGTTTTAGGACATATAATGGAATTAGCCCTAAACATTAGAGTTAATATAACTTTTAATCCATGAACTTGTCAATTACATCTATTTTAGTATTTGTTTTTTTCGGTTCAACTTAATACCTAAACTTGACATCTAGAACTATTTTGGTTCTAAACATGACAAATATAATAGTTTGATGACATGTAACTTTGAGATCATGCCACATCATTACATGAACAATTTTTTTTTTCAAATTTTAGGTGATAATGTGACACAATAGTATAATGTCATATCATTAAATCTTGGCGGAATCTAAATTCAATGACCAAATAGACCTAATTGCTAAATTCAGGACTAAAACTTATATTAACCCGAAACATAATATTGACCATATGTTTGGAAAGATCATTGCAAGATAGTACACTTATATTAAACACTTTATTTAATATTTATTGGTAAGGTGAGTTTTCGTGCATACCAGTGCACGTGCTCCCTTATCCCTTACCTCCATTACTTTCGTTACCATATTATTAATATTATTTTCTCATTCAATTACAGTGTCTCTGAACCTCTCTGCTCCACTTGTTTTTTGTTTGCATATATCTTCATTCATTGTCTCTCTGTTTGTAAGAAGAAAAAAAATCAAAGATTGTAGTACAATGGAAGGTATCATCAATGGTGGAAAAGTTGGGGAAGGTGAAGATATAAGAGACAATAATAATATACAACACTGTATCAATCATCCTTATGGGAAAAACCCAGGTGGGATCTGTGCTTTTTGTCTTCAAGAAAAGCTTGGGAAATTGGTTTCTTCATCGTCTCCTTTACCTATTCATGGCTCATCATCATCATCATCTCCTTCTCCTCCTCCTTTAAGATCTGCCGCCGGTGGTGTTGGTGGTAATGGCGGCGTTGTTGGTAGTGATAATGGTCATTATCGTCATACAAGGAGGGCAGCATCATCAGATGGTGGTGGTGGTTTGAAGAGGAGCAAGTCCACCGTAACACCTAGGGGCGGCCGGTTCGTAGAAGGCGGCGATGAGTTTAGAAAAAGAAGCGGTTTCTGGTCTTTTCTTTATGTTTCTTCAAAGACCCATAGTGCCAAAAAACCAGCTTCCATTGGTATGAAGCTAGCAAAGAAGGGATCATCATCATTATCAATGGATGATGATCATGCATCATCATTTGAAAGGAAGGTTTCAAGGTCCAGATCCGTCGGCTGTGGAAGCCGGAGCTTTTCCGGTGATTTTTTCGAAAGGATCTCAACTGGTTTTGGTGATTGTACTCTTAGAAGAGTAGAATCACAAAGAGAGGGCAAATCAAAACCTACTCATCATCATGGCCATGCCCCATCATCATCATCATCATCTGGAATGAAAGAAAGGGTTAAATGTGGCGGTATATTTAGTGGATTCATGATCATGACATCATCATCATCATCTTCTTCATCATCATCATCTTCATACTGGGTTTCTTCTGCAACTAATAATGAAGATCACATCAATGGCAGAAACAATAATAAGAGTTGGGGTTGGGCTTTTGCAAGTCCCATTAGAGCTTTCACCGCCAGTAAGCCTCCTTCTTCTGGTAAGAAACACAGTTCCATTGTTAAAGAATCAACAAACAACGATAACACAACGACGACAACAACACCAAATCTGTCTGCAATTCCTTCATTGTTAGCTGTTACAAGCTAAAGGTAAAATTATGGTTTTGTTCATTTACTATGTTTAAATTTATAATTTAGTCCTTTTACTTTAATTTGACATAATTCAATCCCTTTACTTTTATAACATCATTTGTTAGTCCAAATAGTTAACTGGAATAGTTAACTATTTAGGCTAAATAAGGTGAAAGTTTCGTGAAGGCCTTGTACTAAGAGTCAAATAGTATTTTTTCCGTTTCTATTCAAAAAATGGGTAAATTAATCTTTATAAGTTAGATCAAAGAGCAAATTGATCTTTCTGTTAAAAAATTCATCCTTTTCTACTGTTAAAAATTGATCCATGTATATTAGCATGAGGTACACGTGGTATGCCATGTGCCATTATCTGGTTATCTCATCAGCCATGCCAATTTTTAATAGTACAAATAGATGAAATTTTTAACAAAAAAAATCAATTTATTCTTTGATCTAATATACAGGGGCTAATTTGTCAATTTTCTAGTAAAAGGAAAAAATGCAATCCGACTCTTAGTACAATGGCTTTTACCAACTAACTAATGACATTATAAAAGTATAGAGATCCCAAATTATGTAAAACTAAAGTATAGGGACTAAATTTCAAATTTAACATAATAGAGAGACCAAAATAGTAATTTGACTCTCTTGATACGCATTAGATTTGGTTTTATGAACTTTTCTTACACTTTTCTTTGTGGGTATTTTTAAATATGTGCAAATAATTAAGTTATAGATAGTTTGCTGTCTGGTCCTCCTGGAATCATGTTCTTATTATAAAAGGGATTTGTTTGACCAGTATGTATTATTATTAATTTGTATTATTTAATGATGTATGTAGTGTTTTTATTATTGTAAGTTGTGTACCTTTTAATTAATGCTTTTATGGCAAAGAAATGTGTTTTTCTAGTATTTAATTTTAATTTTTATAATGTTGTGTAAGAACATTTTCTTCGTGAAATCATCACATGCAAAAACATGTTTGTTGACCTTAGACACACCTATTACAAAACATATTTATTGCCTGGTTGTTAAATATTTATAACCTTAAAAAATTAAAATATTTACTTTTTATATTATAAAAATTAGAAGTTAAATAGAGGTTAAATTACAGTTTTGGTTGTTTTACTATGTTTATATTTAGGATTTAATTCATCTCTTTAAAAATAAAGGTGGGTTAGATATTTCCAATTTTAAATTATTGGAATTAATAAATTTTATTTAAATATTATTATTAAAATTTGAATTAAATATTACTTTTTGAAGAATTTTTAATATGTAAAAGAAAATTTTAAAATTTCAATCATTTTCGGATCCACAAAATCCCACTTTAAATCCACTAAAATTTTTATCATGTTTATAAAATCATTTTGTAATCCATGGGTATGAGTGTCCAATTTTGCATAATTTAAGCATTCACTTTTATAATATTATTAGTTAATTCACTTTTATAATTTTGAACTTTTATAACAAAAGATGAGTTTTTCTAAATACTTGTTAACATTTTGCTCGAAATACTTACTATTATTAATCATTTTATATATTAAATTAAAATACATGACTAAATCCCAAATTAATCTAAATAAATTTTAATTTTAATTCAATTTTAAATGATTACTATTTGAAACCCATTTTCAATTTCCACCGAAATTTTCGATTGTAGGGTAGGAAAATAAGAAAAAATAATATAGAAAGCAAGGTTGAAGGAGCATGATTGCAAGGAGACATGGGAAGAACTGCCGCTGCCTATTGGGACACTGTTATTAGATCACAACATTAATTTTGTGGACCAAATTGTAAAATAAAATAAAATATTGCCCAATACCACTAATTATTAGTAAACTTATATTTTGATTAGTCAATGTCACATAATAGTCACTGAATTATTCGAAAATTTTTATTTAAGTTACTTAACTATTAATTTTTTTATATAAGTCACTAAATTATTACTCTCTCTTTTTTTTAACAAAAGTCTAACTAGTGAGCTCTAAGTAATGATTTGACTATCGATGTAGTGGATTAGTACCCATCAACAAGTAGAAGAACACATTTTAAATCCAACTTGATCCAGCAGTTAGTGTCAAAGATCAAAAAAAAAATTATATTTTAATTCATAGATTCATAACATTCAAGTTGTTAGAACAAGTCGAATGGAGGAATATCGCTTTAGGGATAAAGCTACATTTAATTATTGAACTTCATTCTTTTTACTTCACAAAAACGGGAGCATTTTATTACGTGATAATATGATAATTGAACTTTAGTTCCTGAATTTGAAAGTTTTTCTTTACTTGGTCCTTGAATTTTTTTGTCTATATTAGTTTTGAAATTTAGTATTTTTTTAATTTGGTTCTTGAATTTAGATTCCATTATTACAAAATCTAAAAATACACAAAAAATATTTAAGTGATGACATGGCGCAATTTCAAAGTGACAATTTATCACACTTCAACAAAATCCAAGTTTAAGGATCAAATTGAAAAAACTGCCAAATTTCAAAACTAATCTAGATCAAAATAACTTAGAAACCAAAATGAAAAAAAATTCTAAATTCAAAAATTAAATATTGCACTACCCCTAAAAAACAAAAATAACATGAACAAAACCCAAACTATTATGATATCATACATGAGATAATACAACTTTTATCGGGTATATAAAGTGTACAATTTGATCCGGAAACTACGATCCCTTGTCCCAATCGTTTGATGGATTTCATTGCAATAAACAATAAGTGGGGGTAAAGAAATTAAATAATTTGATTTAAAATTGGGCCCATGTTCCTTCATTGGCAGAATTCTATCATTTTTGTATACCAAAAGTCAGCAATGTTGAGACTTGAGACCCCAAACCCTGAAATTCAATAATTGATTGCTCTGCAAATAATGATAATGTGACCATGGTTATAACAACTGGTTTCAAAATAGCGAAAGGAAAGTAGATGGAGGAGACAAGAGGAGCTTTTGGATGATGAAGTACACATGCATAACGACATGACAAAAGCTGCTTCGTAGGGTTCATATAATTTTTTTTCCTTAACAATATAATGGTTTCAATTTGGGACATTTAATCCCAAATTAAAAAGGTTTTCGTCTTTTGTTTTGATTTTCTCGGTACCCAATAAGCTATAATTTCATTTAATATTAGTTTGGTTTTTACCTCAAATAAATCTCGAGTTTTAAAAAATAAAACTCAATCGAACTCGAGCTTGAGCTCAGTTCAGTTATAGTTGGTATCCAGACTAAGCAACAAAATTTTTTTACCTTACATATCTTAAAAGCATTGTACAAGACTCGGGATAGGTAACTGAGCAAAATCGAAGGCGTGGCTAGAACCGGCGGATATCTTTGGGTGGTTTGAAGTTGAGAGGATGAGTTTGTTCGGTTGCGGTTTCATCTTCTTTCCACATTTTAATCGTCTTGTCAGCTTCACAGCTAACCAATCTTGTACCAGTTACATCGTATGAGAGAGCGTATATACCAGCTTCACTATCCAATGAGCCTGGAATACAGCACACAACATTGTGTTGATCATCTTCCAAATGGTACACAATCAATAAAAATTAGCTGAAAAACGATCTAGAAAAACATACCGGGCTGCACGATTGTATGAGCTTGCTGGAAATTGTGACCGCTTCTCCAATCCCAGAACCACAAACTCCCGTTGTCACCTCCGGTAGCCATTACACCGTCCTCATTAACAGCCATGGTGTTAATTATAGTCTTTTGCTGAGAGCTGCTCCGGAAACACAAACAACACCACCATGTTAGTTCATAAAAACGACAAATGGATACACATATGAAGTAAAACGGCTTTTACTTACAGCATATTGTGTAAGAATTCTCCCTTTGGAAGACTGAATTTCTTTATGTTGTCAGCTGATGCAGATGCAAAAGAATGCCTGATACAGAAAGGTCGAGAAAACATTAGGACCTGATATAAAATCAGCCATGGCTGCATTTTTGCGTAATAGGACAGAGGGGCACATACTCTTTAGGATGTGGCGCCATTGCTCGTACAGACTTCTTATGATGCGTTAGAGTTGACATCGTTTTTCCTGGGACATTGAACAACCAATATGTTACAAATGAAACTAAACAAAGAAGAAACGTAAGGTAAGTTCAATTTACCGTATCTAAGGTCCCAGAATTTTATCGTTGTATCGTGGGAGCCAGTGACAACTTGTGGATCCTGTAAAATGTGATGCATAGTTTGATATAAACATGATACAGGTGAATAAATAATATTGTAAGGAGGAAATTTAACAAATTATCGGTAAAAGTATCATGGAGGCCCTTATAGTAAGAGTTAGATTGCATTTTGCCCCCTTAACTAAAAAAATGAGTAAATTAGTCCTTATACGTTAGATCAAAGAACAAACTGATCTTTCTGTTAAAAATTTCATTCATTTTGACCATTAAAAACTGATCCATGTACGTCAGAATGAGGTACATATGCCACGCCACGCCACGTGTCACTATCTGATTATTCCGCCAGTCACGCCAATTTTTAACAATAGAAATGGATACGATTTTTAACAGAAATAATTAGTTTACTCTTTGACCTAACGTATAAAGACCAAATTACCTATTTTTTAAGTAGAGGGAGTAAAATGCAATCTGACTATTAATACAGGGACCTTTACGGTACTTTTACCCAATTTCTCCCTTTCAAAGTATAGCAAGGAGAGAGCAAGAGCTTCGTACTGTTGGTCGAGTAAAAACCGAGCAAACAGTGTTATCATGCCCAGACAATGCAAAAATTTGCATCTTGGTGCGAATATCCCATACCTGAAGATTGTTGGCCATCAGATATCTAAAATAAAAAACCCAATTAACATGTATGGAAAGAAATTATTCCCAAGTAGTTTTTATGTAGATAAGTTTCATACCCGGCAAACAGAATCACGTCCCCCAGTTAACAGAATGTCTATAGTAGGATGAAGAGCCAAGCAATAAACACCACTTAAGTGACCATGATAAGATCGAATAACCTATACCCGATAAACACAAGATAAGTCTCTGTGCATTACAGATCCCAATTCCCGAGCAATGTGTATGGAGTTCATACCTTGTTCTGTTCAAGGTCCCAGCATTTAACTTGCTTATCATCACCAGCTGAAAACATATATGTATGTTTGCTACTGACAGCGAGGCCTGTGAATAAAATATATATTTCTCAATTATCCTAAATCCATAGGATATTTAGCCAAAAAAAAAAACACTAGCCTCGTATCTGTTCAATGTGTCCGGTTAGTGTGAGCTTTAGCCGTCCACTTGCTACATCCCATATCTAGCATGTCGAAACCAATGCAAAATAAGTGTCATTTTTCAACAACACCAAAATTTCAAATCAATATCCGTTTTATAGAGCCAATACAGACCTTGATTGTACGGTCTGCGGAACCAGTACAAAACCAGTTGTTACTTGGATCAAAAGCTACCGATCTCACCCATCCCAAATGGCCACTAATAACCTACATTAATCACCCATTTATAGATATCCGTAAATTTCCAGGAACCGGAATGTGAACGAACAGACATATTCATTGATGAAATAGGACCGATATGTCAGCAAGATAGACAAGAAAAATACAACATTCTCTTCTATGGCAGATGACCATGAAATCACAAACAACAATCACGGACATTTCATCAACTTTTAGTGTTATAGAGTTTCTCACCCTGTAGTTCTTCCAAGGACGATGCCATACAGGACATGGCCACTTGCTTGGGATTCTTTCTATTATTGCAGATGTTGTTAGCCTGTCACACGAAAAAACTCATAAACCTTCAAGCTACACATCCTATATATGCAGGATACAAGCGGCATGCCAGAACAGGATGGAACAATAGGTTTAATTGGATGAGATGCTCAATTTTCACATACGAGAGCATGTGAGCAAAGAAAAACAAACCCACCATGGCGAAAAAAATGTACTAATGCAAAACATCGATTACATGATTGAACAACTAATGAAATTATCAAGGAATCAGAATAACAAGGAGAGAGATACAAAACCTTTCAGAAAAGGGTGCGGAAGCCGAAACCATGGCGGTGCCTTTGCCGGAAGTACCAACATTGTTTCTGAGAAAAATAGAGAAAAAAAATCAGTAACACCACGTAGCAACACGGTTCCTTCTACGTAGCACAAAAATGGATTCCAAGAGAACAAGGCATAGACCTATATGTCTTAGGATCGATCCAAATTAGCACATAGAAAACTCAGAGCAAGAGAACTTACTGCATCTTTGGTTGCAAAGATGGACCAACAAGTAAAGCATTTTGAGTCCCTTCTTTTTGTGAATCGCAAGAATCTGCAGGCCCTTATTCATAAACATTCATAGTTGAAGTTACACAAATCTCAGCATAGATATCAATTCACTAAAATATACAAAATCGCAGTAAAAAGTACCATGAAAGCCCTTGTACTAAGAGTCAGATTGCATTTTGCTCCCTCTACTAAAAAAATGAGCAAATTAGTCCTTATACATTAGATCAAAGAATCAATTAATCCTTCTGTTACAAGTTTCATCCATTTCTTCTGTTAAAAACTAGTCCATGTACCTCAGCATGAGATATACATGATTGTCAGCCACATCAGTTTTTAATAATAGAAACGGATAAAAATTTTAACATGAAGGACTACTATGCTCTTTGATCTAGCATATAGGGACTAATTTACTCATTTTTTGAGTAAAATGCAATCTGACTTCTAGTACAAGAGCCTCTATGATACTTTTACCACAAAATCGCAGTCTCTAACACAAACCAAGAAACTTGATTGAATGAATTATCAAGCTAAAACCCTTTATTAAATCAAATAAGAATATTACCTGTAAGAGCAAGGGCATTCGAAGGGGCCGAACCTCGACACTTATCATCGGCAACACTGGAATTAACTTGCTTCAAAGGTTGACCCGGGGCAGTTTTTATTCCACTATACTCAACATTTATCTAACAAATTTAAATCAAAATCAACCATCAATTTCCAATCAAATAAACAATCCCCATTATAATAAATACCACTAAAAAAGCCTAAAAATTCAAGCAAATTCGACTAACCTTGTGGCTCAAGCGAATTTTTTTGCTACATTCCATTGAAAAACAAAAGCTTTAGTTTACAAATAGAGTTTAATGAAATTTGAGTAAATAGACAAATAAATAAAAGTTTTTTTTTTTTTTTACTGAAGATAAAGATGAAACCTTTCAGAGTCAGGAGCAGCGAATTGGCCATGGCTAGGGCTAAAGAGATCGAGAGCACGCTTTAGGGATTTAAGGCTGAGCTTCTTCAATGACTGCGGCTCCACTGGCTCCATTTCTAGCGGTGGCCCTGGCATTTCCTTCCGATTTGGAGATTAGGGTTTTAGGGTCGGCTTGAAACGGAATGGTGAAGCTTATAAACCCTAATTCGCTTTATTAAAATTCAGAGAGAGAATGTGGCCGGCGACGAGTAAAGCAGAAGAAGCTACCGACTTTAACCTCCAAAGCCCGATGTACATTGAAATACCTTTTAGGGTAAATTACACAGAAGGCCACTAAATTATTAGTAAGCTTATGTTTTGGTCATTCAACTTCAAAAAGTTTCAAGATAGTCATTGAACTATTTGAAAGTTTTCATTTAAGTCACTGATTGTTAATTTTTTTTTTAAGTTCAGCTAGCGAGCTCCAAGTGATGATTCAACGGAAAGTACACATTGAAAAGTAGAAGAACATACCTTAGATCTAAGTCGATCTGACGATTAGTGTCGGAGATTGGAGAAGAAAGTTATTTGGATTTTGGTTGGTGATTCGTGGCATTCAAAGTTTCATGAAAAAATTGAGATGTAGACTACAACAACGATTGTAACAATAGAATGCCTTAAATGAAAACTTTTGAATAGTTCAATAATTATTTTGTAACTTTTTGAACTTATTTGATCAAAACGTCAATTTACTAATAGTTTAATGGCCTTTAATAATTTTACCCTACCTTCTATATAGTTTAATGGCATATGAAACTTTGATTTAGTAGTAAATTTAAGATTTTAATAATCCTATTGGAGCAGGTTTAAATCGACCATTTGCATATTATAATTGATTTTGTTAAAATAAAAATACTAAAATACTTTCTAACAATTTAACTCTTTTTAATTACGAATGACATTTTATAATTTAATTTTCTAATTCACTTGGATTCAAATTCAATTTTAGACGACTTGAAATTTACAACTCGAACTTGAATTTAGTTTAAACCCAAAATAATCTGAATTTGAAATAGTCATAATCAAATAATCCAAACTCGTAATGAATTAGATCGAAATGTCTTAGCTTTAAATCTAAATTACTAGAATCTAAAATGTCTTCAACCTGAAACAATTTGAACAAAAATTGTATGAGCTCCAAAGGTTTTAATACCCAAATTAACTAATATAGATTGATCCAATCCAAAACCAATTTAACCGGTTTGATGATTTAAGATTTAACTAATAATATTTTGTACCATTAATATTTTAGCGATTCAACTGTTAAATTCATCTATATAACGTAATTTGATAATATGACTAAATTCACAATTTACGACATCAATAACAAATTTAATCTAATAAATTTAATTGCTACCATTTGAGTCAAAAATAAAATTTTAAAATTAAAAAAAAGAATTAAAATTAACTAAATCAAAACACATGAATTAAATATACAACTTATACATAATACAAAGGATAATAACAAAATTTGAACTATCAACAATGGCTTTATTTGTGTTAACACTTGTAATTAATAATTATACAATATAGCAACTGTACACATAATGCATTATTTTAGAAGCATTCAAAAACTATCTTCAATTGTTTCCATTTTTGTTTGTATATTATATACTTTGCTTTTGAGGTCTTTTAGAGGGGATCCACGCCTGCAAATCCAAGGAAATCATTAGATTGAATTTTTATTTTAAATAAATAGAGTTTAAAATTTATTCTATATATTTTTATTTTTACGAATTTAATTCTTTTATATTTTATATTTCAAAATTGGGTTTAATTGTTAACATAGTTAAATTTTTATTAAATTCATTAGTGTAATATTTTAAAATAGAAAAAAGCCCACTTAGTGCTAATGTAACTAAAAATAGCTTTGTAATGAATTTGAATTTTACAAAATAATCTTAACAGTGTTAGCACTTGGACCTGGATTTTAAAAATCTAAAAAGTTGAGGGATTAAATTCCTAAAAATAAATATATAAAGACTAAATTCTAAATTTACTAAGAGTATAAGGACTTATGGCATGTTTTAACTTAATTGAATATATCTTAAGATCCCAAACCTTGATTAACCCAGACTCTGTCCCGCAGAGAACAACGTCGTTTGCAGTTATAAGGCTTGTTATTTTGCTGCCAGCTGATATTCTCCCCACTTTCTGTTGTGTTCCTCTCAACCATATCTGCTCAAAAATAAACTCGATTCGAATTTAAGTATCAGATATGTTTGAAAGAATTTTAAATTTTTTTCTTATGTTTGGATGATTATGTCTCTATGTACATTTTTAGCTACAACTAATGTAGAACACTATAACTTAAAAACTAGTATTCAACCTATTTTACACTGTCTCGAATTTGAGTGTAAGATATCAGTCAATTATTTCTAAAATATTTCATAGGATCACATCTTCACACCTATGTTTGAATATGATTTATGTCGGAATATGATAGGTGAAAATTACAATCCCTATTATGCTCAAATTAAAAATAAAGTCCTAATTTTATATTATCGTTAATTAATTCAAAAGTTCGATTAAATGACTAACATGAAGTTATCTTAAAACCACTACTTTCTAACTCATGATTTTGATATTTGAGCATATTACAAAAATTAAAATCCGAATAAATATTTTAAAGAAAATGAAGAATATCTCAAATTTTCTTTCAAAGATTATCAATATAAACACAAATAACAACGACTACTATACTACTTCATGAATCCGAATAACATTAAAAAAAGAGAGTTAAATATACCTGAAGACTATTAGCTGATGAGCTGCAATTTAAGTATATGAAGTCTTCCACTACTTCCATTGCTAAAACACTTGCTCTTTTCTCTGGTCTCAATGACATTTTGGGATCAGAGTTTCTCCTCCATTCCTATGAACCATAAAATTAGGGTTGATAAAAAAAATCAAAAATGTACTTCAATCCTTTTCAATTTTGAAATTGAGTAGATTGGTCATTCACAGAAAAATGGAGCAATTTAATTCTTATCAAATTCAAAAGTGAACAATTAAAGACAATTAATCATAATCTTATTGTCTTCCATCGTCAATTGTACATAATTTTGATTGGTATAATAACAAATTTAGCATTCAATGCTTACATATTTGTCATTTTGGCCTTAATTCTAAAAAATTAACAAATTCAACCTCAACATTTATACATTTACACAAATGTTGCAGGATAAACTTGTTAAATCAGGACCGAATTAATAGAATTTGTGAACTTTGACAACTAAATTTGTTATTAAACCAATCAAAATCATGTACAATTGATGGAAAACATTAAGGTGTGATCAATTGTTCTTAGACAAGGATTAAATTACTCTGATTTTTTTAAGAGAGAACTCAATTTCGAAATTGAGAGGGACTAAAGAGGTCTTTTACTGTTAAAAAACTGTAGTTACCCTAACGTTAGAACCTTCAACCATTGAACTTGCACAATAAAGCCAGTCCCTATACATGGTGATTGAATTGATGGGTTTGCTTTGCATTCTCCATTTCTTAACAGCTGCTTTGATCTCTCTTTGATGGTTGCTTGATAAAGAAACCTCCTGGAAACAATCATATATCACGTATGTAACTTCGGGTTTTCAATCAAATTTCAAATTGAGTTCAAAGATCGGGTTTTTTTAATCATCGAACCTGAATACTTGAATCGGTACAGCCTGCATAAATCCTTCCTTGAACCATCTTCATGCATTTCACACTCTTGGTTTTGCATATGCTGTTGGTTGTTCTTAATGAATCAATAACCTGCAATAAGAAGAAAATTATATATCTTATGCATTTTACAATTTAGTCCCTATATTTTTAGAAATTTAAAATTTTAATCTTGACCCAAATAGTAACAGTTAAATCTGTTTGGTTAAATTCAATTACTAGCTCTGTATTATACATTCAGTTGTAAAGATTTAGTCCATATTCTCCAATTGAATCCTTTTTAATTTTAAAATTTCAATCTTGACATAAATGATGATCCTTAATCTATTAATTGAACTTTTAGTGAGTAATATATGAAAATAACAAGCTGATATGTCATTACACATATGATAATATATTTGCTACATTATATTTTGGAAATAGTGGAACTTAATAAAGTTAACAGTTATTGTTTAGTGAGGACCGAAATTTTTAAATTTGAACAAGTATAAAGACTAAAAATAACTAAATTCACAACTTTCATAAAGTATAGGGACTAATGACAAAACTTAACCTATTTCATATGTCAAATGGTTACCTTAAGATGGTGGGCATGGGTGATCATAAATATCATTTGACCATATGTGTCTAGCTTTTGAACTGGTTCTTTTGTGGCTATAACTTCAATGCATTCCAATTTGTTATGAACCATTTGCCACACCTGAAAATGCAAGAAATTAGAACCTGTATTCGGATATGTGTCCGTATTACAGCATTTACAGTTGAATCCGAGTAACATACTGTGTTAAACTGGAGAAGGGTCTAACTTACTCTAATGGTCTTATCAACAGAACCACTTAAAAGGGTCTCTCCTGGTTCAAAGAGTGAAAAGCATGTCACTGAGTCTTTATGCTCCTTAATGTCCCATAAAAGTGTGGCTGATTGCCTTTTGATGTCCCATACCTACAATTGAATTAGTCGGATTGGTTTCAGGTTTAGTCAATCTAAAACGATTTGAATAAATTTCGTGTCAAGTGATTAGAGTTCGAACTGTACCTTGATTGAACCATCGGAGTATCCACTATAAAGCATTCCTTTGTAGTAAATTAAGGCATTTACAGCTCCACTGTATTTGTGACTCACTTCTACT
Source organism: Gossypium raimondii (assembly GCF_025698545.1). Lineage (NCBI taxonomy): Eukaryota > Viridiplantae > Streptophyta > Magnoliopsida > Malvales > Malvaceae > Gossypium > Gossypium raimondii. The sequence goes on from NC_068573.1 coordinate 49,116,611, forward strand.
ATTTGTGTATGAACGCAAGAAATACGCTGTTCAAAGACCAAAATACAATTTCCCAATTGTATTAATTTAAAATTTTAATATTTTTAAAAGGGTTAAGCTATAAATTTATTATCCAACACTCGTGTTAGATATACACAATTAATGTCTGCATTACTGTATATATCGACATTTGGTCATCTTTAGTTTTGCCTAAACGGCGATGCGGAAGAGATGTCCGAATCTCGATCATTACGGTATTACTTCTATATACAAACACTAACCGATTTATTAGGCAAGTAGAAATCAGCTACTCTATGTAGCTCATCAGCCATCCAGATTACATTTGAAAATCTCCGAAGCGATTCTCGTACACCTTCCGAGAAATGAATCAGTTTCTTCATCCCTACATATTGATAAAAAGGATTTCAGTGACAATCAGACATATTAATATCTCGACGAACGAACTTCAGGGTACTTAAAAAGGGTTGTTGCTGTTGTTGTGATTGTTTATTTAAGCTAAGTTTGCTCAAAATGTTCATCCAAGTTTTTGTGTTTACATTACCTTTTCCCGAAGCATAGTTATATATGCATAGGCATGCTAAAAGCCTTTCTTCAAGGTCCATTCCTGGATGTAAAAATTTCTCAACTTCACCTAGTAAGATCTCACAAGCTGAATATCGAAGGCTATTCGAACTTTTCGAGATTTCGCAACCGAGCCACGCGATGGTCGTTAAAGACTCTCGTGCAACCCTTTTTATCTGACTCTTTAAACCCTTTCGTAAAGCAACGAATGCCGGTTTCCCGAACTCGTTAATGCTTCTTGCAATCTTGCTGCACCACAAATCGGTTACCATATCCTGCAAGAAAGTTAAACATCAAAATCAAACAATCAAAAAACTAAATTGCATCACCCGTTTATGCATCTTACCTGCAAGCTCGGATCTAACCAATCGAAGTTTCTTATCATGTTCCGATGATTCAAAGACGTTAAACCGGCTTTTTTCACCAGCCATGCTATGGTATATGGTTCCCCTGTCCATGAATAAGTCCCACCGATATTCGATAGAATGAATGCCGATAATAGCTGTGCAGTCGAGCTTTCTTCCAATACAATTGACTGAAAAAGGACTTGCATTGCTTCCTCTCGAAATAAGCTTTTACCTTTCGAGTTTTCCTGCACGTAACAGTACATATAATTTAAGAGGTTTTGAGTGAGGTCACTTATCGGTACATGATCGAACTTACCAGGGTGTCTAATTGAAGCAATAAATTTGCTGCTAAAATTTGGTACTCGGCTCGGAAACCGCGAACGCAATCGATTAGTATGTCCATAATATCGATACATCCTTTCACTATCTGCTGCAATAGGCTAATGGCTGATGACCTGAACAACATAAATTCAGTTTAACATACGTTTTTTTGGGTTACACGTAAGTACCAAAGTAATTCGTTCATACCGTGGAATTCGAAGAACTTCGTGAAAAAACTCGAGCGCAACGAACACGGCCCGTTTCTCGTTACTTTGTAACAAATGTATAAATGGAGCCATTGCAATAGCTTGTGATATATATTTTCTACATTGTCCATCAAATTGCATACACTTCACAAGAATTGTGGCCAAAGAAATATGTTCTTCCAAGCTATGATTCTTTGCAACATCTAGAAGTCCGGATAAAACACGAGGCGAATTGATTGCTGCTAAGTGCATGTTATTCGTAGCATTATCAAATGCAGTTACCAATACTTCGATAATCATCAACGATGCCGCGGGTGGTGTTACCGTAACCGATTTAGATGGCCTACATCTCGAACTGTTAGAGGTACAAATGACTTCCACGAGTGTCGGTAAGAGCTCTAAAGTTTTTATTTCAGCAGCAGATGGTTTTATTAAGTATATAAGAGTAGCTGCCTCGTGCACGTTACATTTTAGGGCGCGTGCTAGATCGGTTAGTCGTAAACCTTTTTTTTTTATATCATCTACTACCGATATATTTGTTGAAACGATAGTCGTTAAGACAGTAACTGATGCTCGTATTACCATTTCCTCTTTGGAAGTCGAAACAGCTATCAACAACTGCTCCAGAATCACATCTTTCAACATTGTGTACTTCACACCATGTTTATTGTTTAACATTCGGTAAATTGCAGTGATTTCGACTGCATAATCTTTCCCAGACATCTCTAATCCGTCCGAGAAACAGAGTTTCGAAACCGCATTCTGAATTATTCCCATTAACTCACCCTTGCAATGTGAGTCCAGTTTTTCCCTTCTAGCAGTCCTTTCTTGCTTCATACGAGTTGAGCTTTTACTCCTTCTATAGTTCGGTGCTATGTGTTCGAAGAGCTGGACTTGTTGTAGTTCTAACCGGCTTGTGTCTTCGGTCTCTAACATAGATAAACTTAAATCACTGACAGTTCTGAACAATCTGTCCGGGAAATACTTATCGATGTTCGCTTCGTCAATGACATCTCTGTTTGTTTGATGCTCAGGAACTTGAGGAAACACAATTGCTTCGTATTCTTGGCCTGATGTACCATTATGACAATGCAACATCCTGTATATGTAAGCATAATTGAATGATAGAGATCAGAAAAATGTTCATTTGTTTCAAGCTTTGCATTGAAAATTAATGTGATACAGCTATATATGTCTACCGAACTGATCATAGCTCGCTCGTTTCTGGCCATCCAAATATATTCTTTCCGAGTTAAACAAGCCAGTACCATCCTCCGTGCTCTCCGAATTGCATTCATCCTCGAAATTCGGTGTGTCAGATTGGGATTCGTCCAAGACATCCTGCAGGCATTTGATACTTTCGTTCTGGTTTAGCTCCATTCTCCGAAGTTGTAACCTTCGAATGTGATCCCGGTCCTCTATAGCTTTACTACGGACTTGATCTTCTTTATTGTTTACAGATGATTGAGTTTCATATGCCATGGTCTCGATGATATCTTCTTGGTGAGCGAGTGGATACACTTTATCGAACTGTAAAGCAAACAAAATTTAGTGACATCCTAAGGTTACACCAATGTACAAAACTAAGAGACAGTAGCATACCTTATAATTAGCCTGTGGTCTGTACCAGTGCTCGGATGGCTTTGAGGAATCCGTGCTGTCGGCAATCTTGTGACTGTTCATACATTAACAGAATACCAATAAGATAAACAGAACATTATTGTTCAAACATAATCCAATACTATGTTTTCGACTCTTAAATCGAAAAAAAACTAATTGGTATATGTTCATATTATATCATGCTCTGTTTCTAGGCTAACTAGTACAAAATTAAGTCCTTAATATGTTGATTGAACCCGGACTATGTCTGGGGTTATATTGTATATCGGAAGATAACGTACCTGAAATTTGTCGATTCATATAACATGACCTGGTAATACATTAACCAATGCTTGTATCTCCTCGCCATCTGCCTTGTCGATTCAGCAAGGTTGTCCCGAGCAGAACAGTTACTAGAAACCGAATTCAACCTCTGAGTTCCACCTATTTCTTGTGTAGCAGACTCAAAAAGGCTTCCACATAGTTCTTCCGACGCAAACTCGGTTCGAACAAGCATTGGCGAGACAAGCAACGCTTGTAAAAAATGCAAAGCGGCTTGCAATCGATCGCTCTGCAGATTCTTTATAACCGAAAGGTAAAAATAAGAACAAGAAACTAAATACTCATTAGGTATCCCGGAAGTAGTTCCTTGTTCGTCAAGCAACGCCGGAACTTGAAGCATTTTCTCCGAATTCTTCAGTTGACAACCCTTATCTTCCTCCAAACACGCTCGCAACGCAACCTCGATTCCATTGATACCCCAATAAAGATTTGAAAGTACTGCCTGTTCGGAAAACTCAAAAAACTCTTGTTGCTGAAAATTCAACCCGGAACTGCATTTCAACCTTATGGAATCCCACTCCTCTTCGTCAGATACTAACCTGGAAATGTACCGGTTGATCGAATTAACGACCAGCCTCATCGATTCAACGTCCAATTTATCCGCCGGTACGGAGAAAGAAGGTGAAGGAGGAGGAGCCATGAAATTGTAAGGTATATGGTAGTAGGAAGAAGATGGGGGACAATGAAGAAATATGATGCGCAAGAATTACATATTGTTGAAGGTTTTTTTCTCTAATGAAATCCCGTGAATGATTTTTAACCAAATTCCAAATACAGTCATGGTCCCTCCATTGCTGATATACAGACCAAAAATTATTAACGAAAAACTAAAAAAAAATAAAATAAAATAAAAAACACCCTAAATTTGATTGTACCTTTTCCTCGATTAGCATTATTATTGTACCATAAATGAACCATGTTTTATATATGTATGTATATCTGTTCTCACGGGAGAAGATTCTTCTTGCATCATGTGATTATCAATAAGTTCGTAGTTTTAATGTTTTTAAGCATATTTTAAATTACTTCACTTAGGACCTTTCAGATATTAACAACATTCTATTTTGTTTTTCACCACTAATATAATCCCGATATTATGTTATTTAGACTCGGATAAATTATTTTTCATAGACCGAAAGCTCGAAAAATTTAAAAAATATATACATCATTTTGCAGGCTACAGATTAGCAGATATTGACTGCTCAGAAGATTTTTCATTGCAAAACATTGGAACTATCCATCCCCAACTCTGATAAGTCAAAGTTTTTTGTTTCTTGGTCTGGTTTAGCTATTTAATGTAAAAAAAGAAAAAAAAATATTAACCATTCATATAATTTTCTTTCCTAAGTTGAAATTTCCCCAATTTTGTTACGCAGCATTATCCTAAGTTTTGTTTGGTTTGATGAAAGCCAATTCGGATAACATTTTATGAAGCTGTCATGAGAGTGACAACTTATAAAACACAAAAAAAATAAAAGATAGAACCCTATATGTCAATGTGACATTGAAACAATGACTATCACTCGTTACTTTAAAAAACTAATATCACATCATTCTAATTGGTTAAAAGGAAAATTGATAAATTATTCGAGTTTAACAATGGTCAAAATTAAGGGAAGCTTGAAACTGATTCGAGCTCTTTCGAGTAAAAATTGTTGGATATAATAATTTTAGCTTAGATATTGATCAGAGTAGGTCGGGTTGGATGGATTCATGTTTTATTTTTATTTTTTTGAGTCATTTCAGTTTGGTTCAATTTCGGGATTTTGAATTATTTAAGTTTTAAAATTATCGACTTTAATCATTCAAGTTGTTGACTATAAAAAATTTAAATTGAGTTGAATCGAATTTAGATTTGAGTTGAAAATGAATAATTAAAGATAATAAAAAAGACGGATTTCGAGTTGAATATACAATCGAAACCCACGTAACTTACACATTACAATTACATATGATAAAATACAATGAGTTAAAATGAATACTGTGTAATGGTATCAAAAGTGGAACCCACGTTACAGATGGATTGGACCATTGTCTGTCACGGGCTGGAATATGGTGTTGAGTTACTAGAAAGGAAAGTACATTTTCCACATTGGATCTATATCACGAGTATAATTCTTGATGTTTCTTATCGTTTTGTTTTAACTCGGAAAATTAGGCACATACCTTTTCTTTCGGGTAAGTGTTTATAGGATTAAATAAAATTTTAAACTTGAATTTTGAGTTCGATTTTCTTAAATTCATCTAAAATGATTAGAACTATTTTTAAATTTTATTATGGTGCTCTAAATTCTTAAACTATTTTATTTTGTTAGAAATAAGTTTTTAAATTATATTTGTAGTTAAATAAACACGGGTTGGCAGGGTCCCAATTCTCCTAAAATTTAAGCCTTTAAAATTTTAAATTAGTAAAGATAAAATTGTACTTTATCCCCTAAAATGATAAAATTTTGATTTAATCCTTTAAAATTATAAAGATATGGGCTATTAAAATAGTGATGTTGCATTTTATTATTGTAAAATTATAATTTAATTTGCCTCCCTAAAGATTTTTTGACTTCGCCTTTGTTTATGAAAGTCCTTGATTTTAATATGAAAGTAAAAAATATTTAAAAACTTAAACTAATTTTCATTTCATGCTAATGTGAATTTGACTAGAATAATTTATTAAATAAAAATAAAATTTTAAAATTTCTTAAAAGTGCTTTACTTAATTATTCTTTTAAATTTTATGTTTATATTAAAGTGTATATAATTTTATTACGTCAACAATAAATTAAGATAAAAGCATAAAATTCAAAAATAATTTACTTTATTATTAAAATAAAGAGATTTTATGAGTAAAAGTCATATATTAGGAACTTATTGAACTACAAAAATAGTTTAGGGACTTGTTTAAACAAAGTGTAATAATTTAAAGACTTTGTTAATATACTAGCCTTTTATTAATATTAAAAATAAGACAAATCTCATCAAACTAATTTGAAGTTGAAAATATAAACTCAAATAAACCGATTTCTCATTAACACTTCTATTTGAAAATATACATAAAAAAGAAAAAGTAAATAGGATGCATGATACACAAATTATTGTCAAAATAACATGTATTTAATATTAATATATTTTTGCTAAAAAGTTATTCTTTACTATTTATTTCCAAATATATGTCAAACAATGTGAGTACTTAATTTTGAAATTTTTTTCAACATTTTACATCTTTTTCTTTTTAAGGTATGGAATGGAACCATGATTGGGTCTATATTTCAGGCCTTAGCTAGACTATTTTGTTTTCTTTGTTAAAGCCCACATGCTTTCCTCATTAGGAAAAGATATCACCCAAGTGGAACGTTTTAAAATGGGTATAATAATAATTTTAATTCTCAATATTTGTATATTAAATTAATTTAATTTTGATTCTAAAAAGTTTAATTATTAATATTTTCATATTGTGTAATTTAATTTAAAAATAAAAATAATTTTTGTGACCCTTACATTTAAAAAACTAAAAAAAGCAAATTTATGGGTAAAATTTACATTTTTGTGCTCTATTACGGAACTTGCTTGTTGTGTGGGTAGGTGCTATTATGGAGTGTTCTTGCTCAACACCTTACATTTTGATTATATATATTTTAGGCGTAAATTTGCAATTTCTTTATTGTTTAACAACGTATCCTTCAAATCCAGAAATATTATAATTTATCAGGTGTGCAGGCGAAAGGAGAGGTAGATAGTAACATTGGCTCTTAAAAGTAAAAAAAAAAAAAAAAAAAAATTTAATATCTTCATAAGATAAATTCCTGAATTCAGTCCTATTTGCTTTCATTATACTCAAATAAACATTTAGCCAAAATTTTAATGAATTTTATAATTGCCTGTTAGATCCAATGAGTAATTGTGCTACTTGCTGATAGTCATTATTAGCATTTATCCACATATTATTACAGGATTGTGTCTCGGATTCAAGGGTCAATGTCAGTCCATTGGGTGCATTTTAAATTTAAAAATTAATATTAATGTAATCATAGAGATAATTATAAATTTGATTAAAACTTTTTCTTTTTTCCAATTTATTATATAAAGCCAATGCATAAGAATCAGAGAAAAAAAAGAATAGGGTTTTCGTTTGCAGCATGTGGTGTTGTGGGATCCAATCAAACTGCAAAAACATTTATTTATTTACTCTACAAACCCTAGGGACCCCCTTGAATCTTACGTTTACTTTGTGTACTAAAAAAAGTTGTAAATATTGAAATTTGAATTCAATTTTATTGGATATTAATCGGTAAAATCGTAACTTCTTTTATGCTAAGGGAACTCATAAAGATCAATTATAATTTTAGAATATTAATTGCATAAGATATTCTCAAATTTTACAATGTTTTAATCGAATTTTCAAAATATTAATATCGTACAATCAAATCAAATCATTAGCTTCAGCGCTAAATAGCAATTTGCATCTCAAAGTTAATGTCCACATATATTTAAAGATTTGATTAATACAATATTAATATTTTTAAAATTGAATTAAAGATCAAAAAAATAAAATTAAAATTCGAGCAAAGTTTGATGCAATTAATCATTTGTGGAAAACTTGCACTCTTACTTAACCAACAATTACAATAATTAATAACTAGTTTCAGATTATAGAAATACAGACCAAAAATTCTGAGCTATTCCTCGTTGAATTTATCTTTCTCCTTTTTAGTCGAAGATTTCGGTACGACGTTAGCTACGGAATTAAAACAATTAAAATTCATCAATACAATACAATTCAATTTCATATTGCATATTTCAATTTTTACTCAACATTTGTCTAAATTCCAATTTAGTCCCTAAACCGAGACTAATTTTATTTCTTCACAATCAATTCTATATTTTCATTCAATTTTCACTTTAATCTAGATTTAACTCTCTAATTTTACTTAAATCCCTAAATTTTGAATTTTTAACAATTTAGTCCCTATTACTCAAAATTTACAATTTATTCTACAATTCAATCCTTTTTCACTTCAAACTTAAAAATCTATCAAATTAGTCCCTAATACTCTAATTGTTCAACATAAACAATATTTAAAAACTCAATAATTTCTAAAAATTTAGCATATGTCGGTAGTATTTAATAACGAAATTCTAAAAATATAAAAATTATAAGAAAATAGACTAAATTGACTAACTAATTTGAGCTTTGAACCTTGAAACCCTAATTCTCCTTTTCTTTCCTTTTCTCTTCTGTTTCGTTTCTATGCTCTTTCTTTTATTTAATTATTATAATATAATATAATATAATATATATTAACTTTAAAATTCATAATATATACACTTGTACTGCCTCAATTATGACCATTGCATAATTGCTTCTTTGGTCTTTTAATTTTCTTTAATCTATAATTCAACTTTCACCCTTTATATAATTTAGTCTTTTACTTAATTACTCTTAATTCAAGCAATTTCAACTAACCAAAACCTAATTAACTTCACAACTAACTTCGTAAATATTTTAAATAAATATTTACAAATCCGTTTTATGAAAACGGAGTCCCGAAAATACACTTTCCGATACCCGTGACTATCAAGTCGTTACAAATCATCTGTTGAAATAAGAGAATTTTGTCTCCTCAAAATAAATAATTCTATTTACTTTATTTTACTTCTGAAATTTATAATTTTATTTTAACTCAATTGAGTAATACGGTGGAGTATGTAATGTAAGAGAGTTAAATGATATTGTTAAAACACTCTCATTTCATATCAAAAGTCACTGTTTTAATGAGGTTGCTGAAATTGGACTCGATCGGGCCGGTTGGTAAGGGTGAAGGGAGGGGTAAGCAAGGGCTTAGCCACCCCTAAATTTAGAAATTATTGTTTTAGACCCTAAAAGTTTATAAAATTTTAAGTTAATGTATGGTAAAATTAAAATTAAGTCCTAAAAATGTTAGAATTTTAATTTAATATTTTCAAAAATCATGAAAATATAAATCAATGTTAAGGTAAAACTGTATTTTGCCTCCCATAAAGATATGTATCTTAATCTCAACCCCTCCTAAAAAAAATTATGACTTCGCTCTTGTAGATTGTATCGATAACCAATACATGAAACCAGAACAAAGGAAAAAAATGATTGACTCTAATAATTTATTAAAGACCAAAAATCCATGATTTAATCGGCTGAAGTCATGTTTAAAAATTTGCATATATATATATATAATAGTTACGAACAGTTGAACAACCCCAACTTACAATCTAAGTTAAAAAGCAAAACGCAATTTGGTATATGGTAATTACACGATCTTCTCTCTCTCTCCAATCCTTACATTTTAGTCCTTCGCCAAAACCTTACAACAACGACAATGTTGCAAGAAAGACACGGCGGTGGTCCACCCCACGGCGTAATACTAGCAGTGGTCGTATTTATCGTGGTATTAGCTCCGTTCTTATACGGTGACCAAGGTGAAGCTATCACTGAAGCCATTTCCGAGCTATTGACTCCGCTCGGTCTCCTCCTCTTGCCCATCTTCCTCCTCCTCGCAATCCAGTTCCTTTCCTCCGATCGTGGCTCCTTTGTCTCCGGCGTATTCTCCACCGGTGAACCCGACACCATTTACGGTCTAAGTGGCTCCCCCGTCGGCGTTGCCCTCTTTCTTCTCCTCGTCTTGTTCTTGCTTTACAATCGTGTTTCCATCTTCGGCGGTGGCGATGATTCCGATGATTGACGATTTAACGTCGCAGCCCTGTTTTTGTTATGTCTTCATTCGTTTCAGCACCGTTGAGGATTGGATTCCGATGACCGTAAGTTCCGTCGCCGGTGATTAATAGTTTGCATCCGATGAGGCACAGTATAATCGCACGTAGAATTTTTTGTTTGTGTTCTTTTTGTGATTTTACCTGAATACCCAGGCGATCAAAGGGCCTGTATCATGAGCAATCGAGGGCATTGTTGTCATTTGCATATGGCAACCTTGTTTCACTGTTTAGTTATACGTTGTTGCTTTTTCTCGTCTATTTACAGTTTTAATACCTCTAAAATGTTGAAATTTAAGAATTAATCCCTTTTATTTGACATTATTTTATCTCTACTTTCGTAATGTTATTGGTCGTAATTGATACAATTGCTTTAGTTACATAGATTTCTTTTACTATTATTTGATCACATAGTCCAGGCCACATGAAAATTCAGTTAACGATAGTATCGGTGAGTGCTATCAATCTGAATTACTAATAATATTATAAAAATAGATGATCAAATTACATCAAATTCTAAATACACGGACTAAAACACAATTAGACTATTTTTTACCAACAGTTAATTAACAACGGTAGTTGAGGTGGTTGTCCCGGAGGTAGTACGGTGGAGCAGTGATAGCTCAGTCTCAACTCTTTTTATTGTCATTTTATCGAGGCTCCTTTTGGACTGATAGTCTCTGTTCCAATATTTAATTTTGACTCCCTCTGGATACCGACTTCTTTACAGAGTCACGTGCTCGCTTTCATTTGCAATTTTCACGAAGGAATAAACTAACATTTAGTCCATAAACTTATTAATTTTTCCATCTTGGTCCCTATAGTTTTTGTCCACATTGTCCCAAAATTTGACTGCTTTTGATCGCTTCTATTAAAATATGATGACATGGCATTATGTGATTGTGTCATGTTATCACTTGAATTTTTTATAATTTTTTTATATTTCTTAGATGTGATATAGTTTTTTTAATTTTCAAATGATGGTAAATTTTAAAATGTCACATCATTACATCTGAACGAATTTAAGTTTAAGGGTCAAAATTAAAAAAAGATAAAACTTTTGTTAAATTCATAAAATTGTTGAATTACTCAAAAAAAAAAAGTAAATAATAATAAATAATTATTTTGAACAATGTTCCAAAATCTAAAATGAAAATATAAAAAAGGTGTAAAACCCCCCATCAAAATCACTACTGGCCTTATACTGATGACAAAAACCAGCTGATCACTCCTTGTTCTTAGGCTTCTTCACAATCATTACAGAACAATGAGCATGGTGAGCACAGTAATCACTTACGCTTCCCAAAACAGCCCTGCATGTTCCATTTTCAGACAAATTTTAAAAAATCTAATCTATTTGTTCACGTTTTAAAAATAAAGATAAAAATTTACCTCTTCACAATGCCATAACCATGGCTTCCTAGTACCAGAATAGTTGCATGGTGCTTGTCAACAGCTTCACATAACACATCCCTTGGATCACCTTCCATTACTTCCACATTCACTTCATTCACCTTTAAATATATACATATATATTATAATTGTTTTAGTGTATTTAATAAAAAAGGAAAACATTTTATATGATATAGAAAAGAAATTTACTGATTTTTTCTTGCATAATTCCTTGACTTTCTCTGTGATCCTTCCGGCTGCCTTCTTTAAATCGATCTCCATCATGGGTATAATCTCCGCAGTTGCTGCGTTTATAGAGTTTCATTTAAACCGCAAGGAGATTCCAACCTTTTTTTTTTTTCTTAATCCGGGAATACACGTGGAATTAGACGGTGAAAGTATTATGGAGGGGCTGGGTTTAAAGAGTAAACTTTTTTTTATTAATAAAAAATTGATTTATGCACATGAGTATGAGGTACGTGGCATAAAGTTATTTCTTTAGTAATACTAACTTTTAATAGTAAAAATAAATTGAAACTTTTAACAGAGAAAATAGATTACTTTTTAATCTAATATATAGAGATTAATTTATTAATTTTTGAGTAAATGAAACAAAACACAATTTAACTCCTAATTTAGAAGTCTCAATAGTATTTTTACGACTCATTAAATTTGACTTTATAACTCAATGATTTAATCTAGTTAATTTTGATTTGAACTAAAACCAATCTTCTTCTTCTTCTTCTTTTGTCAAATCAAGTCAATCTTATTTGATTATAAGAAGATTACAACTTGATCTTGTCTAGAAATTATCGAGATATAATTTGACTTGAAAATTTTAATGGGTAAACTTAAATTATCTAAATTTAAAATTGCTTGAATCCAAAATACCTGAATCTCAATGATTTGAACCCAAAATAATTAGACTTATTTATTAGAATGAGTGGTCCACAATATTGCTTAATAAGCCTAGTTCAAGTTGAGTTTTCACAAAAGATTTTGTATCTCGAGTCAACCCGATTAGACTAAAATATGGTTTAAATAATAATAAAAATTTAAAATCAACATTTGAAAGATTTAAAAATATTACTTGTTAGAAAGTTTTTTGCCTTTTTTTGAAAACAGTCTTAAAAATTTTATCTATTTGGAGTCGACAAACCCCTTAACACATCTAGTACTATCTTAAGTTGGAGTTTTATATGCCCTTTGATGCCATGTAAGGGGTAAGGGTTTAAACCCTTAATGATATTGCATCACGCAAGGCAAGGTCTGATCCAACAAGATATTTCCACTTTATCAACTTCATACAATTTTGATAGTAAAAAAAAAAAATCTCAACTTAGAATAATATATAATGTATTAAAGAGTCCGTCAACTTCAGACAACCCTTCAAATACATAAATAATGGAACTGATTAACTCAATAAAATTGAATTCAAATCATTTTTTTTTAAACCTGACCTGAGTCAACTTATGAACAGCTTGATGCGAAATACCTGGACCGGCAAGTTGAATAACGGAAATGGGTACGGGTCGGGCATGAACAGCAATGAGTTGAAAAGGTTGGAGGGATCCGAATGGTGTAAAGAAATGATCCAGTGTCCATTCCAATGCGTACATACTAGGCGCACTATCGTCCACTGCTATCACCATGATTTGTTTCATTGACATCTCTTTTCTCTCTTTCTTTCTTATTACAACTTTCGAAAAATAAAACCCTCTTTTTGCAAATAAATGGAGTTGAACGAGTTACACTAGGGTTTTTAACCATGTTGAAGATGATGCTTATTTTTTTTTTTTTTTGAATGAGGTTGTTGCGGCCATGGACTCGGTTTTCTGATTACCAGACAGTTAAAAGAAAAAGAGACCTTTTCTCTAGTCTTAATTTAGGCTAATCAAGTTTTTCTTTTCTTTCATTTCAATTGCTATTTTTGTGTGTAGTGAGTGTAATTGAACTGAATTGAGATTGAATAATGGTAAATTTGACATTTGGGCTCAATATTCAATCTGAGATTGATTCGTTTATCAATTTTCATAATTCAAATTCAAACTTGATTAAGCTTATTAGTATTCAAATTCGAACTTATTTATAATTAAGTTCTTTCTATATAAATAGAGTAAAAGTATTATTTTCAAATAGTTAATATATATTAAAATGAAAAGCTTGATGAGGATCATGAACCATTTGAATTGAGTATTTTTGTGCTCGCTTTATAATTCTAATTATTCGAGGTTGGCTCGATAATTACCAAAGCAAGTTTGAGTTTCTTTCTAATCGAACTCAAATCACTCACCAGCATTGGTGTCTTCTTTTACTCCCCTATGTGCAAAAAAGTAGATATATTCATATACAAGATCTTGCAAAATGGACTTGTTTGTGGATTAGATGGCATAATTTGGGCTTGAACAAAATTTTGTATTTTAGATTAACTCGATTTGATCTAAATTCAAAATAAGTAAGTAAAAACAATTTATTTTAATTTGATTATAAAAAATACATAAGTATTTTAATAAAAAAATAATTATTGATGTTGATTGAGTCTTGATTTAATTAATATATGATTATTGCTAATACAAGAGAACATGAATCTAATCGGTTCATATCGATTCATGAGTCAATCCATTCAAAATCCCCTTTTAAACTAGTATCTTAATTGATTCTCAATTCAATTAGTCTGATTGGCCAATCTAATCGTTGAAGCAATATTAAATTTTGGGATTGATTAACTTCATATTAGAATTGATAAATCCAGTTGACATTGACTTTTTATTGTTGTTGTTTAGATCTATTTTCGACCCTACTCGTAGATTCTGATATATTATTCATCTAAAACTAATTATTTATTTATCCCTTTCCGATTTTTAGTATGTTAAACATATATATATATATATATGTAACATATATATCCTAATTGAGGATGATGATCTCGCCGATTTACTCTTCTTACCCCTGTTCGACGATGATTCCGGCGATTGTTTCGGTTCGAAACGCAGTATGTATCGGTTGGTAATCCTTCAAGCTCATCCGCCTCTGACGAAGATGATGACTAAGAAAACGGAATATCTCCGCCGCCAATTAGAAGATCTCTCAACGGAATCCGGATAGCTTCTTCCATGTCATCATCATCATCATCATCACCACCTTCCAAAGATTGGAAAGGAGGAGGAGGTTTCGGGATTCTCGAAAAGATTATTAACGTTTTCCGTAGCAGTGGAATGCCAAACTCGGGCGGGTATACGGTAGCCTGAACTCAGACGAGGGACCGGTTCTACAACCCGCTGGGAGTGAGGCGGGTTCAGCAGTTGCAGTTGCAATAGATTTTTTTTATATTTAAGATAAGGACCTTTCAGGTGATGGTATTCTTCTTCACTGTTTTTTGGTAAATGGGAAACATCCACAAGAAAGGTCTGCTCTTGTTGATATAACAAATGACTACTCACCTATTGTTGGGCTTGCAATGGAAACACCGTCATCTGCTATAGGTAAGCAGCGGAGTAGTAGAGCCAAGAGCATGATGATGACTCCTGGTTCTGGTGAGGCTTTGTTAAGAGATGAAGTCAAGACTCTGTTGCAAAAAGTTGAAGAGGAAGCTGAGCTTTCAAATGTTTCAATGCAGAGCCATCCTTTTCTTCTTCACCCTTTTTTGCTGGTGACTCAGCAACGGTCTGTGTGTCAGTTGCGCCTTTGCAAATGCTGATGCCCCCTCACCGCCGGCGGGTTGTAAAATCGGCGGGTCATCATCCTCAAAACGGTGGGGTTTCATGAAGGATAGGGTATTTTATTCTTTTAATTAAATTAGTGGAAAAAAACGGCCACATGGCAGGTCAAGTTTAAGAGTTTAATGAGTGACCATATTTAACAAATTTTCTATCGGTTAATAATTAAATCGAAAAAAAAATCAAAGTGATCAAAATAATAATAATACATTATTTTAGATTAATCCGTAGTGTAATTTATCTCAACAAATATTAAGTTTTAATAGTTAGAAATTTTATATATTTTCTCTTTATTTAATCATTAATTTTAAAATATTAATTAAGAGTAATAGTTAAATTGGACCGATGGTTAAATCAATCTTCTTATTGATTTGATCGGTTCAATTAAACATTTAATAAAAATTTAAAAAGTATTAAAATATTAAAAATAAAAAATTCGTTCAGTTCAATTGGTTTTTTAGCTTATTCAATCGGTTTGTGCAAATTTCCAATCCAACTGATTCAATATCACTTTTCATATCAATATCCTAGTTGATTCTTGGTCCAACCGGTTTGATTCAAACATCATTTATTTAGGGCACTTGTAATTTTTTTTTAAATTATACTTATGGAATTAAAAAAAACTTAATTACAAAATTAACCCTCAAAATATATTCTTTTGTCACTAGGTATCTAATTTTTGGTCAAAAGTAGTAACTAAATAATCAAATTTATCCAAAAAGTGTACAACTCCAATAAGAAATGTGCCACTTGTTATGTTTTTTATTGGTTAATATCATGTTTTGGGAGCAAAGATGAAATGAAATTTACAGTTTAGGTACAAGTTTTAACAAAATAAAAACTTTATGTACCTGATTATAAAAACTATATGATTTAAGGGCCCAATTTTAATTTAAACCAATTAAAAAATATCTTTCTTTCCTCTCCCTTCAAAGCAATAAACACATCTAGCGTTGGGTGTGGTGATTTGTGAAATTGCCCTAATTACCTAAAAGAAGTCAAACAAGCAAGATACAAGGTGATAATAGTGTGGATTAAAGCAAAGAAACACATCAATTATTAATAGATTTGATTAATGACATGCTGCCATACAAAAGTGTTTCCAACTTCCTTATATATAAAATAAATTCATAATCACATTTGTAAATAAAATCATAATAGAAATATATTTCGATTTAAACTAAAATAAATTAAGGAATATAAATAAATATTAAAACTCTCAAATTAAAAGAAGGCTTTAATAAAAATAATTAGACATGCTTTTAAGTTTTAAGTTAAAGCGAAGCTTTACTTCAAAAGTAGTGCATTGAATAAAGATATTGTTTTAGTTGGGTCCACCTTAAGATCCAACCAACCATCTTATATAATAATTTAATATTTTACGTTATCCAATATAAATAAACTTAAAATATGCAATAAATCTCTACTTTTAAAATTTAGTATTTTTATTTTATGAACTTTTCAATTTTTAAAATTCAAGTCCAACTATTAACGCTACTTTTTTTTGTTAAATTTGTTGTTGTGACCATTTTGAAATTTAAAAAAATTATTTGATAGTCATGTAATTTAAGAAAATGACATTATAATTAATTAGAGTTGAATTTTAAAATATAAATAGCAGAAAGACTAAATTTCTATTTTTCGAAAAGTAGATACCTAAATAGATAATAAATTATGTAATATATAAGATTTTAGGTTGGAATCCATCTTCTATTAAATTAATTATTATGGGATTTATTAGTGGTAGAATTACGTTAGAGCCTCTTTAGAAATTGTAAGAATATGAATTTGAATAATGGTAAATTTTATTTTGTCCCCGAAATTTATAATTTACTTTTGATCTTTTAGGAAATTTTTTGACACCTTATTTGCAATTATACTTTTATGTCTATTCAAATATGATGCGAAGCATAGTAGATAAATTTTAAATGTGTATATCTACTAAATGAAAATATTTGAATTAACATATTACAAAAAGCAATTTATATTTTATCGAAAGTGTCTTTTTCAACATATCATATTTAAATTGTATATATGGTAAGTAAATGCACATTTATAATTTGATTAATATGTTTTAAATATGCTTCCTGATCCAAATAAACATCTAATGCTTAAATTGATGGTTACACTAATGTAAGGACCTAATTGATATGATACCGATACTTTGACAATTCAATTAAAATATTTTAAAGTTTAAGACACCAATTTGAAATCTTTTCCATAGTTTTGGGTTATTTAGTGGAATTAACCCAATATAAAAAATATAATTGTATTTCATTTCGTAAAAGCGCTTAAATTTTCCTCTATTTGATTTCAGTTCTCATCGATTTTTTTAATTTATCGAGAGAAAAGCAAATAAATTAAATAAAATCAAACACTATTTTCTGCTTTTATAATTTGATTTCTCTCTCAGATCTGTTCGTAGATCTTCAATCGCCGTCTTCCTTTTGTCTTTTTTTTTCAACATTATCTGGTAATTTTATTTGTTTTTTCTACTGTTTTTTATATAATTTTAATGCGTGAATTTGAGTAATTTTTTTTCTTGGATAGGTTTAAGAAATTTTCACGAATTATTGGAAATTGCATTTTCGAAGAAATACATTTACATCTTCTTCGAATTTTTGGATTTTCTCCACCTCGTAAGTAATTTTTTAGTTATATTCTTATTTTCTTTGTATTGCTGTTGTTGTTATTATTATTTCTGAAATTTGATCTCTTTTCTTATGGTAGCGTTGATAAACAAATTTTAAAAAATTGGCTCCGCAAAGGCGATCGCAGCGCCACACGGGTGGCCAGATGCAGCAAAGCAATGCTGCTGCGACGGCGTTTTACGATCACGCTGGAGGCGGCGGGTCCTTCAACAATGCTGGTCCCGCCGGCGGAGATGCTGGTGATGCTGTTATGGCACGGTGGTTGCAATCTGCTGGATTGCAGCATCTGGCCTCTCCCTTGACTTCTACAGGCATCGACCAACGCCTCCTTCCTAATCTACTCATGCAGGTACTGTTGTTCCGCTTTTAATTTACCACATGTATTTTATTTGTTTATGTTTCTATTGTTTCTATGATTCTATGCAATTTGATTTAGGTTAATGTACTTTTAATTGCTGCCATCACCTTTTAATCAAGGGAAATGTTCTATTCCTTTTTCGCGATTTATATTCAATTCTGAGTTTATGGAATGCATAATTTCTTCCCTTTTTTGCATGAAGTTGGTGGGAAAAATCATTTTAGTATTGACAAGGTAATGAGGAAGTTACTATTACATACATGTAGGGGTATGGGGCAGAATCTGCTGAAGAGAAGCAGCGGCTATTCAAATTAATGAGGAACCTCAAATTTAATGGTGAATTTGGTTTGGAGCCATACACACCAACTGCCCAAAGTTCTGGAGGGCAGGCTACATCTGATGGGTTCCATTCTCCAGAGTTCAAGGGGGATTTTGGAGCTGGCCTTTTGGATCTTCATGCTATTGATGATACAGAGCTTCTTTCTGAGGTATGGTTATATTGTGCACTGAACATAACTTAGCCAGAGAATTCCACATTGGTTGATTGCTTAAAGTTTATATTGTTTACATCATGCAGTTCTACTATTTTTATTTCATTTTTGTGGAAAAATGTTGACATGTTTCTTGTTTCTTCTTGTTATTCCGTTTTATATTTTTCTCAATTTAGTAACAAAATTTTCCCTGTGAAAATAAATGTTGATTTGATTTATTGGCAGCATGTTATCTCAGAACCTTTTGAGCCATCACCATTCATGCCAGGTGTGAACAAATCATTTGAAAACGAATTTAATGTGACATCTAGCCGGCAGCAAAAAGAGCAAAGTAATGCAGATGCCTCTGCTTCGTCATTCATTGCCAATGAAAAAGAGATCAGTACAAGGGAAAATAATGTTGCTAAGATTAAAGTTGTGGTATGTTCTGTCACTGTGTTTTATATTATCTGGGCTGGAACAATTGATGCATGCTCGTAGCACAGTCTTCTATGCCTTAATTTTCAAGTTTCCTATGAAGCTTAATTTTTTTCTTGCACATGGTACAAGGTACGTAAAAGACCATTAAACAAGAAAGAAATTTCTCGGAAGGAGGATGATATAGTAACTGTAGGTGAGAATGCTTTAACGGTCCATGAACCCAAGCTAAAGGTTTGTCCCTTATTCACAAAAGTTAATGTGAGGTTACTATGTGTTATTGAGATGAATTTTTTAGAATTATTGGTGCTTGTTTGATATGTCATCTCTTCTCATGCTTATATCTGCTTTGGTTGTTATATGAAAGGTGGACTTGACAGCATACGTAGAGAAGCATGAATTCTGTTTTGATGCTGTTCTGGATGAGCATGTTACTAATGATGAGGTAATGCTTGGTTAAAAATTAATGCGTTGTTGCCATCTAAACATGGTTCCTGAATAGCATTGAGTAGATTATGACCAATTTGTTTAGTGTTTTGCTAGAGCCAAAGATTGATTTTTCCCCCTCTTGTTCACTTCAACAGGTTTATCGTGTTACTGTTGAGCCAATTATTCCCATAATTTTTCAGCGAACAAAAGCCACTTGTTTTGCATATGGGCAAACAGGTTCGCACAGTTTCAGACTTTTCTTCCTGAATGTCATGTGTGCTATATATGTTATTTTCTGCTTTTGTATGCTTGAAGCACTATTAATGTTAGAAGGAAATATTTTTGAATCTCAAAGCTTACATGCATCTTGGATGGTGTATAGCCATCTATTCCTTTCAGTTTCTTCTAAATATAGCTTTTTCGTGAATATTAAAGTGGTAGTTTTTGAATCATTGTAAATCCTCAGAACTTCATAGTGAATTAGTTTTGGCTGTTAAATTTGTAAACTTCCTTTTAGCGTCAATCTTATTTTATATTCCATCAATTTACATTTACTCTTGCGCCCTTATGCCTTACCAGGAATGGTTGCTTTGGTTTAGAAACATTGCCAGACCCCAAATTCAAAGAGTCATGAAGAAATTAGATTCTAGTTGGAACCATAGTTTTTTGTAAATTGATGTACATGATATTTTAAACAGAATGGAGGAAACTATTTGGAAGATTTAGAATTATTAGTAGAAAATTGATGCATATGATTGGGTTTCAGAATTTCGAGACTGATGAGAGAATTAGTGCTAAAAGAACTAGTTTCTGTAAAAGAGAAGAAAGCTCTGTTGTAAACTAAAGAAATCACATTAGCCTAAGACATGATAGTCATTTTCTTATTTTCCTTGGTTTATAGTCTTTTGTTTCACATCTCCTTGTTTTTGCAGTTCATGGTTCTGTGGTATTGTTGCTAATTTCCAGTTCACGAAATATATTTTTTATTTCAGGTAGTGGTAAGACGTTCACAATGCAGCCATTACCTCTCAGAGCTGCACAAGACCTCATTAGATTCTTGCATCAGCCAGTTTATCACAGTCAGAGATTTAAATTGTG
This sequence comes from Gossypium raimondii, assembly GCF_025698545.1. NCBI lineage: Eukaryota > Viridiplantae > Streptophyta > Magnoliopsida > Malvales > Malvaceae > Gossypium > Gossypium raimondii. The sequence goes on from NC_068573.1 coordinate 49,137,277, forward strand.
GCTTAGCTATTTTGAGATATATGGTGGAAAACTCTTTGACCTTTTGAGTGATAGAAAGTAATTCCCTTTTCTTTCCTTGCTTATTTATTTATGCATGTCCATGTGTGTTATAAATCAATTTTTTTCTTAAAAGCACTTGATTGATTATGATGTGTAATAAATTTTAATTATCTTCTGGTTTGACCTTCTATTATGTATCAAACCATTTGCCCTTCACACATTCTCTCTTTCAGTATGTATTCTGGTATAAATGTGCATGCACATACATATTAATAACTATTAGATCACTGAATAATTTAAGTTTCTTCATAGGAAACTTTGTATGAGAGAAGATGGGAGACAACAAGTCTGTATTGTTGGACTGCAAGAATTTGAGGTGTTAGATGTGCAAGTTGTCAAGGAATACATTGAGAGGGGAAATGCTGCTAGAAGCACTGGATCTACTGGTGCAAATGAGGAGTCTTCAAGGTCACATGCTATTTTACAACTTGCCATCAAGAAACACCCTGAGATAAAGGAGTCGAAACGGAACAATGATGGGAATGAATCTAAAAGTGGGAAGGTTGTGGGAAAGATTTCTTTTATTGATCTTGCTGGCAGTGAAAGAGGTGCAGACACCACCGACAATGACCGACAAACTAGGTAGATTTGAATTTTTATGCAAGGACAAAAAGAGGGGAGAAACTAACATTAATCTTTTTTCTCCTCACCTGGTTTCTTTTTGGTTTGTTCTGATATCACTGGTTCCGATTCTTGCCAGGATTGAGGGTGCAGAAATTAATAAGAGCCTTTTGGCTCTCAAGGAGTGTATTCGTGCCCTGGACAATGATCAGATCCATATACCATTCCGTGGGAGCAAACTCACTGAAGTGCTCCGTGACTCTTTCGTTGGCAACTCAAGGACTGTTATGATCTCATGTATTTCTCCAAATGCAGGTTCATGTGAGCACACTCTCAATACTCTGAGATATGCTGATAGGTATGCTTGTTTCTATAACGAGACACTACATGAACTTCCTTTGTTGCATTACATTGTATTTTTCTACTTGTTGATTAAATAAAGATTATTGTTATCCAAATGAACAGGGTTAAAAGTCTTTCCAAAAGTGGTAATCCCAAAAAGGACCAGGCTGTAACTTCTTTACCACCAAGTAATACGGATGCTTCTTCAGCATCTTCTCTGCCTGCTCCCGCAGATATAGAAGTCGTATATGAACAACAACAGGAAGCCAAAGTTGTTGATACAAGTCAAAGGGTTGTAGAAAAAGATGTTTATACTGTTGACTTTGATAAACAGCTGTCAAAGTTTCCGTCAGGTTACTCTTTCAACAGGAGAGAGGAAAGTGGATTGACTTCTGGGCCAACAGGTCGGGAGAGATTTGAAGTGAATAACTCCTACAGCAGCTCAACAAAAAGAGTTTACTCATCAAATTCTCAAAACTCAGCTGATACAGAAGAGAAACTGCAGAAGGTGTCACCACCTCGTAGAAAAGTGACTAGAGAAGAAAAGTCAGATAAGATGACCGGGATCGTAGCTAAGAAAGACGGGGGAGGATCTGATTTGTCCACTACAAAGTCTAGGCAGTCAAATGCTGTTAGTTATAGCAATGCAAATAATGTTGGACATAGACAATATGATCCCGAGCCTCCTGATGAGAATATCAATGCAATACTTGAGGTAGGCCGTTGATATGGTTGTCATTATATGTATGCTTTTCGATTTTACTTCATTCTGTGTATGCTTTTGGTTTGTGGCAGGAGGAAGAGGCTTTAATTGCTGCTCACAGAAAAGAAATTGAGGATACAATGGAAATTGTTCGTGAAGTAAGTAAACTAGCCCTGGATTAGTGGTCAAATCTTTTCGATTTCTAGTACTTATTGTTCCGCTTCTCAAACATTCATGCACCAATTAAAATTTATACCACTGTTCATCTTGTTCTGCTCGAATATTAACAGGAAATGAAGCTTTTGGCAGAGGTGGACCAACCAGGCAGCCTCATCGACAATTATGTGACCCAACTAAGCTTTGTGCTTTCACGCAAGGCTGCTGGTCTGGTTGGCCTTCAAGCTCGCCTTGCCAGGTTCCAGCATCGATTGAAAGAGCAGGAGATACTGAGTCGGAAGAGAGTTCCTCGTTAAGGCAAGCAGTTTGTTCCCTGCTTGCATTACCGCATCAGAACCTGTCTCATAACCTCGCTTAGATTGTTATAGTTATATTTCTCGATGGACATTGACGCTTAAATATTTTGATATAAACAAATATATAAAGCTTTTATCTCAAATGGAATCTCTACTTGGTTCTGGCGGTCAATGCATGGAGCCATTTCGAGTTCTCGGAGAAAGGAAATTTGGCATTGCATAAAAACTCCACCGTGTCTTGCAGGTATTGATGTTTCGATGTAAATGCCTCGTACATGTCCCGGTAATAAGAGGGGCCAATTGAAATTGTCAAACATTTATTGTTTAGATGAATCTGATGTATCATTGTTTAGATTGACATGCTTTGTTGTTTAATGGTGACGAAGGAAATATTTTTTTTAAAAATAAAATCATTTCTATTGGAAGGAGAGGAAAAAAGAGTAAAGTAGTGGTTTTTTTTCAATTTGCATTTACTCAATAAAAGAATTAATTGTCAATTCGTGACTCAAATCATAAATAATTTGAACGAAGTTGAATTTTTATGCATAATGTGTCATTTTATCCTATATGATATTTATATTTGACAAAAAATATACATTGTGGTAGTTAAAATAACATTATTAATTTTTAGTATTTAATCTGGGTTGATAAAATTTATAATTAGCTAAATATGAGTAACTTACTTTCATCTAATCAACTCAAAAATTGAATTAAATTATTTTTATCGAATTATATTTAATAATTAAATATAAAATTAAATAAATTTATAATTAAAACTAAATTTATTCTATTAATAAAATCATGTAAAATTTAATCATAAAATTATTAACAATTAATTTTTATCAAATTAACTTTAAAACTTAAATTAAATACTAAAAAATTAATATTGTTAACAAAAAGAGGAAAAACTACCTATACTTATTTGACCTATTTGATTCAAAGCAACTTAATGAAACGCTGCGTATCGACAGTAAAGCAAAACGGGTCGGATTACATTGCCTTCTTCTTCGTATAAACCCTTCATAAACCCTAAGTTCTTCCAATTTCTTTTGATTTTATTTCTTGGTTTGAAAATTTTTAATTTATTTTCTGAGTTCTTTTGATTAAAAATTTGATCTGAGATTGACTACAAATAATGTGTACATGAAACATGAAGACTACCTTCAGAAATCCAGGTACATTATTTAACCTCTGAAATTATCATATTAATTGAAAATTTGGATTTTGCGTTTTACAGTGTAAAAATCAATGAATTTCCTATATTGGGTATTTTTTCAAAAAAATTCAGCCATTATCATGTGTTTTCATTTCCCAAATTTGCTAAATTTTTATCCTTTTTTTTTCGTTGCAGGGATAAGCCTTTGTATCCGTACAACCTGTTGTCAAATTTTCAATACTTGTAAGTCCCTGTCTTCATTATCCGATGGGTCTTCGTCTGAATTGTATAAGAAATCTGCCATTTTTGAGGGAAAAATTAATAGTATTGAAGGGGTGAGGAAAGAAGTTGAAGATGTGTGTTGTATTTTAGAGAGTGGTCCTTGGGGATCCGCCATTGAAAACGCTTTGTCTTCACTCAATGAGAAGCCTCAACCCGGGTTAATCATTGGGGTTTTGAGGAAGTTGAAAGATGTTAACCTAGCAATAAACTATTTCCGATGGACCGAGAAGAAAACCGACCAAGCGCATTGTCCGGAAGCATATAATTCGCTTCTCATATTGATGGCTCGGAATAAGAAGTTCGATTGTCTCGAACAGGTTCTTGAAGAGATGAGCATGGTGGGATTCGGCCCATCTAGTAACGCTTGCATCGAGTTGGTTGTTAGTTGTGTCAAATCCCAAAAGTTAAGGGAAGCTTTCGATATTATACAGATGATGAGGAAGTTCAAGTTTCGACCGGCTTTTTCGGCTTACACCACTCTTATCGGTGCTTTGTCCGCTGTGTTTGAATCAGATCTTATGCTTACTCTGTTTCATCAGATGCAGGAGCTAGGTTATGAAGTTAGTGTCCATTTGTTTACTACACTTATTCGTGTGTTTGCTAAGGAAGGACGGGTTGATGCAGCTCTTAATCTTTTAGATGAGATGAGGAGCAACTGTTTTGAAGCTGATGTTGTGCTTTATAATGTTTGTATAGACTGTTTCGGTAAGGTAGGGAAGGTCGATATGGCATGGAAATTCTTTCATGAGATGAAAGCACAAGGTCTAGTGCCCGATGACGTGACTTTCACGAGCATGATTGGTGTTTTATGCAAATCGAATCGGTTGCAAGAAGCTATAGAGTTATTTGAGTTGATGGAGCAGGATAGAAAGGTCCCTTGTGCTTATGCTTATAACACCATGATAATGGGATATGGCTCAGCGGGAAAGTTTGATGAAGCGTACGGTTTATTAGAAAGACAGAAAGCAAAGGGATCAATTCCAAGTGTGATATCGTATAACTGCATTCTCACTTGCCTTGGGAAGAAGGGGAAAGTGCAAGAGGCATTGAGGATCTTCGAGGATATGAAGAAAGATGCTGTGCCCAACCTTCCAACTTATAACATTCTCATAGACATGCTTTGTAAGGATGGTAATCTCGAGGATGCTTTGAGGATTCAGGGTGCCATGAAAGAAGCTGGCTTATACCCGAATGTTATAACCGTAAACATAATGATTGATAGACTGTGTAAAGCACAAAAACTCGATGAGGCTGTTTCTATATTCGAAGGAATGGATCACAAAGTTTGTTGTCCTAACGAGGTTACATTTTGCTCCCTTATAGATGGCTTGGGAAAACATGGTAGAGTAAATGATGCCTATAGACTTTACGAGAAGATGCTGGATTCCGATAAGATCCCGAATGCTGTTGTATATACATCCCTCATTCGGAACTTCTTCAAGTGCGGGAGGAAGGAGGATGGTCATAAGATATACAAAGAAATGCTGCGAAGGGGCTGCGCCCCTGATCTTATGCTCCTCAATACCTACATGGATTGTGTGTTTAAAGCTGGGGAAATCGAGAAGGGTCGGGCTTTGTTCGAGGAAATAAAGGCTCAAGGATTCATTCCAGATGTTCAAAGCTATTCGATTCTGATACATTGTCTCGTGAAAGCAGGTTGTGCGCATGAAACCTATCAGTTGTTTCATGCAATGAAGGAGCAAGGTTGCATTTTGGACACCCGTGCTTATAACACCGTGATTGATGGATTTTGCAAGTCGGGTAAGGTTAACAAAGCTTATCAGCTTCTAGAGGAAATGAAATCAAAAGGTCACCAACCGACTGTTGTTACCTATGGTTCCGTCATTGATGGTCTTTCTAAGATTGATAGGCTTGATGAAGCATACATGCTCCTCGAAGAAGCAAAATCGCAGGGCATAGAGTTGAATTTAGTTATCTATAGTAGTCTTATTGATGGGTTCGGAAAAGTCGGGAGAATAGATGAAGCATATCTAATATTGGAAGAGTTAATGCAAAAGGGTTTGACACCGAACACATACACATGGAATTGCTTGCTTGATGCTTTGGTGAAAGCCGAAGAGGTCGATGAAGCCCTTGTTTGTTTCAAGTCTATGAAAGACATGAATTGTCCCCCGAACCATATCACGTATAGCATTCTCATAAATGGTCTTTGCAAGATTAGAAAATTCAATAAGGCCTTTGTGCTTTGGCAAGAAATGGAAAAGCAATGGTTAAAACCGAATACCATCACGTACACCACTATGATTTCCGGACTCGCGAAGGCTGGTAATGTTGCTGAAGCTCATGGACTTTTTGAGAGGTTTAAGGCTAATGGGGGTATACCTGATTCTGCATGCTATAATGCCATCATCGAGGGGTTAAGCAACGCCAATAGGGCAACGGATGCATATAAACTTTTTGAAGAAACTCGACGGAAAGGTTTTAACATTCATACCAAAACCTGTGTTGTTCTTCTAGATGCACTGCATAAAGCTGAATGTCTTGAGCAAGCAGCTATTGTAGGGGCTGTCTTGAAAGAAACAGCGAAGTCTCAACATGCTTCGAAATATTGGTAACATATTTCGGTTCGGTGTTGGAGAGAGATCGATTAATGCATGATGAGAAGATGTTTCTCGATGTTTCTGGTGGAGCAATAACACTTCTATAGATGAACTTTAAGCAAGGGTATTTCCCCATCTGATGAAATGTTTCCTTATGGTTAACTATGCATGCATGCATGGGTGCATACATACATATTGGTGACATCGTATCAATGTATAGGTGCTCTTGTCACTGAAGCCATTGCTAATGCATCATGGATGATTAAGAAGACAGATGCCCTCAGCAAATAAACAAAGACAGCAGCCACTTAGAAGAAAGGCCACTTCTATATCTTGATCTTTTAATAGTTTTGTTTTGTTTTGTTTAATTATATATATATATCTCTTTCAAATGTGAAAGTAAACCCTTCATACCAATTAAATTCAAAGGAAATTTTGTTGTACTGACTTCTGTAATACCATGTATTATCATTTGCAACTTTGATTCAATTTCCGTTAGTTTCATCATTAATTTGGGGGATAAATGTCTTGACATGAAGCGTTAAATGTCATGACAGTGAATCATATTTAAAAAAGAGGACCAAAATTTGAATATGTGTATTTACATGAATAGCTTAAATATAATTAAATTTTAGAAATATTCTTCTTCTACCGCATCTATTCATGTATAATGCACGAATTGATGACTAGGTACCTTAGTGAATGTGTAGTTTGTATCTTATGCGTTAAAAAAGTGCAGATTTTCTATGTAAGCACAGTGGGAAAAGGATTCACAAACCCAAGAATCAAACCGTGAATTTTATGCCAATTAATTTGGAACTCATATAAGTTTACCATTGATTGGCTATATTCTCCAAGTTAAATTCCAGCTAATTTTTTTAACACTTTTATTGATGCTTATGTTGATGGAAAATTTTGATTAATACAATACTTTTGACATCAATGTAAACTCTTAGCTATAATGAAACATCTTGTGTCTATTATTAGTTTAAGAGTTAATTGACCAAACATCTCTAAATTATAATCCTCGTTTCAAATTTTAAAACATTCTAATTAGGTTTTCAAATCATTAAATGGCATGTAATATAAATTAACAATTTAATCATATCAACATAATTTAAACCAAGAAATTTAAAGAAAAGTAAAATGTTTGCATAAGTAAAATAGAAAAAGAAAAGAGAGTGAATATTTTTATATTTTTTGTTTTAAACTATGTTACATGAGATCTAATGTCTTATTTAATGATTAAATTAACAATTTTAGTAACAGATAAATCTACCTAATATAGCATCTATTGTTGAAGGACGTAATTAGAATATGACTGAATTAAAATGAGAATTATACTCTAATTTCTGATTGATATCAGATGTGGTGTTGAAACCCTCATAACCCCTTTCCCCTTGCTCCCCATAAAGAAAATGTTTGTATTAGCATCATGCCGCGTGTCCTATCAGATATTGTTAACAACACAATACAATACAACCGAGTATAGCAGATAATTACCACTTTTATAGATTTCGACCGTTAGAAGATCTTAAAAAAGGGCAGTCCAACGTCTCTTTCCCCACTTTTCTCAAATTTTTAAATTGCAATAACTTTTTTTTATACTCCTTTCAATTTCAGTCCTTTTTTAAATTTGCTTCAATTTCACAGCCAAAAATCGACTCACTGTTTTCTGATTTCATAGCAAAAGAAAAAAAATGGCGTTGAGACCCATCGATAATGCACTCCCTACTACACCAGAAAGACCCAAAAAACAAGCCAAATTGTCGATTCCGATCCAAACCCAGAAGAAACCATCAGATTTTGGTGTCAATGAAGAGAAGAAGGCTTCTCCTTTACCACCACCACCACCACCTGCAGATGCCTCCGTTGATTACGTTTCTTCCGAGAAGCTCAAGCCCTTTGAAGACCCAGAGTCCAAAATCCAAGTAATTCTTGATTTTCTCTATATTAAAAGTAAACCCTGTTTGCAGATTCATGGTTCTGATTTTTGTATGAATTTTTCAGGGATTGGTTGAAGGGTTAGAGTCAAAGGATTGGGTTAAGGTTTGCGAGTCATTGAATGATGTTAGGCGGTTCTCTTTACATCACTCCACCGTATTGCTTCCAATCTTGTAGGTTTCTTTATTTTTTATTTTTTTTAATTGCTGTTTTGGTGGTGGGATTTTTGCGCTGATAAAATGTTTGTGATTATGCCAGAGAGAAGGTGATGTTGATACTGGTGAAGGCAATGAACAACCCAAGAAGTGCCCTTTGCAAGACCTCGATTATGGCTGCTTCAGATATCTTCAACGCATTTGGTGAAAAACTGCTTGATTTCACTGATTCTGGTGCATTTGATCGGTTGGTAAGTACCCAGTTGGCTTGCTTTTACCCTAAATCTCTTTTGAGGCTTTTCAATTTATGTTTGGTTTTGCACTTTTACAGTTGCTGCAACTGTTACTAAAAGCTTCTCAGGATAAGAAATTTGTATGTGAAGAAGCAGACAAGTCATTAAAATCAATGGTTAACACCATTGCTCCTTTGCCTCTGCTTAATAAGCTTAGTGGATATGTTAACCATGGCAACCTTAGAGTCAGAGCCAAAGCTGCTGTTTCCATTTCAAACTCGGTTTCCAAAACGGTAAACATTTTTATATACTGTTTTTGAACATTGTCTTACTCATTGAGCAACATAATCAACTATGGTATATATTTTACCAATGCTGCAGGGTGTGGATGAAATTAAAGAATTCGGGTTGGTTAAACTGCTACAAATGGCCACGGGTTCGTTGAATGATAGATTGCCGGAGGCCAGAGAAGCAGCAAGAAGCATTGTGTTTTCAGTATACAAGGCATTTACTGAAAATGAAGATGAGAATCCAGGGGAGGCTTGGCAAAGCTTTTGCCAATCAAGCTTGTCACCTATTCAAGCTCAGTCCATTATCAAAGCTGTAGGTTCACAGTAGGGTTTATGGTAAAAGTTTTTAGGGTTTCTCTAACTTTTTTCATGTAAATGCTGTTTTTTACATGATTTTGGTGGCGAAAAATAACTTTGTTTTCATCCACTTTTTTCCTGTTCACCCCCATTTTGTAATGTTCGAATAACACATTTGCTGTTGTTATATTCTTTAACGTTAAATGGAAGTTGACCTAGTTTTATTTTTATTTAAAGAAAGTACTCAAATTGTATTTTACTTTTTTATTCAAAATTGACAAATTAATTTCTATAAATAGAAAGGAAAAATAAATCTTTTCTGTTAAAATTTTATTCAAACCAACATATTAACTAAATAACCAAAAATAACACGTGTAACATATGTTGATAATGGACTGAGAGAGCAATTTGCTTTTTATATGTATAAAAACTAGTTTGCCCAATTTTTAAAATGAGAGAGCAAACTGCAATTTAACCCCCAAGTAGTACTTTTACAAATACATAAAGAAAATGAAAAACAGGAGTAATATAATAATTCAATTTGATACAATGGCCAACAACCGCGAGTTGCAATGGCACCAACATGAAAAAAAATAACATTTAATCAAAAAAAAAAAAAAGGGCAACAAAACTTTTGACACAACATTCCGATCGGAGTGATTCGATTACTCTGATCCGAGAGCACTCATTAAGATGTTCATCAACTTCACTCTTCAACTCCAGGAAGCATGTAATCCTCTTCAACTTTTTTACAGTCTGTGATTGAATCCCTTCCATAGCTTATTCTGAGTTTGCAATGGAGGCATTTTGGTTATTTTCAATCAAAGACTGCAAAGCCATCTCAACCTCAGCAAATGGTTGACCTGCATAAAGCTTAAGCTGCCCCTTCTGAACAACAATTACTTCCTTGGCATGAGATTTTACGGCTTCATTAAGTTCCTGCAGAATTCACCGGTTCCGGTCTAGCATTAGTCATATGAGAAACAGATTAAGAAAATGAATGCATTCTCAATCATGGTTCTTACTTTCACGGACATAGGAATGACGTCAGCACTGAAATCACCTAGATCTTCAAAAAAACAGTCAAGAAGATAACAGAAGTTACTGGCATCGCTGCGGTCCTCAAATGCAACAACACAAGAAGTTTTGCTCTGTTCCTGACCCTCGGATGATAATTGTATGGTAAAAAGCCCTTCCAGTCCTTCTAGATCATCACCTCGTTGCATGAGAATAACCTGGAAATAGTTGCAAGTGCACCCCAAAAAGGTACAATGGGGCATTATAATAGTGAGAGACATGGAAAACCAAGAAGAATGAAATATGCAACTAATTGAAGGGAATTAATCAAATGATAATAATCCGGGCATAAGCTTTAGCTGCATTTACGTACAAGGACATATGGAAGATTCAGCCACCATGGATCAGTTTTGATGCCCAATTGGTTGCCCATGACTTTATCGACCGGTGGCTTGTTGCTAACATCTATTCTTTTTGAAGTACGCAATAAAGCAACCTTATCGGATTTGGTTTTAGCTTTCGGATTCTCATTTGTAGAAATCTTCGACTTCAGGGTATCCAAATCTCTCGAGTTCATTGATTTTATAGCTTCATTAGACAACCTTTCTTCACTGCTCTCTGGACCAGCACTAGAAATTCAACAAATAATCAAGGAATGCAAAGAACTCAATAGAACTATAAACTCAAATCCAACCGCTCATAAAACTTAACAAATTTAGAGAAAATTATAAATAAATAGCTTGAAAGTTGAAATGAGAAAAGGTCGTATTTTTTCTGTTCGGTTTTGAATTTCAGACAAGGCTAATTCTGAAATCTAGATAACTACACAACTACATGAACATAACTACAAATAAATCAACAATTGCAAAGATTTTCAAAAACAATCGAACCTCGTATTATCGTGCAAAGATCCTAATTCCCCCTCCTCGATCTTCTCTCTATTACTCGGCAAGGAAACCAAGTCTTGACTCACTACTGCCGTTCCATCATCCACTTCCTCAAACCTAGAAGCATTAGCAGCTACACCATTCTTATTGCTCAATTTGCAACCGTCTTTTAAACCGGAAAAACCCTTCACGCCACTTCTCAAACTCTTTTCAGGTCCTCGGAATTTAAACTTCTTCTTTACAAACAACCTTTTGTTCACCTCTTTTTCATCATCACCATCATTTAACTCGTCCAAGAAACTTGAATAAGACCCCGGAAATGTATCTTTCTTTGAGTTCAGTTTCTTCTCTAACTTACTCAATCTAGTCCCAATTTCCTTTTCAATCCCAATTCTTGCCCTAGAATTCAAAGTTTCATCTTCTTCATCCCCATTTTTCGGTTCTTTTTTCTCAATTTTTCGAGCTTCCCTAGCCATAGCTCTAATTTCTTCAACTTTTTCTTCTAATTCAGATTCATCACAATAAACCATAGTTCTAGAATTCAATCCCACTTTCCCATTATTAAGAAATTCACCATTTTTACTTCTATTTTTCCTCAAGTTCCTATCTTTACCCTCAGAATCCCAATTTCCCATCACCCAAACAGCAATTAAAGTCTGAAACAAAAAAATCCCAACAAAATAAAATCCAAATTTCATTACTGAATAAGGAGAAAATTTACCAAAATCGCCACTGTTTTCTCCATTAAGAACACCCGGTGTCTCTGAAACCCGAAATTCTTCAACTTTATCGGTTTCATCAGAAGGCGGCTCGAAAACGACGACGTCGAGAGGTTTAGTTTCAGGTTGGGATTCTATGGGGGTTATGGGATTGATAGGAGTGGAAGAAGGGAAACGTTTAGTGAGGGTTTTGAGGATTTTGGGGCGCAAATAGTTTTTACGCTTGGTGTGTTTTGAAGGAAATGGAGTGGAAAGACGGGAAAATAAGAGTGGCTTTAGTGAATACTTGGGAACGGAGGAGAGTGTGAGGGAGACCGTCCCCGCCATGGATTTGACAGTGGAGCCCGAACAAGGTGAGTGACGGACATAGAAAACAGCTGAAGAAAGTTGGGTTCTTTACTATTTTTTTTTTCTTTTTCATGGTTATCAGAGTTTTACCCTTCTCAGGCCGCCTTTGAAGCCCAAAAAAAGCTTTGGTTTTTCAGTTTTGAGATTAATCGGCCTAAACAAGGTGTACCATTAAAGCTGGTTCCTTTTTTTTCCCTTCGTAACTTGGCCCAATTCAAATGCTTAAAAAGATGAAAGCTTTATGGGGACTTTTTGGGTTTTGTATTTAGATTTTGATCCAAAAGATCAAACCCGTAAGTTAAGTTAAAGGATGTTTTGAGTTCAGGACATTTTAATTTTCAAGTCGAGTCATTTTAGGTTTCAGATAGAGTTCTATATACGGGACGCTTGAACTTAAAACTTATACTTACTTGGTTTCATTTTTTTTGACCTAATTGGTACCTAAACTTGCAAACCTTAAGTCAATTTGATACTTTTTTAAGTACCTAATTAACATTGCTAAAATACGTTGATGTGGCACGAGTAATAGTCACGCTTGACAAAAAAAATTATAATTTTTTTTATAAATTCAATTTTAAAAAAATTAAAAATTGTCCACATGTCACCATTCTATTGATTGTCAATGCCACGTTAATGTATTTTAGATACCAATTACATCCAAAAAAATTAAATACCAAATAGGTATAAATTATCAAGATCAAGTATCTCCATGTATATTAACACTTTTGATTATTTCAATTTTGAGACATTTCAATTTAAATTATTTGAGTTCAAAGTTGGACAATAATTTTTATGAAAAGTTATATTTACTCGCGATATAACTCAAATATGAAAAATTTTATTTTGTTAGTGAATCAAGATATAAATCCACCTATTTAAATGAATATTGAAATTGTATAGAGTAGTGATGGGCAATCAATTGCTAAACTTCAATAAATTTAAAATTAAAATTGGAATATCTAAAATCTCTAATATATTTATTGGGGAAAATTCTAAAATCTCAAACTCTTTATCTTAAAATAAGACCACACATTTTAGTGTATGTTAAATTTTTTGGGGACAAGATGGTGATAACGTGGGGTAATATTATCAATATATATAATGAGGTGACACAAATGTACACAACAGTTTGTTTCAATCGGCACTTCCCCCACCCGCATGGCTCTCTTCTTTCATCACATCATCTCCGTTTTATATCATTATTGGTTTAATTTCGATTTAGTCCCTCTATTATACTAAAATTTCATATTATTATTAGTTATTTTTTTATACAGTGCCTATAATTACTCATAAGAGTGTAAATGTAATTACTCATATTCCCTCCCCAATCCTTAAATAGAAGGATAAAATGTTGAATTTATATCATTCTGCATTGATAACAATGCCAATGTCAACCAAATTAAAATTCAATAGTCCTCCTGCGGCAACAATGCCAATACCAATAATTACCCATAACCCCTCTCCAATCATTGAATAGGAAAATAAGATGCAACCAAGCACGCTCGAACCCACATTCTATTGTACATACAATAATTTCAATGTCAACCAAGCTGAGACTCAAATTTCCTCATGCATTGTCAACAATGATTATATCAATCGAGTTGAGATTTAATTGGAAAAATAATATATTAAGCTTAAATATATTTTTTTGCACAACTATGATTTGAACACAAGCTATTTAACCGATAGGCTATAACTTGAAGCTCGAATATTATTATTAGATTGTACATCATGATCGCATCAAATTTCAATTAATAATGGTTAACCAATAATAAATTTAAAAATCTTAACAAAATGTTTAAATTTTCTTTTAAATCTATGTTATCATCTTAATAGTTATCAATTTAGACCCAATAATAATATTATAAAAATAGGCTAAAATCATAATTAAGCATTCAAATTTTGTTTTAATTTTAATATAACTATTTTGTAATTATATAAAACCCTCTAATATTTAATAATCACAAAGCTCTTTCCCCTTTTGATTTGAATTTTGATATGTTTTTATCTTAAATTTTATAAATCTATGGTAAAATTTTATATTGGCTCCTACAAAATTTCAAATATAAAATTTTGACTTCACCCCTATTTCTATCTATTATACTCAAATATGTTATTTAAAAGAACCAATTATTGTTTCTTAAGTATAGAATGAAATTAGAAATTATATCAACCATTATTTCTTATATTATCCATATACCATATATTCATAAATATTTTGTCTGTTCTAACACGGTTGGGCAGTTTCCACGCCACACAGATAATAATTCAAACCTAAAACCCTACCAGTTTCCAACTAAAACACAAAAAACATAAACATCATCGTTACAAAACAAAACAAAAAACATATAACCCTAAAAGTCTGTCTCAAAATCCGTTGTCTAATCATATTCATCATCAGTGCCCACACCCCAAGACACAAGCAATAAACTAATTTAAAAGGCTCCTTTGTTTTTCGCTTCATTATCTCTTTTAGCAGCCATGGACTCAACAACAATGCCAGAAACAGAGACCCCATCATCTTCAACAGGTTCTTTACTTATTCGAGCTCCTTTAACTCTTGATTCTGATTCTGAATATGAACTTGAAACTGCAAGTACTGTTGGCGGGAGTAGTGTCAATAGTTATGAGAATAACAGTGAGTTAGGGGGTTCTGAAGAGGGTTTTTTGAGTGGTAATGAGGAGTTCGAGACTGGTTCAGAGAAGGATAGGCCTTTAGATGGAGACCCAGATGAGGGAATTGAATTGGGTGGTGAAAATAATGGTGGGGTTAGTGAAAGGTACAAAATTTATGTAGCTAACAAAGATGATGATGATTTGGATAGCTTGGAGACTTCAATGGCGGATGAGGAAGAGAGCGGTGGTGTTGCTGTTCCTGTTGCTCAGGTGTCAATGGATGATGAAGTGTTTGATGAAATACCTAGTGATGAAGATGCTGGGTTTTCTGGGGTGGTTAAGGTTCCTGGTAGTGTTGAAAGTTCACCTAGAGTGAACATGGCTACAGGGGTTGAAGGTGAAGAAGATGAAGATGAAGAACAGCCATTGGTTAATTCAGAGGTTGAGAATGGTGGTTTGGAAGATTTTGTAGGTGAAGATAAGGGGCTTAGTTTAGAAGAGAGCCAAAAAGATGATGAGGATGGTGAGCCTTCTGTTGATAAAAGCATTCCAATGGAAACTCTGGGTAAGGAGAGGGTCGAATCGGTGCACAGAAACAGTGATGAGATAGAAGAGACTGGTTCGGTTACGATTAGTGATTCTCAACCTGTGGTGGAAACCAGTGACGAGGTTTTTGTGTCTGATATGAAAGAATCAAGTGATACCGACTTGGTTGAAGTCTTGGCTCCTATGTCGATTGTAGACCACAATGTTCAACCAGGAGTAGAAGATATAGCTAAGGGTGTTGGTGAGAAAGGTTTCCTTTCGGATGATGATCTTGTGCAACTGATTTTCGGGAGCTCTGAAATGACCGAACAAGTAGCGAATGAGGTAGATTCGGAGGCTCGGTTAGAGACGGTGAGTCAACAGATTGTCGTAGATTCGGATGAAGAAGAGGAAGCTGAGAGTGAATATGAAGAAGCAAAAGAGCTACTCAATTCTGCTACATTGGCTGCTCTTTTGAAAGCTGCAGCAGGTGCTGAATCAGGTGGTGCTGGCCTCACAATCACTTCCCCAGATGGCTCTAAGGTATTCCCTCTCGACGGGTCTGCTCATTCAGGTTCCTTGTTGCAATCTTCGAAAGTTATTCCACCATCAAATGTGGTTGACAATGCATCGAAGGGAAATTTAAGTCATGAAGATAAGCATAGATTTGAAAAGTTGCAACAACTAAGAGTGAAGTTCTTGAGACTTGTACAGAGACTAGGTCATTCTCACGCTGATCCAATGGTGGCGCAGGTGCTGTACCGACTGGCCATTGCTGCAGGTAGTCTTTTCAGTCGAGAATTCACCCTTGAATCAGCCAAGAGAGCTGCAACGCAGCTTGAAGCAGAAGGCAAAGATGACTTGGACTTTTCTTTGAACATTGTGGTTCTTGGCAAAACTGGAGTGGGAAAGAGTGCAAGCATTAATTCCATTTTGTGCGAGCAAAAATTGAGAATAGATGCTTTTCAACCGGCCACAACCTCTGTGAAGGAGATTGTTGGAACAGTTTATGGAGTTAAGATGAGAATCTTGGATACACCTGGTCTTCAATCTCCCGTGACGGACGAAGGTACTAATCGCAAAGTATTAGCCTCGATAAAGAGGTTCATAAGGAAGTTCCCACCCGATGTTGTTCTTTATGTTGATCGTTTAGACGCGCATGACAAAGATCATACTGATTTTCTATTATTGAAGTCTCTCACGGATTCTCTCGGTTCATCAATATGGCAAAATGCCATTGTGACTCTTACTCATGCTGCATCTGCTTCCCCAGAGGGGCCGATGGGGGAACCCCTAAGTTTTGAGGTCTTTGTTGCTCAACGGTCTCATGTGATTCATCGAGCTATCAGCCAAGCAGTTGGCGATCTGCGTCTAATGAATCCGAGTATGATGCATCCTGTGGCTCTCGTTGAGAACCATCCATCATGTCCTAGAGACGGAAATGGAGAAATTTTGCTTCCAAATGGGCAAAGTTGGATGTCACAGTTGCTACTCTTGTGCTATTCGGTGAAGATCTTATCTGAAGCAAGTTCATTGTCGAAACCACGAGAACAATTTGATCACCAGAAGCTTTTTGGCTTCCGACTTCGTTCCCCACCTCTAGCTTATTTGCTGTCTTCTCTGTTGCAATCCCGATCTCACCTGAAACTACCTAACACTGAAGGCAGTGAGGATGTTGACTTGGATACCGAGTTGGGAGGCTGGACATATTCCGATGAAGAAGATAATGATGAATATGACCAGCTTCCACCATTCAAGCCTCTAAAGAGATCTGAGGTTGATAAACTTAGCAAAGAAGAGAGAAAAGCTTACTACGAGGAGTATGATTATCGTGTTAAGCTACTGCAAAAGAAACAATGGAGAGAGGAGGTAAAAAGAATGAGGGAAATCAAGAAGAAAGGGAAAGATGGTGATGATAATAATGGTTATATCGGAGATGATGGAAATGAGGAAGAAGGCGATCCAGCTACTATACCGGTCCCTTTGCCTGACATGGTCCTCCCTCCTTCGTTCGATGGAGACAACCCTACTTATCGGTACCGGTTTCTGGATTCTGCTTCACAGCTTCTCAGTAGACCTGTTTTGGACTCACAGCCTTGGGATCATGATATCGGGTATGACGGTGTTAGCCTCGAAAGAAGTCTTGCTATAGCGGGTTATTATCCGGGGGCATTTGTTGTTCAAATCACAAAGGATAAAAGAGAATTCAATATCCATTTGGATTCTTCAGTCTGTACTAAACATGGAGAGAATGTATCTACCATGGCAGGACTCGACGTCCAAACTGTCGGAAAACAGCTTGCTTACATCTTCAGGGGCGAAACGAAATTTAGAAATTTTGAAATAAACCGAACAACTGCTGGTTTATTGGTTACTTTCCTAGGTGAAAATGTGGCTACCGGACTCAAGATTGAAGATCAGATTGCAGTAAGCAAACGCTTGCTTTTGGCTGGAACTGCTGGGGCTATGAGATGCCAAGGTGATACGGCATATGGAGCTAACATTGAATTCCGGCTAAAGGATAAGGACTTTCCTGTTGAGCAAAACCAGACCACATTTGGACTGTCTTTGGTGAAATGGAGGCGAGACCTGGGTCTAATGGCTAACTTGCAGTCTCAATTCCCTATCGGACATAGGTCTTCAATGACTGTTCGTGTCGGATTGAACAACAAGCAGAGCGGACAAATCAATATCAAAACAAGCAGCTCAGATCAATTACGTATAGCACTGGTTTCTTTTCTTCCAATTGCAGCCTCCATTTTTAGAATGGTCTATCCCGGCTCTGATTCTAAAAGTTCTGCATATTAGCATTTTCATAATAGGGGTTCTTCCACTCCGAACTTCAATGGTGCTAAATTTTGATTAGTATTTAGCAATTTTAATTTGTTTTAGCAACTTGGCAGGGTGTTCTTAATTTATCTAGCCGAGTTCAGGCTCAAGCTTTTAAGGATTGAATTCTAATAAGATAAAGTTCGAATTCCTCGAAACTGTCTAAAAAATGAACATTATTTTGTCTAAAAAATAAACTGTCTAAAAGATCCCAAATAGCCACTCAATAATAATGAATAATGTTGATTCTACTTTACAGGGATCGAAAGCAAAATTTTATGTTAGAATCATTGTTGTCTCTGAAATTCAAATCACTTACTGGAGCTGAGCTCCCGAATTTTCTAATGGCTGCTGCAGCAACTTGGGTTCCTCTAAGTCATCGGTGTGGATCGGTATATCCTATTAAAACACAAACCGATAATTACCATTTGATTTGTTTCTGAATAGCAATGTTCAAGATGGCATGTGACGATAATAAGCGGATACCTGAGGCTGCAGTAGCTGGTGCGGTTGTTGGTCTTGTGCAGTTGTGTAGGGTTGAGGCTGTGACATTCTGTAATAAGGTTCCTTGAGATCGAGTTTGCATGATGAGGACTGAATAATTCCTCCTTGTTCAGCCCCGGGACCCCACATTTTAGCTATAAGAATGGATTCATTTCCACATTAGAAGCACAACCACAAATTAGAAACACGAAAACAAACTCAAAACCAACCTGACAATGTTACATATATGGTATAACTTTGAGCGTTATGGGCAACCATGTGAAGTCGGCCAGTAATTTCTTGCCCAGCCATTACATAAATTGGCTGAGAAAGAACACATCGTATCTGGTACCAGTGGGTTGTAGGAGCACCAGGGGCGGTTGTAAGCCATCTTTGCACGGTGCTATCGGTAAAGCATTTCAATGGTGGTAAGATTGAATGTAAACAAAAAACCGATGAAAATGCAAAAATTTGAAAATATTTACCTTCCATTAAACAGGACATCAAACCAACAGGCCAATCCATGCACTCTAGTCCCAACAGATGCTAAGAATTTCAATGGAATGTCTATTTCATACAAGTCCTCTTCCTGCCAAAAAAACGAAACAAAACTTTGATTCAAGGAATATGCCACGAAATTTACTAGAAGAGAGAGGCACAAGTCAATGGCTTGCTAATACCTTTGCTTCATTGAAGTCAATTACATGGGACATTGGAGGAGACACCAATAATCTAGGATCAAAAGCATCTACCACAGGCTGATATGAAAGCAAAAGGCATTTCATTACAATTTGGTCAAAACAGAATGCAACATCAATGGAGCAACCAAAAAAAAATCAAAAGAAGACCAGTATGACAACTGCCGAAGAAATTTTATAGACAAGTATTGAGACAAAAACCAATGTAAACATTGCATTCTACTGGCGGTTCTCTGTAAGTGTCACATTTTCAGTCTACAGATGCATGTGATAGTGTATAAAACAAACCTGAGAGAAGTATCCCTGGAATGCAGACCCGTGTAACGCTGTGAGATCTACACCATAATAGTTTTGTTGCTGCCAAAAAAGAGCCTGCAAGTTTTTCAGGGTTAGCAGGGAGGAACAGAAAAACATAGATATAATACAAAATTAAACGGAACAGTACGGGAAAATTGATGGCAAATATAAGAATGCAGAACGGATTTGGAACACCATGAGTTGCATGTTTTATAAAATACAAAGGAATATATTAAAGATGCAGGGTAAAAGTACCATGGAGGCTTCTATATTAGAAGTCAGATTGTGTTTTGCCCCCTTTACTCAAAAAATGGGCAAATTAGTCCCTATATGTTAGGTCAAAGAGCAAATTAGTCATTTTTTGTTAAAATCTTCATCCATTTCTACCGTTAAAAACCAACATAGATGACAAAATAACCAGGCAGTTACCTCATTCAAACGGACATAAGCCAGTTTTTAACAATAGATATGGATGAAATTTTCAATAGAAAGACCAATTTGCTCTTTGATTTAATGTACAAGGACCAATTTGTCCATTTTTTGAGTAGAGGGACAAAATGCAATCCAACTCTTAGTACAAGGGCCTCCATGGTACTTTTACCAAGATGCAGATATCACTTCAATAAGACATTGTCAAATACATACCTTATTTGCAATTTCAACAAATAAATATTCATCACTGAAAGGGGCCATATGTATCCTACAAGATTAAGATAGCATGAGGCTAACCAGAGGATATAGACCTTAAGCATTTTACAGCTTGATGATCAAAACACAAATCAACGAAATTAACAAGAAAACAAGAAATCCATAAGGCAAAAAAAACTAGTAAAGTGAAAGTCCTAAAACCATAGGGATATTATTATCCACAGATAAAAGAACATTTTTCCCGATTACTTGGGAAACAAAAAAGATTCAAAGGAGTGACTTTTACCTTCCTACTGAAGGAAACATTTTCCCTTTAGGCACAAGAAACCGATCTCTTGCAATTATGTAAGATTCCAACATTCTCTCATTAACTAATAAGGTGCCTGCAAGTGAAAAAAAAATATAATCAAAGAATCTTTGCATCAATGAAAACCAAGTAGCTTCAAAGCCTTGCACATTAACATACCCATTGGTTCAGAGATCAGAATATCCGCTTTCTCGGGCAACTCAACTTCCTCAACTTTACCTTTTATTACCTATAATTCACATGTCATTTTATAACCGAACAAATAAGAGACCAGATCAGTAAGGAGATAACAGAACATAGTGATAACGTGACAGGACAAACACATACAGTAATCCGCTGCCCTAATGAGGGGTTCCCAGCAATAAGTTTGCGAGCATATTCTGCCATTTCAGAAGCTTCAACAGCATAAACATGCTTTGCACCAGCCTAACAGGGAAAAAGATAAGGAATTTGGGCATCAATCTACAAATCACAGGAAAAGTAATAGCAAATATGCTGTCAAAAGTCGAAACAGACCAAATGGTTAAGAATACCTGTGCAGCAAATAACGCTAAAATACCACTACCGGCACCAACGTCAACCACCACCTTACCCGTAAAATCTGCACGGTTCTCAATTACAGCAGCATAATAGGTTCCTAGAGAAAAAAAAAGTTAAATAATAATCAAAGGAATAAAAATTGTAAGTGAATCTGTAACATAAAATCAAAGGAAACAATGAAATTCAGCTCCGTGATATAACCTGTCCTCACATAATCCTGTAACATATTTTGCTGATGTAGCAACTGTCCGTAATAATGGAAATACATTTTAGCAGAAGATGATTCGATTTTATTATCAAACTTGCTCTTAACATCAGAAATGGCTCCGTTTGGTAAATGCGTTCCTGTATCATGATGAAAAGAGAATAAGGATCAAACGAAAGCCTATACAGCAATCAAATTTTCAGCATGATCCGTTTCAAAAATTAGAACCTTGAGTAACATCTTCATTCTGCCATTGCTCAAATGCAGAATGGAAGTCCCTGCTCTCTTCCTCATTTCTAAACAGGATTGTTACTCCCCGTGCATATGATTTCTGATTCAAAAGAAATACATAAATAAACATACATATATACACATGTACACACACACAAACATATATACATGCAAAATCCCAAATGCAAAAATCCAGCAATAAGCAGAAAGAAGCAGCCACATGTAGCCAGTAACCAGCATTTCACCAAAAACCCCAAAAACAGTATAAAAAGTGCAAGAAATTAAAATAATGAAATCATAAGCATTCTTTCCATTGATTTCAATTTTTCATAAATACAATGCAACAGTTGAAATGATAATTAATACCTCTTTGTTACTATCAGAACTTCCTGAAATGCAAAGCGATTTAAGAGGTCCCAACTTGAAGAGCTGAAAAAACAATAAAAAAAGATGAACCTCAACCATACTACACACACCACTTCAATGCCAAAGCAAAAAAAGAGGAATCTACCCAATATTTATTACCCCTTTCTTTACCTTAGCAGTGGCTTTCCATTTTCATTTTTTTCCTCAAGAACCAAACAACCCTCTATTTCTTACCTGAGCGGTTCCCAGATTGACGTTGAAGCCATCGATAAATCCTGAATCTTGGCGAAATCGAAGCTCCGCTACTCCACTATCAACACTGAACCGAGCAATCACTGGCGTAGACGAAGGAGGAACCGATGAAGAAGACAGTTCAGAAACTGCCACTAAAGTGAACTCCAAGTGTTTGTGTTTTTGCCCAGCTAAAACCTCCATTATTATTATTGTTATTAATGTACAAAAACAAAGAAAGAGAACTAGAAACCTGTCAAAATATATTCCAAATTAGGGTTTTTGTCAAATAAAGGAAACAAATTTAGAGAGAGAGATAGGGAGCCGCCACCTAGTGAGAGAAAGAACAAAAACAGTAGCTTTAAGCTGATTTATTGAGGAGACAGAATAAAAGCTGTTTTAAGGGTTAATTTCGTGAGAAGTCCCTGTATTATAATTTCAAAAGATTTTAATTGAGTTATCAAAGTATCAGTATTATATTAATCAAGTCTTTTTGACGGTCTAGTTATTAAATAATATAAAATGTAAACATTGAGGTTTAAATTTTTTAAAATTAAGATTAAATTGACACAATATATAAATGTTAAGAGTTAAAATTGTTATTATATTAATTTTAAAAGTTACTCTATTAGTGACCAATAAAGATAAAATTAAATAATCGAGTAACT
This sequence comes from Gossypium raimondii, assembly GCF_025698545.1. Classification (NCBI taxonomy): domain Eukaryota; kingdom Viridiplantae; phylum Streptophyta; class Magnoliopsida; order Malvales; family Malvaceae; genus Gossypium; species Gossypium raimondii. The sequence goes on from NC_068573.1 coordinate 49,159,949, forward strand.
ATTTTATAGTTTTCCATAGTTCAATAATTAAAAATAAAATTTACGTGATTTTTAATGCCACCATCTATTTTTGCTGACACCTCATATCCAAGTGGCTAATACATCAAGTGCACACTTGTTAAACAATTTTGATTCATGTAACTTAAATATGCTAAACATAATTCGAGTTTTCATTTAAAGTTCAATTTTTCCCCTCAAAATTAAATTATAACATTATAATATTGGTATATTTAAAATTTGGGCCGTACTTCGGTGATGTTGAGTGCAATTAACCCTCCATTTCTGATTTGTTGGGTGCAATTAACTCTCTTTTGCTTTAAATTGGGTTTTGGAAGTGATGTTTCAGTAATAAAAATTTTAGGGTTAATTCTATTAGACATTTTAAAAATGGTTCAATTTTAAAAAATGGTTAATTAAAAATTTAAAAGTACTAGTTTCACACCAATACAAAAACAGTTTCAACCTAACGTGTTAAAAATAACCCAACTATAAGTACATTTTCTTATTGCACCCGATTATGAAAATTTACAAAATGATCATTTAACTATTCAATTTTGTCTTTTGTTTACACCAATTAACGACAAAATTTAAAATTGGCATGATAAAACTTTAACTCTCAATATTTATAAATTATATCATTTTAATCTTAATCCTAAAAAATTAATTCTCAATATTTACAAATTATATAATTTTATCTCTAACTAAAACAAATACTATTAAGGAAAACAATTTTTTATAATTAAAAGAAGTTTACACATTAAAGATAAAATCTTTACAAATAATTAAAAACAGGAACTTGTTTTCCTGGTCTAACAAATGAACTTTGATCAATCCACCCTTATAATCACAAATCATAAACCTTATTTCATGAATTTGAAAGAATGTTTTTTTTTTTATTGTGTTCTTCGTTTCATTTCGTATTAGTACAATTTGACCCAAATACCTTGACTTGGAATGCCTTGATGAACCACAAACAATAGATAGAATCCCGACAGCGCTACAGTCCCCGGTCGTGGCGTTGTTGCTTCAACATTGTACGTCGAGTTACCCACTGCTGTCACATCATTCCCGAGAATAAGCAACCTTTGATTCATGGAGAACGAATGCGTGTTGAAAGCTGGTGCAAACATTGTTACCGACATCGAGCTTTCATCCACTTTGTTGCTGTTCATCGCCACTTGGATCATATATTTCTTCCGGTATCGAATCCCCGACATTGACTTAGGAGCAATAATGGACGGTCGCAGGTTGTCAAATTTAGCATCCAAGTATGCCAGCGATTATCTCAATTTTAAAATATATTCGATTATCTCAATTTTAGAAAAAAGACATATTCCGTAAGTTGGGAACACTACTTTTTTAATTCCAAAAATAATGAATGTCGTTTCGGTTTAAAAATTTTCCTTCTTATCCATCATGCAAAAAACGAACATGATACTTATAGAGACGAGCATTTTAGCTTATTCGGGCATAATATACAAATGAATAGGTACTTAAGCCTAATGTATGATATAACAATAATGAGGTAGTTTAAAATGATTATATGGGTAGCAATTATATTAGAATGATAAATAACAAATAAATGGATAAATACTATGATAATAATAATATGAACATGGCAATAATAAAAAATTAATTTGTGGCATTAACAACAAAATAAATAAAGTGGCTCAAAATAAAAAATAAAAATGAAAATGAAAGGTGCTTAATGAAAATGGAGTATAAATAGTATCCAATTAAAATATAAAAAGAAGTAAAAGAATAGTAAATAAATAGATAAAATAAATAATAAATAACATCAAATTTAAACGTTTAAAAGTAAAAGAAAAACAAATAAATAGATAAAACACATATAAATAACATTCAATTTAAGTATTTAAAAGGTAATAGAATAATAAGTAAATAGATAAATAGATAAAGCTAATATAAATAAGATTAAATTTAGGTATTTAAAAGTAAAGAATAATAAATAAATGAATATATATAAAACAAATATGGATAGTTTGAATTTTAAATAAAAACAAGGCAATAATAATAAATAGGTAAATAAACAAATAATAAAAAAATTAGTACAAGGCGAAATTATATAAATAAAGGATTTAATTGAAATTTAAGTGAAATTAAAGGGTACAAATTGTAAATAAAAAAAGGCTAACAAGGATCAAAATACAACGCGCTAAAACGAATGGGGACTGAAAGGGAAAATATCCTTGTCCTTATGGTCGTTGTTTCCTTTGGCGAGTCGAGGGATCAAATTAAAAATGAAATAAAATTGAATGGCCAAATCTAAAAAGAAAAAAAAGGAATTAGGGCCTAAATAAAATGCACGCAAAGGGATGAGGACTAAATGGGAAAGTATTCCCAGTCCTTAGAGTGATTCGTTTCGTAATGGACCGAAATGAAACGAAAATAAAATTATGCGAAAATATTTTGAATATATAAAAAGTGGATAGGGCTAGATTGAAAAGTGTAAAAAAGGTGGAAGGATTGAAGCAGAAAATAGCACATTTCTATTTAAAACACGCGGGTCAGATTTTGGGTTGGCCCCCCAAAATGACATAGTTTTGAGCGTTTGGTTCACTCAGCCGTTTTACTATGGTTATATAAGTTATTTAAAAAAAAAATCATTTCAGCCATTTGCTTTAAAAAAAAATCTCTTTTTTTTTCTCAAAATCCCTTTTGGCCGGCCATAGCTCCGGCGAACTGCCGCCGCACTTGCCGCCTGTCACTGGCGACGTCCCGTCGTCCATAGTTGTCGAAAAACTCCAAGACCCCGTTTTTGTCCCTTTTTTCAAGTAGAAACCAAATCTGGGTTTGAAATGCCCAAAATAAATAAAAAAATAAAGTCTAAAAAATCACCTCTTGAAGTTTGATATTCTGTTTTTTATTGCTCTTTTTTTGTAAATCTTCGTGTCCATTACAATCTGTTTTTGTGGCTTTTATAGCCACTGATACATTATTTTGCTTTTGGTTTATTACTGTTTCTGCTATCGTAATGCATTCCACTTATTGAACAGGGTTTTATGGTCGGTCCGCGACCCTTGGATACCGAAGGTGTCATTGGCTTGATCTCGAAGTTCTTATGGGGTGGAGACGATGGGGTTTGTCCATGGATTTTCCTTCCTTTTTGTCACATTTCGCTCAAAGGGTTGAAGGGAAATAGTGCAACAAGCCGTTCGTAAGGGCCAACTTGATCCTCTTCCCCAGGGATCCCAGATGGGGGAACCTAAGGGAGCCGTCGACTCCAACTACCGTCCATGTACAATCCATACTAGATCTGACCAACCGCCCATCTTACATCCTCTTTTTTTCTCAAAATCCCTTCTGCCGGCCATAGCTCCGACAAACCACTGCCGCACCGGTCGCCGGTCACCGGCGACGGCTCCACCGTCCACGGTGGCAAGAAAATGCCAAGACCTCATTTTTGTCCCTTTTTTTGAGTAGAACCCAGATCTGGTTTTGAAATGCCCAAAAAGCCCCCAAAATTCAAAAAGAAACAAAAGAACCCCTTGTTTCTACCCACTTCTGTTGCGACCATTACGCGAACCCCCAAGGGTCCATCGATATTCTAGAACGGAGGGTGAAGTGACGACGATCAAGGTAAAAAATTTGTGTTTTTTTTTATTTGATTTGTATATTTCTAAAATAAATAAAAAAATGAAAGTCTAAAAAATCACCTTTTGAAGTTTGATATTCTGTTTTTTTATTGCTTTTTTTTTTTTGTAAATCTTCGTGTCCATTACAATATTTTTTCGTGGCCTTTATAGCCACTGATACACTGTTTTGCTTTTGGTTTATTACTGTTTCTGCTGTTGTTTCTATCATGTTTTCCTTTCTTTATCTTTTTTGCAGTCATTGGCGAAGTCAACGGACATTGAAAGGCTGACCCTTGCCATTTTGGTGCAAGGCCGACAGAGGAGGAGTGTCAGGCCTCGGGACAAGGCTCGCTGACGTGGCACGAGAGCAGTGGCGCGGCTGCAACTAGGGTTTTTTTCTCTGAAAATTTTGTTTATGTGTTGTGGGCTAGGGTTTTTTGGTTGTTTTGGGCCATATTAGTCTTGGGCCTGATGTTTTGTTTTGTAATTTGGACTTTTAATTTATATATTTTTGGATTTTATTTATCTTGGGCCCGGGCAAAATAGGCCCATTACAACATCAACCATTTGATCGAATGATAAAAAAAATTAATTTATTACTTTAACCAAAGTTGTTAACCATTTGAACTTAGATGGACCAAATTACATTAAATTAAAGTATAAACTAAGGAACAAATCTCAAAATTTAACTTAGTAGAGAGACTAAATTGTTTTTAGTCAAATTTCAAGGACATGTCAAAATTCAAATCAAATAATTTCTTTTTAGTCATTATTTAATTTAGTCCGTGTACTATTTTTTTCACTTGAATATTTTAGTAAATTGTTTAATAACTCTATATGCTAATTTCATAACTATCTCATGAACTTTTCCATTTACCATTTGAAATTACTATCATACATGAGTCTTGATGAATTCAAACCGACCCGACTATAGATGTATCTCTAACTAAAATTAACTCAACTATTAACGAAAATAAAATAATTTTTTATTGATAATCGAAAGAAATTTACACATTAAATCATCAAATCTTTACAAATAATTAAAAGCACAAACTTTATTTCTTGGTTTAACAAGTGAATTTTGATGAATCAACCCTTTTAAGCACTAATCACATACCTTACTATCATCAATTTGAATGAATATTTTTCACTATGTTCTTTGTTTCTTTTAGTATTGGCGCAACCTGACCCAAATGCCTTGACTAGGAATGCCTTGATAAACCACGAACAATAGATAAAATCCCGATGGTGCTATATTCCACGACCGCGGCATTGTTGCTTCAACATTGTACGTCGAGTTACCACTGTTGTCACTTTATCGTTCTCGAGAACAAGCAACCTTTGATTCATGGAGAACGAATGCGTGTTGAAAGCTAGTGCAAACATTGTTACCGACACCGAGCTTTCATCCACTTTGTCGTTGTTAATCGCCACTTGGATTGTATATTTCTTCCAGTATCAAATCCCTGACATCGACTTAGGAGCAATGATGGTAGATCGTAGGTTTTCAAATTTAGCATCTAAGTACGCCGGTGAGAATGTCTCTAAGTTTAGTTTGGTCGGAAAAAGCACACCGGTAAAGTTGTAAAATGTATGGGGATTGCTTCTACTGACTAAAACTCTTCCGTCACGAAGTAATGCCACCGTTGAATGGTACATACGAGGGATGGTGGTTGGGTTTTGAACCTCGAACCATGAGCTAATATCGTTGTCGGGTCGGTACAAGATCGAACTCATAACTGGGTCCCGACCTTGTTCCCATCCTGCCGTCTCAGGCCCTGTGCCGTTGATAAGCAAGACGTTGCCGTTTGGAAGCAATATCATGTCACCCATGACTCTAGCTAAAAGGCATAGTCTCCATGACCCATTCTAGATTCGAGTCGGTTATTTTGATCCGAGCACATGTATCCAAGACAGCCAAGAAAGTACCTTTTAAAGATTGAAGGTAGGATCCTTTAAGAGCACCACCACATACTAGAACTTCAGCTTCAATGGCAGAAGCTTTCAAGTTCTTCAACGGAAGCAAAACGGCCGGACCAATGCTCGGATAACTTCGAGGTTCGCCGTCGGGGATCATCAGATACTTTTTGACAACAATGTTTTTCTCATAATCGAACAAAGTAGCTTGATTGTTGGCGAAAATAAATAAGTTTCCATCAAAGTTGAGGAAAACAAATGGGTAAAGATCGTTCTCAATTCCTTTGTCTTTAGTTTCTAACAAGAAAGGCAAGTTGATCTTATTAGCGACAATGTTTTTAGGGATGAACTCGTAGTTACACTGCCCTCGACCGCTGACGATGATTTGTCTCCCATCTGGCAAGATATGGTTGATTGCATACCATCTTTTTACTGTCAACCCATTTGGTATTTCATTCAAATCACACGTCCTGCATGGGCTGAAAACCCTGACCCGACGTTCGCCGTCATTAAAATCGCAGTTTGGAACAAGTTACCGTTGGGCATGATGACGCCTGAAGAGCACCAAACATCGGTTTGGACCGTGAGAGCCCGGAATTTATTGGCAAAAACATTGTACTCCACTGAATGAGCTGTGCAATCCACTTGGAGCACCGTGTCGGTTGGGTCATTTCGGCATTTTCTGTTCGATAATGACAAATTCGACGGCCCGAAATCTGTCCTATCGAACATAATGACACGGTCATTCCTAAGAAGTTGCATGTGCATGGCAGAGATTCCTATACTTTTTTGCAGGAGCTGCCAAGTACCGCCGGCGGTGTAGGTGAGGGTGCAGTGGTGGGGCAATGATGCAAAGAGAAGCTGAAGAAGGGTAGAGAACATAAATGAAGGAGCTCCCATTTTTGCTTTGATGGGTTATTGTATTGATTTACTTTGGGTGATGATGAAAAGTGTCTGAGTTTGGTCCTATATATAAGTGCTTTGTGAAGGAGGGAAGCCCAATTTTATTTTTTAATTAAGGTTTTTATGTTTACCATTATGATATGATTAGATGTACAAAAAAATTGAAATAACATTTCCTGCAATTGGGATTGGGTTTTTGTTTTATTTTGAGGGAATTCTATCTCATGTTTTGTAACCCCTCATTTTGTTGTCCATTGTTTATTATATAAGTGGTTACTTGATGCATCCAAAATCTTGACATCTTTTCGTAATTAATACTGTAATGTTTTTATGAAATGAAATCATGAAAATTATCAAAAAATTAAAAGGGTTAAGAATATTAAAGAATTTGATAAGAAATTGGGTGGATGGCTTTTTTTGGGATGGAAGTTCAATGTTTTGTTGATAGTTTGTCATACATAATTGCAATCGACACATTGTAAACAAAATCATATAAATAAATAAAAATAAAATGGTTCATGAACAATTAATTAAAATGCTTGAGAATATTGGTTACTCAATATGCTTTTGTATTTTCGTCTTTTAAAAATATTTGGACGACAAATATATAAGATTTAATTCTTATACTAATTTACTTTTATGATATAATTATTTAATCAAGATAGCTATATATTGGAATTAAAATATTGATCTAAAATTTTAAAAATAAAATAAAATTAACATAAATTTTATTGGATTAGATATATCCGTGGTATTGAGTTAAAAAACAATATTAATTATAATTATTATAAAATAATGAACATTCCAAGATTCTATCCATTGAATAAGACTCTATATTTCCCACGAGGATTAATATTTATGCTTGTCAACCTCAAATATTTAAAAGCTAATTCCATCAGTTTTATGTTCATAGTTTGTTGCCATCGACACTTAGTTGACAAAATTATATATATAAAGAAAAATAAAGGACGTGGAAATTGTGGTTCATCGACAACTAAAATGTTTGGGAATATTCTTTTGTATTTTCTTGTTTTAAAATATTCCGACATATCTCATCTACTAAAGTATTTTGTTGATGATGCAATATAAATAAAAAATATTAATCGCAAATGCATGAATTTAAATTTATAAGGAAATAAGAGATTCTATTTCTCAACCTAAATATTTAAAACAGAGAATTTTTACTTGATAAACCAACCCAATAAATTTTTAAGTGTTTGAAGGCCAAAATGCAATTATCTTTACAATCATTTGTAATCTTATATATATAAACACGAGTTTGAACTGACGAACATATTTTTTTATTTTCTATCATATTATTAAATTTACATTGAAGTATAATAGAAATTATGATAATTATATCTTTAGAAATAATTATAATTATTGGTTAAAATTTTGAGATTACATAAATAAAGTTATCTTTCAACCTTAAATACGTAAAACCGAGTCCCATAATAGTTTTGATTAAAAGTAAGAGGGTGATTCTTTTTATTTTATTCTTTAAAAAATTAAATTATCCATATAACCCTAATAGTATACTAATATTGTTTTATAAATTTAGCTTATTTATCTTCTTCTTTTCAATCGAGTTTATGCTCAATTAATATAAAATTGTGAATTGAAAAGAAATTAATTTCTCATTATGTTTCGGTTTATTTTCATGATTTTTTAAATATATCTTTCATGTTTTTGGATTTTTAAATATTTTTATTTATAATCTTAAACTATTTTAAAAAATTAATCCATCCGGTTTTGTTTGATTTGTTTATAATAGCAAACCGACTAAAATAATTAAAGACAACAAAATCCTTCTTTATTGAACCACCTTTAGATACATACAAAGCACCATGTGTTTTGGGCTTACAAGTGAACTTGGATCAAATATCCCTTTTAAGCACAAATCACTAACCTTATTTTTGCAGATTTTAATGAATGTTTGTATTTTTTTTCATGTTTTGTTTAGTCTTAATGCAACCTGACCCAAATGCCTTGACTTGGAATGCCTTGATGAACCACAAACAATAGATAAAATCCTGACGGCGCTAGATTCCCCGACTTTGGCGTCGTTGCTTCAATGTTGTATATCGAGTTACCCACCGCTGTCACTTTTTCGTTTCCGAGAACAAGCAACCTTTGATTCATGGAGAACGAATGCGTGTTGAAAGCTGGTGCAAACATTGTCACCGACACCGAGCTTTCATCCACTTTGTCGCTGTTAATCACCACTTGGATCGTATATTTCTTCCGGTATCGAATCCCTGACATCGACTTAGGAGCAATGATAGTTGGTCGCATCTTGTCGAATTTAGCGTCCAAGTACGCCGGCGAGAATGCCTCTAAGCTTAGTTCGGTCGGGAAAAGTACGCCGGTGAAGTTGTAAAACGCGTGGGGATTGCTTCCGCCGACTAAAACTCTTCCGTCACGAAGTAAAGCCACTGTGGAATGGTACATACGAGGGGTGGTGGTCGGGTTTTGAACCTCGAACCGTGAGCCGATATTGTTATCAGGTTGGTATAAGACCGGACTCAAAACTGGGTCCCGACCCTGTTCCCATCCCGCCATCCCGGAACCGGCGCCGTTGATGAGCAAAACATTGCCGTTTGGAAGCAATATCATGTCACCCATGACTCTAGCTAAAGGCATAGTCTCCATGACCCATTCTGGATTCGGGTCGGTTATTTTAATCCGAGCGCATGTATTCAAGGCAGCCATGAAAGTACCTTTTAAAGATTGAAGGTAGGATCCTTTAGGAGCACCACCACATACTAGAACTTCAGCTTCAATGGCTGCAGCTTTCAAGTTCTTCAACGGAAGCAAAACGGCTGAACCAGTGCTCGGATAGCTTCGAGGTTCGCCACCGGGGATCATCGGATACTTTTTGACAACTATGTTGTTCACATAATCGAACAAAATAGCCCGATTGTTGGCGAAAATAAACAAGTTTCCATCGACGTTGAGGAAAACAAAGGGGTAAAGATTGTTCTCGATTCCTTTGTCGTTAGTTTCCGATAAGAAAGGCAAGTTGATCTTATTAGAGACGATGTTTTTAGGGATAAACTCGTAGTTAAACTGTCCTCGACCACCAACGATGATTTGTCTCCCATCGGGCAATATATGGTTACTTGCATACCATCTTTTGGCCGTCAATCCATTTGGTATTTCATTCCAATCACATGTCCTGCATGGGCTGAAAACCCTGACCCGACGTTCGCCGTCATTGAAACCGCCGGTTTGAAACAAGTTACCATCAGGCATGATGGCACCTGAAGAGCACCAAACATCGGTTTGGACTGTGAGAGCTCGGAATTTATTGGCAAAAACATCATACTCTACCGAATGAGCAGTGCAATCCACTTGGAGAGCCGTGTCAGTTGGGTCATTGCGGCATTTCCCATTCGGTAACAATAGATTCGACGGTCCAAAATCGGTTCTATCGAACATTATCACACGGTCGTTCCTAAGGAGTTGCATGTGCATGGCAGAGATTCCGACACTTTTTTGCAAGAGTTGCCAACTACCATCAGCGGCGAAAGTGAGGGTACGGTGGCTGGGCAATGATGCAAAGAGAAGGTGAAGAAGAAGGATTGAGAAAATAAATGAAGGAGATGCCATTTTTGCTTTGATGGGGTATTGTAATTTTTTGGCTGATGATGAATTGTGTTTCAATTTGGTTCTATTTATAAGTGCTTTGTGAAGGAGGGAATACAATTTTTAAAAAAATTAATTAATTAAAGTTTTATGTTTGACATTATGATATGATTAGATTCTTTTCATATAAAAAAACAATAATTTTGAGTAACACTTTTTATGTAGTAATTTGAATGAGTTGGTGGTTAAAATTTTTGTGTTTAGTATGAGTTTGTATTATATTATTCTCATCTTTATTTTTAATATTGTATAAAACATAAATTTTTTATTTTTAGATTATTAAATTAGATTATAATAATATTTTGATGTGCAATTCATCGTATGATTTTTTGTCCAATTTATTTTTCAATTTAAACATAATTGTCGAAAAATAAATAAATAAAATTATGATAATTATTATATAGTAAATTTATGCGATTTAATTTCTTATTGTGGATCAAATATATTAGGGATTTGGGACATGAACCTTCTCAATTCTTAGTTTCTCATAAATAATTGCCCTCACAATTTATATAAATAAATAAAAGACGTGCAAATGAAAATGATAAAGAAAACTACAGTTTTCGTGGTTCATGAATACTTAAAATGTTTGGTACTCAATATTCTCTTATATATTTCTTGTTTAAAATATTCGGACTAACAATATTTATTTCCTTTCTCCCATCTGTTTATTCTTGATCGAATTAAAAGATTTTAATTTTAAGAAATAATAATAATAAGAACTAAATTTTAAATTTATAAATAATAATATATTTTAACCCTTTTCTATTTTAAAATTTCGATTTTGTCATTTTTACCTAATTCAAACACTGTGTAGATCAATTAAGTAATGTTAATGAAACAAAATAAGAGTTAAGGACATTCCAAGATTCTTTAAATTGAATGAGATAAGGGTTTGACTTTGTAGTTCTGACCAAACGTTATTTGTTTTCCTCACGTTGGTTGTCTCCCACAAGTTTGGGTTTCTAGAATGCAGAATGTTAAAAATATCTCTCCGGTCCTTCTTCATTTTGAAATTGCATCAATTGGTTTGTCTAAAAAAATTCGGAACAATTTAATTTCTTATCGATTTCGCAATTGATGACAATTAAATTAAGCATAACATTAATGTTGTGTACTATAATAACAAATCTCTGTGTAAATATTACGAGTAAAATTTATTAGAATCTTATCTATAAACCAAATGGGACTGAAATGGAATATATGTCAAAACATTTTCAATATATATTCATGGTTTGTGATGAATAATTTAAAATTAATTATTTTTGTCAACCGAAATATTAAAAGATAAACCAACCAAAACAAAAATATTCTTAAAGAGATTAAGTAGTTGAATACGAACTGGATTTAAACTTTTAAAATTGTATAGATTATCAATGAGATGTGCTATGGGCTTTTAGCCTTAAAATGTTAAAACGTTAAATAAACCAATTAAATTAAATATAAAAATAGATTAAACTTAAAAACGGAATAAATAAATAAAATTCTGTTTTTCGGTTGGGTTCACTTCGATTTAGAATTTTTTGCACACCTACAAATTAGTCTCTAAAATTGTCAATTATTCCTATATTAAGGTTTGAACTTGAAAATTGTTTTTATATTAAGACTGAAATTTAAGGTTTTAAAGAAATATTACACTAAAAATTCAAACCTCAATATAAAAATAATTGCGAGATTTAAACTCAAAAATTATTTAATTTTAAAAAATTTGGGTACATCTACTCAATTCATCTTAATATCTTCATGGAATATTTATTTGGTTGGTTTATCAACTAAAATTCTATGTTTTAAATATTTGGGTTGACAAAATAATTAATCCCTACTCATGTACGTGAGAAAAATGGAGAGGAAACAAAAGAATGTTTGGTGAGAAACTCTTATCTCATTCAATGCATAGAATCTTGGAATGTTGTAATCTCTTATTTCGTTTCACTAACAACAAATTATAAATAATTCGTGTTTGATGTATTGAAATTTAACGTATTGAAAACTAAAATATATTTAAATTTATCTTGGAATAAAATCTAGATTAACATAATAAGTGTATTTAAAAATTCCAGATTAATATTTTAACCCCAACATATAATTAACCATGTTTGATATAAAGTAAAATTATGATAATATAAATCTTAAATTTTAAATTTAAATATAAAAATTATATATATATATATACCTTTGTTGTCCCGATAACTTAGAACAAGAAAATACCAAAGAATATGGAGTAACCAATAATACTTTTTTTTTCCTTGGCACGTCGTTTGTTTATTTTTATGATTTTGTCAACAACGTGTCGATTGCAATTATTTATGACAAAAACCATCGACAAAACATTGAACTTCAATCCAAAATAAAAAGCCATTGACCCAATTTCTTAACAAATTCCTTAATATTTTTTGATAAAATTGAGTGATTATCCGTCAGCATAATTTAACTATAATTTTCATGATTTTATTTCATAAATACATTACATTATATATTTTATAATATAATATAGTGTGGATTACGCAAAGGATCCCAAGATTTTGGATTGATGCACTGACCAACTCATATAACACAAGATTATGATAATTTAGTTTAATAATCCAAAAAATAACGGACATGTTAATTAAAATGAATGATTATTATATGAAAGGAATCTAACATGTCATAATGCCAAACATAAAAACTTACATTAAAATTTTTCAAACTGGCTTTCCTACCTTCACAAAGCACTTATAAATAGGAACAGATTGAAATACATTTCATCATCAGCCAAAAACTTGCAATTCCCCATCAAAGCAAAAATGGCAGCTCCTTCATTCATCTTTTCTATCCTTCTTCTTCTTCAGCTTCTCTTTGCATCACTGCCCCACCATCGCACCCTCACTTCCGCCGCTGACGGTAGTTGGCAGCTCTTGCAAAAAAGCATTGGAATCTCCGCCATGCACATGCAACTCCTTAGGAACGACCGCGTGATTATGTTTGATAGAACCGATTTTGGACCATCTAATTTGCCACTACCAACAGGGAAATGTCGCAATGACCCGACTGACACGGCTCTCCAAGTGGATTGCACAGCTCATTCAGTCGAGTACGATGTTTTCGCCAATAAATTCCGTGCTCTCACTGTCCAAACCGATGTTTGGTGCTCTTCGGGTGCCATCATGCCCGATGGTAATTTGTTCCAAACCGGCGGTTTCAACGATGGTGAACGTCGAGTCAGGGTTTTTAGCCCATGCAGGACGTGCGATTGGAATGAAATACCAAATGGATTGACGGCTAAAAGGTGGTATGCAAGTAACCATATATTGCCCGATGGGAGACAAATCATCGTTGGTGGTCGAGGACAGTTTAACTACGAGTTCATCCCTAAAAACATTGTCACTACTAAGATCAACTTGCCTTTCTTATCGGAAACTAACGACAAAGGAATCGAGAACAATCTTTACCCCTTCGTTTTCCTCAACGTTGATGGAAACTTGTTTATTTTCGCCAACAATCGTGCTATTTTGTTTGATTATGTGAACAACATTGTTGTCAAAAAGTATCCTATGATCCCCGGCGGTGAACCTCGAAGCTATCCGAGCACTGGTTCGGCCGTTTTGCTTCCATTAAAGAACTTGAAAGCTGCAGCCATTGAAGCTGAAGTTCTAGTATGTGGTGGTGCTCCTAAAGGATCCTACCTTCAATCTTTAAAAGGTACTTTCATGGCTGCCTTGAATACATGCGCTCGGATTAAAATAACCGACCCGAATCCAGAATGGGTCATGGAGACTATGCCTTTAGCTAGAGTCATGGGTGACATGATATTGCTTCCAAACGGCAACATTTTGCTCATCAACGGCGCCGGTTCCGGGACGGCGGGATGGGAACAGGGTCGGGACCCAGTTTTGAGTCCGGTCTTGTACCAACCTGACAACAATATCGGCTCACGGTTCGAGGTCCAAAACCCGACCACCATCCCTCGTATGTACCATTCCACGGCGGCTTTACTTCGTGATGGAAGAGTTTTAGTCGGTGGAAGCAATCCCCACGCGTTTTACAACTTCACCGGCGTACTTTTCCCGACCGAACTAAGCTTAGAGGCATTCTCGCCGGCGTACTTGGACGCTAAATTCGACAAGCTGCGACCAACTATCATTGCTTCTAAGTCGATGTCAGGGATTCGATACCGGAAGAAATATACGATCCAAGTGGTGATTAACAGCAACAAAGTGGATGAAAGCTCGGTGTCGGTGACAATGTTTGCACCAGCTTTCAACACGCATTCGTTCTCCATGAATCAAAGGTTGCTTGTTCTCGGAAACGAAAAAGTGACAGCGGTGGGTAACTCGATGTACAATGTTGAAGCAACGACGCCAAAGTCGGGGAATCTAGCGCCGTCAGGATTTTATCTATTGTTTGTGGTTCATCAAGGCATTCCAAGTCAAGGCATTTGGGTCAGGTTGCATTAAGACTAAACAAAACATGAAAAAAAATACAAACATTCATTAAAATCTGCAAAAATAAGGTTAGTGATTTGTGCCAGAGGGGTTGATTGATCCAAGTTCACTTGTAAGACCAGAAAAAAGAATGTTGGTGCTTTGTTTGTATTTAAAGGATTTGATGATGTAACCAATATGTAATTTTTTTGTATTATTCTTCAAAATATAAAGATGGTTCAATAAAAGGAGGATTTTGTTGTTATTAATTTTAATTAAAAATTGGATAAATAATAGAGTGTTGAATCCGATCCCTTTAATATACAGGTGGTATGCACTTTCACCTCTTTTTTAATACAGTAGCAATGATAAAAAAGAGCCAAAAACAATGAGCAAATGACCACGGAGCCACCACCAATATTGAAATTTCAAAGGACAGTGTGGTTCGATGAGCAATGAACAAATTGACTAGAAACAGTACCCTACCGGTGAGGCCGTTGATGAAATTATAAAACTTTAGTAGGCGGAAGCAATCCCCACGCGTTTTACAATTTCACCGGCGTGCTTTTCCCAACCGAACTAAGTTTAGAGGCATTCTCGCCGCATACTTGGATGCTAAATTCGACAAGCTGTGACCAACCATCGTTGCTTCTATCGATGTCTGGGATCCGAAACCGAAAAGAATATACAATTCAAGTGGTGATTAATAGCGAAAAAGTGGATGAAAGCTTGATGTCGATAACAATGTTTGCACCAGCTTTCAACACGCATTCGTTCTCCATGAATCAAAGGTTGTTTGTTCTCGAGAACGACAAAGTGACGGCGGTGAGTAACTCGACGTACAACGTTGAAGCAAAGATGCCGAGGTCGGCGAATGTAGCCCCTTCGGGGTTTTATTCAATGTTTATGGTTCATCAAAGCATTTGGGTCAAGTTGTACTAGTTCTAATCAAAATGAAACGAAGAACACAGTGAAAAGCATTCATTCAAATTTATGAAATAATCGTGTTAATTTATTATTTAGAATTTATTAAGTAGTGATGTCAATTTAATAAAAAAAATTAAATTGTATAAATCAATCCTTATATAATAATGAATAATAAATAATTAACTAAACTTGATCAAACAAAATAAAACTTTATATAAATTATTGAATGAGATAAGGGTTTGAGTGTAGAATGTTTTATATAAATTATTTATTTATACCAAATAATGATTTGGGTAAAAGAATAATATAAAATAGATTTAATTGTTGACTTGAATGAAGCGGTGGTTTTAGTTTAATTAATATAATTGATATTTTAATAAAATTATATTTTAATTTTCAGATATTTATAATTTACTAATATAGCATCAATTCATCGGATTGATTGGGTTGGTTTACCAGCTAAAATTCTTTTTGATTTAAATATTTGGGTTCATAAAATAGTCATGCATGTATATGTAGCTTCAGCAAAATGTAGAGGGAAACCAATTATATAGTTAGGCAAAAGAATGTTTGGTGAACAGTCAAACTCTTATCTCATTCAATGCATACTTCTAATCTCTTATTTTCTCCAAGTATGTTACATTTTATATTTAATATTGAGATGCAAATTCTTATTAATATGAAATAAAATTAGAATTATCTCGAAATAAAATGTAAGGAATTAAAATTGAAATATAACCAGACTTATGCAATCAACTCCTATCTTATGTGTGATTTGTTCGTTGCTACAACTTATCTACATGCATTTGCGATTCTAATTAAAATATAATAATTGAATTCTAAGACGAGACACATATAAAAGTATATGTATTTTAGAACGAGAAAATACAAAAGACTATTCCCCAACATTTTAATTATTTATGCACACGTCGTTTATTTTTAAATTATAAAATTTTGTCAACAATGTGTGGATGGCAATTATTTATGACAAACTATCAACCTGCAACATTGAACTTCGATAAAAGAAAATTTAAGAAATTCCTAAAATTAAATAGTTGTCATGATTTTATTTCATAAATGTACACTACAATATATATTTTATAATATAGTATGAATTATGCATACATCTCCAGAATTTTTATTTATCCACTAATAATACATCCAAGAATTATTTATATAATAAACAATGAGAATAAAAGATTATGATAATTTAAAAAATAAAAGAATGATTGTTTAAAACTTTTTTATATGAAAAGAATGTCAAACATAAAAACTTCAATTAAAATTTAGGAAAATGGCATTCCCTCCTTCCCAAAGCACACCAAATTGAAACACATCTGATCATCAATACCCCATCAAAGCAAAAATGGCACTTCCTTCGTTTATTTTCTCAACCTTTCTTCTTCTTCAGCTTCTATTTGCATCATTGCCCACCCGCCGTACCCTCACCTCCGCTGTCGATGGCAGTTGGCAAATCTTGCAAAAAAGTATCGGAATCTCCGCCATGCACATGCAACTTCTTAGGAACGATCGTGTGATAATGTTCGATAGAACCGATTTTGGACCATCAAATCTATCGTTACCGAACGGAAAATGCCGCAATGACCCGACCGACACAGCTCTCCAAGTGGATTGCACTGCTCATTCGGTAGAGTACGATGTTTTTGCCAATAAATTTCGGCCTCTCACGGTCCAAACCGATGTTTGGTGCTCTTCAGGTGCCATCATGCCCGATGGTAACTTGTTCCAAACCGGCGGTTTCAACGACGGTGAACGTTGGGTCAGGGTTTTTAGCCCATGCAGGACATGCGATTGGAATGAAATACCAAATGGATTGACGGCCAAAAGATGGTATGCAAGTAACCATATATTACCCGACGAGAGACAAATCATCATTGGTGGTCGAGGACAGTTTAACTACGAGTTCATCCCTAAAAACATCGTCGCTAATAAGATCAACTTGCCTTTCTTATCGGAAACTAACGACAAAGGAATCGAGAACAATCTTTACCCCTTCGTTTTCCTCAACGTTGATGGAAACTTGTTTATTTTCGCCAACAATCATGCTATTTTGTTCGATTATGTGAACAACATTGTTGTCAAAAAGTATCCTATGATCCCCGACGGTGAACCTCGAAGCTATCCGAGCACTGGTTCGGCCGTTTTGCTTCCATTAAAGAACTTGAAAGATGCAGCCATTGAAGCTGAAGTTCTAGTATGTGGTGGTGCTCCTAAAGGATCCTACCTTCAATCTTTAAAAGGTACTTTCATGGCTGCCTTGAATACATGCGCTCGGATTAAAATAACCGACCCGAATCCAGAATGGGTCATGGAGACTATGCCTTTAGCTAGAGTCATGGGTGACATGATATTGCTTCCAAATGGCAACGTTTTGCTCATCAACGGCGCCGATTCCGGGACGGCGGGATGGGAACAGGGTCGGGACCCAGTTTTGAGTCCGATCTTGTACCAACCTGATAACAATATCGGCTCACGGTTCGAGGTCCAAAACCCGACCACCATCCCTCGTATGTACCACTCCACGGCGGCTTTACTTCGTGATGGAAGAGTTTTAGTCGGTGGAAGCAATCCCCAAGCGTTTTACAACTTCACCGGCGTACTTTTCCCGACCGAACTAAGCTTAGAGGCATTCTCGCCAACATACTTGGACGCTAAATTCGACAAGCTGCGACCAACTATCATTGCTCCTAAGTCGATGTCAGTGATCCGATACCGGAAGAAATATACTATCCAAGTGGTGATTAATAGCGACAAAGTGGATGAAAGCTCGGTGTTGGTGACAATGTTTGCACCAGCTTTCAACACGCATTCGTTCTCCATGAATCAAAGGTTGCTTGTTCTAGGGAACGAAAAAGTGACAGTGGTGGGTAACTCGACGTACAATGTCGAAGCAACGACGCCGCGGTCAGGGAATGTAGCTCCGTCAGGATTTTATCTATTGTTTGTGGTTCATCAAGGCATTCCAAGTCAAGGCATTTGGGTCAGGTTGCATTAAAACTAAACGAAACATGAAAAAAAAATTACAAACATTCATTAAAATTTCCAAAAGTAAGGTCTCTGGTTTATGCTAGAGGGGCTGATTGATCCAAGTTTACTTGTAAGACCAGAAAAAAAGAATGTTGGTGCTTTGTATGTATTTAAAGGATTTGATGATGTAATCAATATGTAAATTTTTTGTATTATTCTTCAAAATATAAAGATGGTTCAATAAAAAGAGGATTTTGTTGTTATTAATTTTAATTAAAAATTGGGTAAATATTAGAGTGCTGAATCAGATCCCTATAATGTACACGTGGTATGCACTTTCACCTCTTTTTTTAATATAGTAGCAGCCAAAAACAATGAGCAAATGACCAACGGAGCCACCACCAATATTGAAATTTCAAAGGACAGTGTGGTTCGATGACCAATGAACAAATTGACTAGAAACATTATAGTACCGGTGAGGCCGTCGATCAAATTATAAAACTTTAGCTCCTTCGTTTTGGGAGACCAAGAATTTTAAACGAGGTTGACTCAGCGGGAAGGAACACAGTGAAGGTGGGCTGCCATGGAACTCACGACACCAACAAAGCTCGAATTCTATGATCAAATGTTGAAGCTTCAATCCAAAGCCATACTCGTTCATTACTTCAAGGTCACTTCTTTACCCGATTTCCACTCTGGGTTTTTTTTTTCCCCATTCATTGATGAGAATCGATCATTTCCCTCTTTTTTGATTATGGGGTGGTTGTTTTTTTCAGGGCGATGATGGAAGGAAAGCTTTGATTTTAGATAACACAATTTTCCATCCACAAGGTGGTGGTCAACCTTCTGATACTGGTTTCATTTGTGTTACTGATTCGAACCTTAGATTTTGCGTGCAAGATGTTCGATCAAAAGACGGAGTGGTAAGTTTACTTGTATAAAGCTTGCAACATTAATTTTTTTCCTGTTTTTTAAAGAATAAGTTTGTGGTTTTTTTTTACAGGTGTTCCATTATGGAGTTGCTGAGGATTCTAGTATGGAAAATGAATTAGAGCAAGGAAAAGGAAAAGAAGTGATTTTGCAAGTGGACGAGTCACGGCGGAGGCTGAATTCTAGGTATTTGGTATTCAAATTTATGTGATTTTGAAGGTTGCTTTGTGTATATAATTTCAAACTTGCTATGAGTTACGGTTTTCGTTGAGGGATTTTCGACTATTTCGGGATAATTTTATGGACCCTTCAACGGGCCAATATTGTTCCTGGTCGAGTTGGGATTTTGTCTCCCTATTCTGTTGAGAGCCCGAGTCAATGGCAGGGTTAACAAAGTGGGAGCGCCTCCTCGAATCAAACCGTGTCTGCACGACCACAACATGAGCTTCCTGTGTTTCATATTTTTACTATTAATTAGAAATCAAACAACTAGATTATGTAGTGGCACTGGCTTAGCTCGTTATTTTTCCTTGAGGTACCGAAACATGCTTAGGCGTAGGAGTAAGATCCTTCAAATATATGAAAAAACGTAGAGAAACATTGAGCATACCTATGTTAAACATGCATTCATATCCAACACATTACCCCTAAGTCCGACCTACATGGTTGTCTGTAACAGATTTCGGGAAGTTGTATTTTCGGTATAAAAGTTCATAAAATATTATTCATTTCTTGAGATTTGCTGGTTCAAGTTCATTTTTGGGGGGCATAAACTACTGTTGTTGTTGAGCAGGCTGCACTCAGCTGGGCATTTGCTTGATGTTTGCATGAGAAATGTTGGTTTTGGGCATTTGGAGCCTGGGAAAGGCTATCACTTTCCGGATGGGTATGCATTTCGTACCAGCATTTGCAAATTAATTAATAGCAGAACTGCTATGAGCATCTTTCTGCTGAATCTTCCATTTTGATGTTCATAAGCGAATACGGGTGCTTAGAACTAGCATTCATGAAGTTTGTTTTTATTTCTTTTTCCAGGCCCTTTGTGGAATATAAGGGTACTGTTCCACTGAACGAATTGCAAAACAAGCAAAGGGAAATAGAGATAGAAGTTAATGCCTTGATATCGAAGGGAGGGAAAGTAAGTATCGTTTAGATTAGATCTGCTTTGTGAATTTTAGTTACAATGCAGAGCGTTTTGTAAGCTCGTCCCCATTTCTTTCAGGTTAACGCCACGGTACTACCATATCGAGAAGCTGCTGAGCTATGTGGTGGTTCTCTTCCTGATTACATTCACCCGGTAAGTGGCGGTTATAAAGCTTACTTTTGGACTGCATTTGTGTCAAACACCGGCAATGACTGGAAATCCCATGGAAATTCGGAATCGGATTCTTTTCGTTTGCTAACGGTAGCCTTATTTTCTCATCCCGTCCAGGGAAGCAATCCTCGTATCATAAAGTTAGGGGACAACCCCGGTTGCCCTTGTGGTGGCACCCATGTTTCCGATGTTTCAGAGATCTTAAGTATGAAGGTATACATCATCAATTTGCTTCACTTAGAAAATGATAATTTGATTAATGATCCCCATGTTAGTGAGTGTCAGATATAGGTATGTGTCAGGCACTTGTATGCTCGGTTTTTTCATATGTTTGGAGAATCATGCCCTCTCGTACCCATATCCGAATATCCGTTAGATACGAGTGCTCAATTCCATTGATATGTTTGATTTATGCTGCAGGTCTCTCAAATTCGCACTAAGAAGGGAATGACAAAAGTGTTCTACACCATCGGCACCTGACATAAACGGCATGAAATGCTTTTGTTGGGTAAAAGTATCATGGAGGCTCTTATACGAAGAGTCAGATTGCATTTTGCCATCTTTATTCAATAAATGGATAAATTAATCTTTATACAATATGCAAATTGACTCCTAGTACAAAAGTTCTTATGCTATTGTTACTGCTTTTATTGATAAAAGTATTATTGCATATATCAAATGATGTATATCCCTACCATGAAGTTGGAAAAATTAATTCAATCATGTCACTTATAGGCTGCTTGTTTCTGAATATTAAAGTTGGAAAAATGTCTTCGTCCATTCACTTTATTTCTCTGCAACCGTAAGGCTAAATTGAAATGTTCAATATAGGGCTAACCCTCGGTTGGATTTTCGGTTTTTAATTGAATCCTTTGAAAAATAAAGAAAATATAAATTACAAAAGAAAGTAAAAGAAATTACCTAACAATGAAAATGAATAAATCAAAAGTAGATAAAGTTTTAAATTTAATCTTTGAATATTTGGTTTTTAGTCTCGAAACTTGTCTAATTTTAAAACTAATTTAAACAAAACAAAAATTAAAATGTTATTTTATATCTGTTTGTGTCGACGTGAGCTAGCAAGTTGCCTGTCTCTCCAATGACTCAAAGAGACAGTGAAAGTTTGATCTTCCCAAGAGGTCTTTTTGCTACGAATTTGGTATTTGAATATTATTTGTACTAGTGCTTTGAGTTATGAAATTATGTAAATTCAATTACAATAAAAATGGGAATTTTCCGAAATGATGAAGAGATAACAAATGAATTCATTCATTTCTAGTATAAAATGATCAAGCAGTAAGAGTAAGAGGGGATTGCCCGAATATTCAGTTTTTTTTTTAGAGATAAATTTACTGAGAAAATCTTTTGTCAACTAAGCAAAATGAATTATATCTCAGAACATGGTCAACTATAGAATGATTTTGAATGCTAGTAAACAAGTGGCTATTTATATACATACATATATACAAACCCAAAGAAAATGACGGCAATGCAGCTCAAATGGGACTCTGAAAAACGACACGGTAAATAGTGAATCTGACACGGGAAAAAAATGAAAGGCTAAAACCAGATTCCTCCAAAATTTAGCAGACACCCGTTCTTTCTTAACCATCCAATTGTTTCAGATTCTCCATTAAAGCTCCTTCTTTTTGCCTTGCTTTCCCCAAAGTTCACACCTTTGTTAACTGCCCCTGTTGATACTTATGGTCTTTTTTCTGGGTTTTGTGAACTTCTTCTTCTCTTTTAGATCATAAAACTGAGGTGGGTTTTTTCTTCTTTTACTCTGTTTCCTTCAAAGTTTTGATTTTTATCACCATTTCAATGCTTATGATTATGTTTTCCTCATACCCTTCTTGTTGATTTATTGTCAATACATTATGTTTCATTTCGATTGAAGTAAGCCCTTTTATTTATCTGTTTCTGCTATTTTATTGCTGAATTGGAGGTCTAATATTATATGTTTAGCAGCCTATTCCAACTTGGGTGTAAGAGTCTAAATACGGGTATTTATCCGGGTACGATTAAATTTATTTTTGAAGTTTTTTAATATATTTGAACCATCACAGATATTGGATACGGATACTTTAGTTTTTTGTTTGGACTTTGTTGAGGGGTCAGCCCTTTTTCCGTCGAGCAGTCGATCATATTGTGTCCAGAGACTCTACACTAGGTTTTATCCGAAGGTTTTATCTCCCAATGATTTCGTGGAGTTTGGGGGAATCACCAAGTAGATATTTAGCATTTTACCTCATGCCTTTGTATGGCATTAGTGGGTAAGAATACTAATACTTGGTTAAATTAAGGAGACAAAATCCGAGAATAAAATCGAGCGTAAACACCTCGAACACAATGCCTCTAATGTTTGAGGATCCGATGGCCTGCTTGGGGAACTAAACTTCAAACACCTAAAAGCGAGCCGACCCCTTAAACGGACTTTATCTTGTTATTACAATGCTATGCTCCTTTTTCTTTTATGTGAAACTTAACATAATGAAGATTTTAATGGTTATGTTTCGTATGTTTCAGCCTATATAATGCTGGGTGAAGACATTAATGATTCTGAAGGGGAGATTAAGGTGAGTTTCGGCTATCAATGCAACGGTGGCGGCGATGGTATTCCAAGTGGGGCTGTGAAAGGGGTCGAGTCCAGAAGTGACATACCGAGGAACGGTAGTTTCTCGTGTTTGTCTGGTGCTGCCTTAAGTGCCAATGCTACATTGGCCAACACAAATATCTGCAATGGTCTAATAGGATCTGATATTCTTCCTAGTCTAGATTCCCCTAACTCATTTCGTAGGGTTCTGTCTTCTCCATCTCTTTCGAGATTGGATATATTATCATCTTCCCTACAAAGCAGTATGTCGAATTTAAGTTGTAGTCCACCGAGTCCAGTCGGTTCATACGAAACTGATTCGTATATGTTGAAAACCATGAGTGTTCCCACTAGAAGTGATAGTTTCCTTAATGCTGTTGAAGTTCAAGTGGCGGGTGGAGCTGCAGGTGAAGATCGGGTTCAAGCTGTTTGTTCCGAAGAGAACGAATGGCTTTTTTGTGCTATCTATGATGGCTTCAACGGGAGGGATGCTGCTGATTTTCTCGCTGGGACGTTATACGAGACCATAATGTTTAACTTCAATTTACTCGACTCAGAATCAAAGCAGTATGTTCCCAGTATCGACTCTGCAAGTGATGAAAGCTCGTATTCGGAAATGGAAGTGTCTTCTCGTTCATTTAGGAATGGAGTACTTGATATCCTTCATCGAGCTTTAAGTCAAGCCGAGAATGATTTCTTGTACATGGTAGAACAGGAAATGGAAGACCGTCCCGATTTAGTTTCAGTAGGATCTTGTGTTTTGGTTATGCTTCTTCATGGAAATAATTTGTACACGCTCAATTTAGGTGACAGTCGAGCTGTATTGGCAACATTTGATGAAGGAAACGACATGGATCAGTCTGGAAGATTAAAAGCTATTCAGCTCACTGATAGTCATACCGTCGATAACGAACTTGAAAGAACTAGACTCTTGAGTGAGCATCCTGATGACTCGATGCCCGTAATTGCTGGAAAAGTGAAAGGAAAATTGAAGGTCACTCGTGCTTTCGGAGTCGGTTACTTGAAAAAGGTCAGCACGGTTTGAATATGTGCCAAATACGGGTATTTAATGAAAATTATAACATCTTTGTTATTCATTGCAGAAGAAACTGAATGATGCATTGATGGGAATTCTTCGAGTTCGAAACCTCATTAGCCCCCCATATATCTCCACCGAACCATCACTAAACGTGCACGAAATATCGAAATCCGACCACTTCGTAATAATTGGCAGCGATGGTTTATTCGACTTCTTAAGCAACGAAGAAGCAGTGAAGCTCGTCCATTCTTACATCTCGAGCAATCCTTCTGGAGATCCTGCAAAATTTCTCGTGGAACAGCTTGTAATAAAAGCGGCTCATTCTGCAGGTAATTATTATCTTTTCTTCTTTGACTTCTTCCGTTCGTTTTTTGAACATTTCCATTCACAGGTTTCAGTAAGGGAGAATTGTTGAACATTCCGGCTGGTAGGAGGAGGAAATACCACGACGATGTTACCGTTATCGTGATTATTCTCGGAACGAATCATCGAACTTCGAAAGCATCAACCTGTATTTGAATCTTATGTATTTCATTCAGCAACCCTAAATCATTGTATATATAAGCTTAAATTCAGATAATTTTCATCTTGATTTGTTGTAAAACAAATTTTGTGTCACTTAAAATCATGCATTAGTCTTTGGTGTATGTTTACAACAGTGTGATACAGCTATGCTCGTAATTTAATTTACTTGGATTTGATTATATGATCTAATTATGAATTTCATCCATTCTTTACATTCCCATCTCCTCTTCCTCCTATACCATTTTTCAATTTTTTTTAAATTGATTTGATAGTCAAATTAATCAAATCATCAATTCGCCAGTCCAATTAAAAAATTTTGATTCAACCATCGATTCAATTAAATTTTAGCCAATTCAACCAAATTTTTAGTCAATTCAACCGGTTATCAATCTAACCGGTTCAAAGTCACTTTTCAAACTGATCTTTTGGTCGATTTTCAATCTAGTCTAGTTCAAACAACCCTGCCATTTTCATTTTCGTTTACAACTCACAGACCCGAGCAGAGCTTGGAGCCTCTAATTTGAAATCTAACTTCTTATAATCCCAATTTTCCCACTTAATAAAAAAAGTAAAATTACCGTGGAGGCCCTATATTAGGAGTCAAATTATATTTTACTTTCTTTACTCAAAAAATGAGCAAATTAGACCTTATATGTTAAAACAATTATCTATTTACACTGTTAAAAACTGACATGAGTGACAATAACCAAAGAGTTATATGTGGTGAGCTCCATATGTCTCTTACTACCGTATAAGGACCAATTTACTTTTTAATTTAACGTTGAGTGACTAATTTACTCATGTTTTGAGTGAAGAGGTCAAAATACAATGTGACTCCTAGTACAATGATACTTCTACCAAAAATACCCAATGCTCCAAAAAATGCAATGTAAATTAAATTGTCAATACCATATATCAATTGGAACATATGAAAGACTTGGAATTTGTAACCTAAGAAACATGATAATATAGTTCAAAACACAAGAATGGTTATTTTCATTCATAACCAACCTAGTTCTCCATTTCCTTGCCATTTTCCTTTATGGCTGGTGTTTGCATTTCCTCGTCTTTTGCTTCAACCTTGGGTTGTTCTTCACCATCTTCAACACCTTCTGAAACATCCTGCAGCTGCAAAACACTACTTTTTGATATTTGAAAGAACTTGATAATAGCCGTACCAGACATGTATTTGTATATGACGCTCGTATCCCAAGTCCGAGTGAAACATGGAATGCAAAACAAAGGTTGTTAGTTAACTTACCCCCAAATTTCTCAAGCTTGCAGTAACATCTTCATGTTGCTGGTGGAGTGTGTTCCTTAGATCTTGAAATTCCTTATTTCACAAAATGAAAACATTCTAGGTAAGTTATCTTCCTCATTCAGAATGAAATACAAGAAGCAACTATATAACATGATGTCTGAAACATATTCAGACAACAGATACCCATGTCGGGCACGTAACTGTATCCGACACTCGCGTCTAAGTCCAAGTAAACAAAGGAAGCAAACACTCACCGTACGGAGTTGATCAACTTCAACATTAAGTGTTTTCTTCAGGTCTGTAAGCTCCTGCAAGAGGCATGCATATCAGCTTATGAAATAAACAGCAAATAAGGCAGGCATTTATTAAAAGTAAACCTCAACTGCATTTCTTAATTCAATTGCAGCTCCCATGTTAGGAGTGAGATTACAGTTTCCTTTTTTTCAAAAATGGATAAATTAATTTTTATATATTAGATCAAAGAACAATCCAGTTCTTCTGTTGACTAAAAACTGATCCCTGTGCATTAGGGTACGCGTGACGTCACATTAAATTTTAACTGTACAGATTTCAAACCAGGTTTCAAAGCTATCTCTTCGGCAATCGAGGTTAGCGTGTTAGAAGTAAATGTCGGACACGAGTACTTAAAAGAAAAATGAAAGAGTCCGAAGTTTCCCCACACTTTGATATGTCATTTCATGGTAAAAGATCCATTAAATTACCTAATTAGCTTGAAATGAATCAGAAAACCCAACAGATTTCCTTTCCAACTCTAAACCCTTTTCTATCACGCTATGATATAATCCCAATATGAATAAACAAAATAAAAAGCAATGTAGAGAATCCATTGAAAAGAAAACAAGAAATTTAAAGCAAAAATGTACTTACATCGCGGTAAATTTTAACTTGGGTATCCAATTTTGATCTCCAATTTTGCAGATCCTAGCGATAAAAAAAAAAGATAAACAGCTCTTTTCTACTCGAAATTGAAAAAAAATATATAAACCAAAAAATTGTAAAAAAAAAGGGGATATAGTTTGCGTAATTACCAGTTTCAATCCTTGAATTCTACTGAGTAGCTCAGCCCTTGATTCATTCAATTCCTAAAAGTCACCAAAAATTACAATTAGAACCTAAATGAATCGAATCAAACTATTTTTTCTTGAAAAAAAGAAACAAATAATAATTAAAAACAGAAAACAAATTAAAAATCTAAAACTTACGGCAATTTTTGAGCCGACGGGAGTGTTGTTCTCCTTCTTCTGTGAAATGGGTAAACAAATATTTGGTTAACATTTCTAAACAAAATCCAAACTTTGCAGAAACCTAAAAAGAAAACAGAACTTTAAGACTTCAACTACAAATTTAAAAAAAAAAAATGAAATTGAAGAAAGTACGGGAGCTAGAGGTGCAGAGATGGGAACAGCAGGAGTTGAATAAGATGATGCCATTTGCAACAATTTAGAAACAGAGACTGTTATTTGATTGATTTGAATTCAAGCTTCGTTTTTTTTTTCTTTTTTATGTGTGGAGATGGGAAAGAAAAAACTTCCTTTTTTTCTGTTCTTCTTTATGTTAAAGAAATGGATTTTGATTTTATTTTATTTGAACTGAAATTTGAAATTGATAAATAGGGGAGTGTTTGGGCGGGGAAATTTATGAAAGGGTTTCTTTAAGGGATTTTCACCTTAATTATTTAAATATTTTTTTATTTAGGTCCTAAACTCGAATGCCACATCTAAAATTTTTAGGGTAAATTACATTAATAGTCACTTAACTATTAGTATATTTTGGCCACTTAATTATGAAAAGTTACAAAACAATCAATTAACTATTAATAATTTTCTATTTTGGTCACCCAACTATTCAATTTTTTTTTGTCACCAGCGGACTAACATACAAATGAAATCACCCAAAAATCAAAATAGTTGGGTGACCAAAAATTAAATTTACTAATAACTAGATGATCATTTTGTAACTTTTTATAATTAAGTAACCAAAATAATTAATAACTATTAGTGTAACTTATCCAAACTTTTTATATTTCTTGTGTAGTTTTTAAAATTTATATAAAATTTTAAAAATTTCAGAGCAACAATGTTACTTTAACCCTTTTAAGATGGTAAAATCGAACATTTATCTCACCGTCATTATCCAAACTATCATTCAAATTTTAAATTAATCATTAAATTTTAAAACATTCTAATTAAATCTTTAAAGTATCAAGCGTGCATTTCATCACCTAATCATCCGATTAAATGTCAAATATCAATTTAAATCTAAAATGTAGTATTTATAAAATATGTAAATCAAATTATAAACAGTTGTATTTATTATATATACAATGTGCTTAAAAACAATGCATATGTTTTAAACATGTTTAATATCAAGTTTGAACTAACATTTAATGTTTATAGTCAAATTGGCAAAAAAGTTAATTAATTTAATTAATACAATATTAAGAATTTAAGAATTCAATTAAAATATTTTAAAAATTAAAATAAATTAAAATATCAACATTAATTTTTACACTATGTAAATGGATCCCTACCTTTAAAAATATATTTTTAAGTTTTATTTTAGAAATAAATTACAAAAATAATTAAAAAACAAGAATCTAGAAAGTTCTATTACTCATTCACAAGCTACAAACAAAATCATTGCTTTTGCATGCTTTTCTTTGTGTAATTATTTAATATTTCTCTTTCTTTTTTATTTATTTATTTTAAAGTAACAAAAATAAAATAATCAACAAGACAAAATACTATTTCTCTAGTCTCAATCATTTTCCCACTTTAATAAATCTTTCCCTTTTCTTTAGTTAAATTAACTAAAATAATCCCATTTTGATTTCATAATTTCCATTAATCTAATTTCAATTCCATTGTTTTTAATTTTATTATTTTGAAATATGTATTTTTAAATTTAATGCCAATTTTTTTGTTAATATGTAATTTTACATCACTTATTTTAAACATGTAATAATATGATCACAAAACGAAGTTTTAAGAGTTCAAGATTAAATTATATATTTTTATGAGAGTTAAAATATAATCACTTTTTATAATTTTTAAAAGATTGAATCAAAATACTATTATTTTGAGAGATCAAACATAATTTTATTATATATTAATTTAAAATTTTTAAATTTTGAGGGTCTAAAGTAACAATTTATTATTTTAAGGAGTCATGACCCCCACATGTCCTCTTCGAAATAGCTAAATTCGGATTGCAAATACATAAAGAATAGGAATTAATAAATTACAAAAAAGGATTAAACTCACACAAAATGCAGAGCAAAGAAATGGCAGACTCGGTCTTAAAAATATGAAAAAGGGAACATTAACGTTGTAGCAGAACAAGCAAAGCCTCCTTGTCTTTCTCTGTTTTGTCTCTGTGATTAACTTGTGAGCTAACTCAGTTTAGCTCAAGAGAGAAAAACAATGAGTCAGGAAGCGTTTATTTACAGCTTCGTTGCTCGAGGAACAACGATCTTGGCCGAGTACACTGAGTTCACTGGAAATTTCCCAGCAATCGCAGCTCAGTGTTTGCAGAAACTCACTTCTTCCAACAACAAGTTTACTTACAACTGTGATCACCATACCTTTAATTTTCTTGTTGAAGATGGTTATGGTAATTCCCAGAACTTTGATCTTTTTCTTTATTTCTCTGTTTTTTTTCCTCGAGAAACAAACAGGATTGTGGAAGGTAAAGCTGAATTTGGAAGTTAAAGTTGGTAGATCTAGCAAAATTATTATAAAATGGGATGTGGGATTTGCTGGGTTTTTGTTAAAACACTAGAAAGTTAGCTTCTTTTTATTGTATGGATTCGTTTTATTCTGTTTGGTTGGTGAGAAAACTGAAGAAAATGGTGGTGTGCATATAAATATGTGCATCAATAAAAATTGACTCAATTGAGATTGAATTGGAGAATATATAATCAACAATTCATAAATATATATATGCATCTATATTATGTTTTAATGGATTTCATTAGTTTGCATGCCCTTTTGGATGTTTGTTATATGCCATTTCATTAACAAAGATGTGTTGATTAGAAAAAATTAACATGAATTAAAAACTCCATTCATTTGTGCTGTTAAAACAGGCGCAACTGATGTACAAGGGCCAGTTTTTAATAGTAGAACTAGATGAAATTTTTAACAGAATGACACGTTTGTTTTTTGATCTAACATAGAGGGATTAATTTGAACCTTTTTTAATAGAGGGGCAAAATATAATCTAACTCCTAGTATAAAGGCCTCCATGGTACTTTTACCCTCTAGAAGATTAAAATTTTGGGAGCTCATGTTGCAAGTTTTTCAATTTGGTATCTATAATGAAAGGGTATGGGGAGGAGGGGAGCTTCCGATATCCAAACAGCACGACTGTTTCCGAGCGAAGTTGCACTCACTTGTGTTAACCGAAGCCTATTCCAAACATTAAGGTTACTCCAAATGCTATAACTATCAGTGATGCTAATAAAGTTACCACTGTTGTATGCTCAAGTATCATATACCAGTTCTTAGCCGACACCAAAGCTAATGAGGCGCTTTTCTTATTGCTTCCTCGATCGGTAACCCTCGAGGCCTTAAGTACATGCCTTTCATTGTATGCAGTGTATTGTGTTGTTGCAAAAGATTCTGTTGGAAAGCAAATCTCTATATCATTTCTCGAACGAATGAAAGTGGACTTCAAGAAACGATACGGGGGTGGAAAAGCCGATACAGCTATGGCCAAAAGTCTCAATAAGGAGTTCGGGTTTGTTCATCCATCCAACTGATGAATTGGTAATCTTTTAATTAGTTTACATAAATATATATTCTTATTTTGTTGAAACGAAACATTACAATTCTCAGGCCGGTTTTGAAGGAACACAAGAAATATATCATTGAACATGCTGAAGAAATTGAGAAGCTATTAAAGGTGAAGGCTCAAGTTTCAGAAGTTAAAAGTATAATGTTGGAGAATATTGACAAGGTAAGTACTTTTACTGTTCTGTCTCGGGTGAATTCGCATTCTTTTCCCTTTGGATGTTCCGAAACATGATTGTAACATAACTGGAATACTGGAATTTCTATGATCATATAATCAGATAAAAGATGGTCTTTGAACAAAAGGGTGCCTGAAATGATACTTGAACTATGGTTTTAACTTATCGAGCACCATTGGTTACCTGCTGCGTTTACATGACTTTCAATTCTACATCTCAGGCAATCGATAGAGGAGAAAGCCTAACAACTCTGGCTGACAAAACTGAGAATCTACATGATCAGGTAAACCCCATTTTCGAGCTCTATCGAGAAATTTTTTATATGCATTAGATTTCATATTATCGTGTCCTTTCTTCAGGCCCAAGCTTACAAGAACCAAGGGACGAAAATCCGTCGTAAAATGTGGTATCAAAACATGAAGATAAAGATGGTAGTTCTCGGAATCTTGCTACTTCTAGTACTCGTAATCTGGGTTTCGGTTTGTCACGGATTCGATTGCAGCGACTAGCGGCATCCAAAGTAAAGCTTGTGACACGCATATATATACCAAATGAGCCATTCATCGATTGTGTTTTATTTCTTACCATGTTTTCTGAAACACCAAAAACTGGAACAGGAAAGTGCAATGATGAATGTACGACACAAAAAATGCACTATCATTAGGCCTGCTTATAGAGTTGAAAATCTTTATGCAATATAATATTTGGCTCTTAAAAAGGAACATTTAGATACCATCTTTTAAGGGACCTGGATTTTAACTTAGCAAACAGATGAGAATTAGATTTCACATTTGCTTCATTCTTAAACTGTTAGGTTGAGAATTTAAAAAAGAATGTTCTTAAGGTTGTTTTAAGGTTTTTTTTCTTTTTGAGGGGTTTTATTCAATTTCCCCTCTTATTCACTCTGCTATATTGCCACACGGGCAAAGATGGGTGAAGTTAGGAATTATTATTGGGGTCGGAATAAATTAAAAATATTTCGGGGGTCAGTTTAAAATGAATTATTTATTTTTGCATGAAAGCCTTATATACATATTCATTTAACAAAGTATTAAAAGATCAAATTGAATTTTTTTAAGTTTCAGAGGGGGCAAAAAGTGAAATTAGATTATTTAATCTAGGTCAAATTCTGCTATTAGTCCTTTATACACTGCATAAGTTGTATTAATCTCTATAATTTAATCTGGTCAGTTTTAGTTCATCTACCTTTTCTAAATTTGAAATTTTAATATTGACCTAAATAGTAGTAGTTAATTCAATTTGGTTAGGTTCTGCTATTAGTCTTATATCATGTGCAAAGTTATAAATTTAGTCAGTGTTTTTATGTGAATCATTCTTAGTATTTATACTTTTGAATTTCTAAATTTCAATCTTGACACAATTAATCGCCATTAAATCCGTGAATTAACCTTTTCATGAATAATATATGAAAGTAACAAGTTGAAGTTGTATTACACATGTGATAATATGTTTACTATATTAAATTCTAAAAATAACAAAAAAAAATACGATTTTGTCAGAAATTTGAAAATTTAAAAAGTACACAATCGAATTGAAGTATAGAAACTAATAATGGAATTTAAGCTTGGCAAATGTTTTGTTAGCATGTGTACACTTGGCATGCAAATTGGGAACCTAGGAGGGGGCCCTAACAAATAACTCGGGGAAGAAATAAAAAGAAACGTTGCCATTGGTCCACTTGAGTAAAACAAGATTGAATTTAGACCAATTTCTCATATACATATTTTATATATATATATATATATATATAGTTTTCAGACATGTGCATGCATGTCTCATTTGTTTGTCAAAATGGTAACACAAATGCTCCCTTGCTTCAACAATTGTGGTTCATAAATTCTTAACTTGAATTTGCTATATATATTCTCTGGTTTAGAATTTTAGCTCATAGATGGGGTCTCTATCCATTTCACAATATTGTGGTTTACATTGTTGATATTAGAAGTATGATTTCGTCCTTCAATTATATTTATTTTTTACATTTTGGTATTTAAACTTTTCTTAGTTTCATTTTAGTATTTGAATCATCGTTTTGTCAAATCTTTTCAAAACTATCAACATTTTATAAGAATGCATCAAGTACTCAGATGTTATGTTCTTATCAACATTTTTTAAGGTAAATCAGAATGAAAATGATAGTTCATATATTAAAATGGGAGAAAAACAATATTTAGATATCAAAATTGGAAAAGCAGTATATATCAAGTGTTAGATTGTGACACTAGCCTTATTAGAATGCCATAAATGTTAATTGAGTATTAACTCGGTTGAATTGATATTCATAATTTTAAGTAAACTATAAAATAATTAAAAATATATTTTACTATCACACACAAAACAAATATATTGAAATTAAACTTAGGTACATTAATTGTATCATTTGAATTAATGTAAGATTTATTAACTCTCATAATTCTCGATCCAAGAATTTATCAAAGTGCCTAAAGAAAACTATGGTAAACAACATTTATTTATAACACATAAGGAGAACACCGATTCGCATCCACATTACAATAATTTATATAGAAGCATAACACAAAGCAAAGTCACACCAAGCAAACCATTTTTAAGCACATTAACTTCTTTTAACCTTAAACCGCATTTGCAGTACGATGTTACGATGATTATTTTATTGTTTTGTTTCTCTTCATCGTCGATATAACTGCAATAAATGCGATAGCGACAACAATTATATATATTGATCTATTTTGAAAACTAAAACCCATATATCACAATACTATAATCTTAAAAACAAATGCATGACATAAAAGATACCAAACAAGTAAAGATAGATGAATTTTAAGACAAAGTAGAGTGCACTATTACAAGCACACACTTCGTTTTTACATATCCCTAACTTCAAACATGTTCCGATTTTTGACGACGATATCGTACATGTGAATGGACTTGAACTTGTTGAAATCTCTAGGGAGCGAGATCAGATGGACGGTGGACCGTTTGTGAAACTGAAGAAGATCAGGGTCATCATAGTACCTCTCCCACCCAAGAGACAATAGCTTAGACTCGAGATCTTCATAGCAAGTGATCACTTCGTTTGAAGGAACATGTACGAGCACCTTGCGACGTGCACTACTCGAACCTTGACGGTTACCATCCAATGGCTCCGCTCCAGGATTCTCGACCAGACGAACCACACCGTTCTTGAAAACCCAAACACCGGACATTCTTATTTTTTTAACAAAGGCTCTTAAGGAAGTGATACATGGGAGGTGGATGGGATTGTAAGGTATATATACACACATATGTGTAGGTGAGTTGAAACGAGGCCTTGAGAGAGAAATAGAAGAAAAAAAAAGGCTATTAAATTAAGGTTAGGGTTGCAAGGGACAAGGACACACAAAATATTGTACCATGGATGTGGGCATAACAAGATTGAAGGGAATCCCTGTTTCTTTTTTTTGTATAGTCTTTTAAATCAAACCCCACCATGGGAATCTTTGTCTTTGTTTTTGTCTTCTTCTTTTTTTCTAAAAAATAAAAACGTATTGTAAGTAAGTGAGAGTGAGACTAGTTCTAGAGAAACTTAAACGAAAATGACTTTGTACTTGTATATAACATACTTTTATATATATATATATATATATATATATATATATACGGATTATCGAGTTACATAGTGATAGGTTGGGGTTTCCTCTCCAAAATTGAAAATTTCTATTTTAATTTCCTAAATTTTATAAATTTATATATTAATACATGATAAAGTTATGGACGTTTGATCTTAAAAATAATAAAATTTAGATTTAGTCCTAAAATGGTAAAATATAAGTTAATTCAATAGCAAAATCATATTTTAGCTCTCGAAATAGATTTTAACTTCACATTTGATTGTACTCTCAAATAAAAATTGATTCAAACTTTAAAATGATATTATTGAGAAAGACAATTATAAATCCAAAACCTTAGTCTTTATATATTATATACATACGTGTGTATATATACAATATAAATTCTATTTGTACTAATTGAAAAGAAAGAACCCAAGGTTTATTATATTATGCAAAGTCACCGATGGTTTATATATATAAATATGTATGTATATGCCACATGAATAAATGCTGTCTCACCACTGAAAGTCTGATGGAATATTGGTTTTCCTTTGAAACAAAATTTCGATAGTTGAAATTTTAAATTTTACAAATAAAATTAAAATTGACAAATATTCATAAGAATATAGTAAAATATTTAAAAAAACACATATCAAATTTTTAAAACTAAATTTAAAATAATATATATATATATATACTAATAGTATATCAAATATTAACCATATTATAAATGTATGTAGGCATATGAAATTTCTTTTCTTTCTTTTCTTTTATATTATATAGAGTTTAGGGTATCTTTTAGGTTTTTGCATCAATTTTATCCCTTTTAATTATTCGGATAATTATTTTCTCCCTTAAATCTATTATACATTAAAAAGAAAGAAAGCTACTTTCCATTATCAATTGAATTTTCAATGCCAATATCATATGCACAACAATTTTTTTCCCCCCGAGATTATGTAATATTTGGTAATCACATGAGGTTTTTGAATAAATTTGGATTCACGTAGAATCCAACTTAGATGCAAAGCCAAAATATTGTTCTAGGGAGGTTGAGAATTTTATTATTTTTAAAAAATTAAAATTTTACAGAATTAAATCAAAATTTTATCATTTTTAAGATCAAATTATAATCTTATCATATACTAGAAGTCCATAAATTTCGAAGGGCCAAAAATAAAACTTCCCATTTTAGGGGGCTGAGGCCCTTACTTGCCCCAGTGCTACCCCTGGTCGAACCCCTAGAGTGGGTGCAAAACTCTATCCATGCTGTTTTTTTTTTCTAACACCAAAATTCAAACCTAAGACATTAAACTCCTTATCACTCGACCCTATAAAATCAGTATTTCGAGTAATATTTATTATTCACTTTCTTTAACAATATTGTTAGGAATATGAATATATATGGCACTTAATTATATCATTTTCTCTCCCTTTTAAACTTTTCCTTGTAGTATTAATATTCTCTTTTATTTCAAGAATTATACAGAATTTTGGTTGCAATAATGAAAACAAATATTAATATTTATGAATCAAGTAATGTTATTTATGGAATAGAATTTCCAATAAGGGAGATGGTAAGGGTATGAAATATATATTGTAATTAAAGGATTGATGTCCTTTTCCAAAATTTGTGAATGGTTTGTACTAATACAATGATGAATAATATTTAGGGGGTGGGACCAAATTGGAAGATTCTCTCAATATTTTTCTCTAGTTTTGTTGGGAATTGGAGAGTTCTTTTGCGTTGGGACTTTTATCTTGTGGGGTTCCCATATTTATTTATTTATTTATTTTAATTTTGTGAGCTAGACTAAAATATATATATATATATATATGATGCAACTATTGGTACATAAATCTCATGCATCATTAGTGAATAATAACATAACATATCATCGGTAAATAGAATTAAAAATAATAACGGAGGGCTTATAAATAAATAGTAATAACTTTATTTAAACATAATCAAATAATAAATGTTAAAACCACGAAATCTAAACCCTTAAACTCAAGATCTTAAATCTAGAGTTATTAAGATTTATTTATAATAGTTATGATTAATATTTAATCATGTTTAAATAAAATTATTAGTATTTATTTATAAGTTCTTATTTTTGTTTAATTTAAAGATGATTAGTCATGTCATTATTTACTCATGGTGCATTAGACTTATCGTGAGCGATGCATTAAATATTATTCCTTAAACTATTATTATATATCTTATTTATTTTTAAAACAGTTTTATAATTTTACTTCTTCAAATAATAAACTTAGAATCAGAACCCAAATTTGGTGAGTACAATTCTTTTTAAGGTTGCACTACTCTAACATCAATTTCATAGAACAAAAATAATTATATTAGGTTTATTAAAGAAAGGTATTAGCAATGTTGATTTGATGGGATTCATATATATTTTACTATTACAATCAATTTATTCGTAAATAATTATAATGTAAATTTAAATTAATAAAAATCATAATGAAAGAATCGAATTAAACAAAACTCACCCATGACATAAAGATTAGTATTAGGGAATCACACATAGCCATCATGCATGGTTGCAGGAGCCTGGGCCATGTTTGATTAAATTGAATAACATCCATTTAGCCCCTCCTAAAATATAAACCATTCAAATTAAATCCTTTAGTTTTTGAAGCAAATGAAAATTTTATATTTTTGACCCCTTTAATTTAAGTATTTAAACACCAAATTTTCAACCTTAACCTCTCCAAAATTTTATAATTTTGTCTCAAATAAAAATTTTAACTTCATCCTTGCGTAATAAAAATGGACTCATGTTGAATAATATTATAAAGTGATGGGAATTTAAATAAAATTATTTCAAGCGATTATCGTATATCCCAATTGGCCATATTGAATCATGTGTCGAAGTTCAACTTTGACATGAACATTTCCTCACATTCTCAAAGTTTCGTTTCTTCCCCATCATTCAACCACAAAAAGTGCAACTTTAAGCTTTTCTTTTTCTTTTTAATTTGCAAAACTAAAATGAATAAAAATTTAAAGTACCTGGTTTTATGGTTCCTACACAAAGCAGAAATCCGGAGGACTGTCGATGAAGAACAACATTGAAAGCACGTAAAAATAAATAATTAAATATCAATTAAACACCGAGTGTAGTGATTTTCAATAAAAAATATTCATATTCAAATAATAAAAATAACATGGTTGAAAATAAATAAATAAAATGAAAAGATTTTAACAATCAATTCACCCCAACCAAACCCACAAACCATGAGGCATGGGAATGTAAGCCTTTTGGGCACAAAAATTTTGCTTTAATCCAGCATCATGGTCACACCATTGGTCTACATACAGTGTCTGCAAACGCCCTCCTCCTCGTGACACATGGTCCTATAAATAAAAGTTCAAATATATTATACATTCTTATACTCTTTGTAATTTTAAAATTTAGTTTCTATAATTTTATTTCTAAAAGTTTAGTCTTTTTATTTTTCAGATTTTAAAATTTAAATCCAATTGTTAACATTATTATTTTTTATTAAATTTGTCGGTATGACATTTTGAAATTAAAAAATATTCACTTTAACAATATAACTAAAAGAAATGACGTTGTAATGAACCTAAATTTAACAAATTAATATTAATAATATTAACAATTAAACTTAAATTTTAAATTCCTAAAAATTAAAACATATAAATTAAATTCGAATTTATGAAAAGTACTGTAAAACTTACAGCATTTGTAGCCTAAAGCGAGCATTGGCCTTCACACTTCACATGATCCAAGATCTCCTCCTAACCCTACATTTTTTTCCCTTCTCTCTCGTTCTTTTCTTTTGGTTTTTATATATATATATATATATATATATATATATATATATATATATAAAATTTATTTGTCATTTTCCTTAAAGAAATTCATCTTTTTATTGGACCACCATCCAATTTTCTCCACCTATTTTCCTTCAAGAATTTACCATATTAACCTAGTTTTAGGTATACTTGTAGGCCCACTAGTGCTTCAACTTGCTTGATCCGATTTGACTCGAATTATTATTTTAAAATAAAATTATTTTTAAAATAGTGGTTAGAATTACAAACCCATCTAAACATAAATATAATTAAAGACAGAGATATTAAAATCTCTTTTAAAATTCAAATAATCAATTTAAACCCATTAGTCACGAATCAAATGAAAAGTTGAATGTAAGTCTTTTTCACTTAACTCTCCAAATGTCAAGGATGTGACTATTAAACAAATTAAATTATATTTTGGAATTGTTGTTGATATATACTAAGTCTTTCAAGATAAATTGTACATGTTGCAACTGCTCACGGAAAGAATAAGGAATAAACTTCCTTCAAACGTAGCTTTATGGAAAAATAATGAGGTGAGCGTCGGGTCAGGTTGGTTCGAGTCTGGCTAGTCACGATTTATTTTTAAAATTGACTCGATTCAATATCACAGATCATTTCATTGTTCATATATTAATAAAAAATTATATTTTATATTTTTTAATTCAATTTAAATTTAAAATATTTTTATTATTTAAGTTAAATTTCAATTTAATCAAACCGATTCAAGATTAAAAATGCCCTGCCTAAACTTAAGCTAAACAAGTTAATCGATCCATGGATAAATCTAATTCATATATAATTCTCCATAAATAATATTACTATATGATACGAAAATAAGATGAAAAATAATTAAAATATAACATAATATGAAATTGTAATACAAACATCAATAAACGAATACACATAAATAGAAGAGATCTCAAACACGAAATTACGCAGCTTCCCGTGACATGGGTACATCTGTAAATTTATCACATTATTAGTATTTCTACGCTAAAATAAAAAAAGATATTGAAAAAGAAAAACATTTCTTTTTAGACCCAAAAATTCAACCACAGCATGAAAAAAAGAGAGCTTAAGTTCCTCTCTCTCAAATCTCAATCATCACCTTATTACAAGCCCATGTGATTGTCCCATAAGACAAAGCCAAGATTTTGCCAAAGTTACATTTATTTAACCAAACAATATACCTCAATTAATGTCCCTGTTTTCTATACATATATGTGTGTCTGTGCATATGCCTTTTCATATTAACCTCTTCTTTTCTTTTCTTTTTCTTTTATGTAAAAAGCAATGCATGCATCCATCTTATTCATTAATGTCACTTATCATGGGGTTTCCTCTTACATCACCAACATTCACAATATCAATTTGTGTGTTTGTTTTATAAGTTTAATACTATATCCATAAAATTGGTTTAAAATTTAAATTTTTATTCAATTTTAAAAATTTAAAAGATAAAGATATTAAGTTTGATAAATGAAATTGGACAATTTTATATTTATTTGTGAATATCGTATGATTCAATGGCAATGTATACGCTTATACAATTTAAGCTCGTTCGTATTCATAAATGGTTAATTTAAACTTGTTGAAGTCTATCATACTTTTTTTTTGTTAATTTACTAATTTTATATGCTTTCTCTTTTATTACATTTTAAACATTTGAAACTTTTTTTGGTACAATAGTAATTCGAACTCAAGTTATCTATATAAGGTAAATGAAGGTTTTTTTTTTTAATATTTACATCATAGTATTATACATTTAATTTTTAATATGATATAAATTACATAACATATTATAAAATAGAGAAAATGGATAGGATTGGCCGGGTTCAAGCTCAAACCTTCAAATAGTTTAACCCATATTTTTTCAAGATTTTTTATCCAAACCCTCTCTAAATATTAAGTGGATTGTGAAACACTTGCATGAGTAACTCAAACCTTCCGTAGGTCCAAATATAAACTGTTTACAGTTGAATTTATTTGATACAAAAATGTGATTTTAGCACGTATAAACTAGTGGTACATTAATCAGACCTTGGCACTAATGGAGAAGGTTTAGACTTTGGTTTAAATTTGAGATGGTTAAGTTTTTTTTTTAAAATATTTTGGTTTCACCTCAGATGTTAATTTAGTTGCGTTCAATAATGCTTAATTATTTAGGTATTATATATAATGGCATATGTAATTTTAAAATTAAAAATAGC